>NC_135747.1:6415986-6727861 GCF_041903045.1 Epinephelus lanceolatus
TGGATGACGAATGTTTTGGGGTTTTTGGCACACTGCTCGTTTCATATCCGAGCAGGGCACGTGTTCATTAGCTTAAAGATGTGGAAAGAAAATATTTGAGCGTTTCTCTGGCAAAGCCTAATGAGTTAGAGATCTGAGTTAATGTCACTGCTGCCAATCAAATCCATTAAGACTGCCCTGGCAAGGCAACTGATGCTGATCCACTAATGAAAACTGAATGACTCTCCAATTAAAACACAAATGACAACCAAAGTTTTTCACTGCATTAACCTGTGTATTAGGGCTTGTCCTCTTTTTTTTTTTAAGTCAATCAATGTTGACATGTAACAAACAACATCTTTGTTCTATGCTCTCACTTAGAGGTTGTTAATGTGGAAATGTTGTATAATAATTGCCCAACCTTACTGTGTGCTTTTTCAGTATCAAATACAACGTGCTTAAAGCTGGGGTAGGCAGTTTTATTTTGGCATCATTAGGCAAAAATCCAATGATAACCTTTGAGCAAACCTTAACTTAAGTGGACTGAGAGAACATCATCAACTCTAAAAGAGACTCAGTCAGTAAAACACGTGACATTATCGGCAAAGTGTTTCAGAGGCAGAGAGAAAATGTTGCTAATAGTTAAGCTTTCTGCTAACCAGAGCCACAGGCTTGTAGCTGCGGTTAATTAATAGCTGGTTCCCACTACACAACATTTCTATCTGTCCGACAGTCACTTCGTCAGATTAGGCGACTATGGAGTCATAAAATTGTGCCTTGTGTTGTAACTTGGCCAACAGACATGGCAGACTGCGTGATGGTCCACACCAATCATCCTCAGTCGTCCTTCACAACGTGTGTGATGTCATCGGGTTATTCTTGCCCTATTCTTATTACTTTTACTATTATTGCAGTCACAGTATCTGTTCATGTGCCAGCCCAAATGTTGCTGTAATAACGTAAAAAGTGCCACCAGATGGCATTTGAAATTCCACATGCAAACTTGCAAGTTACTGAATCCTCTGCAACAAGTTCCTGCAAATGTTTTACAATAGAAGCCTATTTAGAAAATTAAAGGATTCTCTGAATCGAAGTTATAAGGGGCTTTTAAGTTTTTACAGATACAGGAAGGGCTGAGGAATGACGGCGCGATGCATTAACTTTATCAAGGCAAACGGGAGCGGATAAAAAGTAAAAATATAAAGATACAGAGGGACTAATAAATAACGGCCCGTTTATAATGTAGTCTGTTTCAGATGAAGCTGGAAGCCTCTGCAGTTGTGGTTAGTAAAAAGCCCTGCCACTATTTTTTAAATTTTATTCCTTTACATCTTCCATTGTGAAGAAATAACATTCTTTGCTAGCCTGATGCCAATGGCAGTACTCACTGGGTTGCTAAAGTGCCTCTGCTGTTTAATGCCATCATTTTTCCCTTTTCACTCTATGTGGTTGTCCCTAGAGGAAATATCAAAAAGGCTGGGGTGTTGTTGATATACAGTTGTCCACAGCAGCAGATCGCTTTGTGTTTCTATTTGTAAAAGTGATGGCGGTGACGGAAGCATTCGTGAACAACGAAAAGAAAATCGAAAATGCTAGACTTTCTGTTGGAACGTTCCAGATGTGGTCGGTTGTCGTTAACTATGACACACTACAGGAGACAAAACGATGGATTATCACGTACGACACTCGTTGTTCACGATCCGAGCCGAAATCGTACGGCGCTGCATTGGGCTATAATTGGGCTGATATAATGTAGTGCGTACCCGACATTAAGTTCATGTTTATAGAGCGAGTCTTGAGTCATCTGAAAGGGCTTTACAGGCTCACGTCTGAAAAAATGGGACAGTAAATCTCACAGAATTGCTTCTATATAACAGCATCAGGATTATAATCAGGATAACTGAAATGAATGATGAGCACCTGTACAGGAACTGAATGAAGTACTGAATGAAGTGTATGCCCCTGCTTTTCTAGTGGGAGGGGTTGAAGACAGCAAGAGGAGAGCTGCAGGAGGCAGGCTGTGATTTCAAATGCTGTTTTTTTTCTTGTTTGTTTTTTAACCTTTTCCAGCAAACTGCCTACCCCACCTTTAAATTGTATGTAATGTTTCTATAGTTACTAGATGCTAAACCTCTACATCAGCCTGAATTTATGCACATTATTATTAAAAGTATGATATTAATATTCAGAAATCAAATATAATAGACAGAAAAAGTCATGTAAAAATGGAGACTTCAACTGCTCTGTGCATAGCACTCCTTCACTGCTGTTTCGAACACAGATTCTATTTTGCTCTAAAATTCGTATTCTTTACCATCTTTACCACAATTTACCATTCCAATGCCAGAATGCAGTTCTGAGATTGTGGAAATGACAAAAGTCATGTCACTTTATGATTAATGATGATGTTTGATGAAAAAAAATCTGTTATGATCATACCTTTATTCACATTATTTGCCAGTTTTAACACAGTTCAAACCCAGGTTGCAGATTAAAGCTACTGTAAAATGGAACTTCACACTTGTGCCCAAAAACATCTAAAAAATCTGAGCAAACAGTACATCTTCCTCAACTTGGGATCTTACCCCAGTGTGATGCAGGCCTCACGGACCACCTGTGAGCGCAGGTCTTTAGCTGACAGTTTGAGGGGAGCCTCCAGGAGACGCAGCTGTTGAGGGAAACCCTCGTACTCTGTTGCCCCGGCCAGCATGAGAGAACGGACCTTCTTCAGCTGGAAAGGATCAAGAAAAACGAGACGACATTCATCAGTATTTCATCACTGGGTTCATGCATCTCCACTCTGTGTGTGTGTGTGTGAGTATGCATTTGGTTTCTGAGTCTTACCGCGACCACTCGGTGCTCCCAGTCATGTTTGTCATCAGACAGCACTTCTCTGATCTTAGTCAGCTGGTCTTCTAGCTCTCTGTTAGAGTAGATCTGGACACAGAGAGAGACAGGATGGATAATGCTGTCACTATCCTCAGAATTAGCTGTTTTACTATACTGTGTATGTTTTAAAGGCTCAGATTTGACAGAGGCCAGTAGGTAATACTTCACATCACACAAGTGCATTTGCTCCAAATCTGTGTGTAAGTACATGTTTGTGACATGTAATCATTAGCATAAATTGATACCCCAAAAAGCTAAGAAATAAAACATTAGCTAAAGCTGTCGATGCTGGATCCTGGCAGATCCCTGTTGTGGCAAAAAATAAAGAAGCAGTCACAATCTTTGATGTGGAGCGGGATGTCATAAAATGTCTTGTTGAAACAAAGCAGCCCATTGATAGTTATGGAGAGGTCCCTGTTTTTTTCAACAACAAATAGAGTCAGATGGGACAATCGGATGCTCTATGACACCACCACCTCTTTGTCTTTAGGGCCCAACCAGAGATGCCAGAGATATGTTTATATTTGTTTGTTTTTTCTTTTTCTCTTCATATCTCTCTTTATATCTTCCTTTGGTTAACACTCTCTAGTAATTTTGCTCTCTCTCCCCTCAGAAAACCCATCCACCTACACAAACACCTAAACACATGGGAACTGCAACAAGAAAATCTAAGCCAACTTTTTGATTTTTTTTTCAATGTACTTGTTTTTTTTTGTTTCAGTTTTTTGTGTCTAGTTTCCCCACTTGTCTTGTGCTGTGTCGTATGTTTGTTTTTTTTAAATTTGTTTTTATGTTGCTCACTTGTATAAAAACTCACTTGTACCAAACAAGTTGCACTTGTTAGGTTTATAGACATATTTATATCCATGTCTGTGAAAACACGGATGCTTCACACACATCTTCCCCCTTGCAGCACAGAAGATCTGTACAACAGCACAGTTTCAAGGTGGACATCCTAGATGAGTGTCACCAATTCAGTATCTGCCAAATGCCTCCATCTTCTGCACCTAAGATATAGTGTAAAGTGTTTTATGCACAACATTATGAGGTCACAGTGACCTTTGACCACCACATTTTAATCAGTTCATGGAGTCCAAGTGGAGGTTTGTCCCAAGTTTGAAGAAATTCCCTGGAGATGCTCCTGAGATATCACACTCACAAGAATGAGATGGACAGATGGACGAAAAACCCAAAAACATAAAGCCTCCAGCCACGGCTATCGCCGGCACGGAGGCATTAAAAAAAAAAAAAACACAGCAGACAACTGTTAAAGACTAGAATTTGTCTTGCCATAAAATGTGAAAACCCATTGATCCATGTGTGTATTTAAATCCATCTCATACAACATATAGCTCAGCATACCTGCACTGTGGGCACATCTTCAAAGGCTTTGATAAAATCCTCTTCATCAACAGCACCAGCACCTGCTTCTTTACCTTTGGAAAGGAAATGCACATGGTATTGTTCCTGAGATTCAACAGCACTTCAGCATTTCTAAAGAATGATTAAAGCAGCAGGAAAGTGTTTATGTGATACCCCTTCAGCACACGCAGTCTGGAGACTTTAATATATGTGTTACCATTACATTTACCATTACTAATGTTGAAAGTGCTGTATAGTAAACATCTTGTGGCTGTGTGCATTTGTGTGAACCGGACCCCCCCCTCACCTGTCGCCTTAGCTGTGGTGGCTGAGCTTGGTCTTCTAACAGAGCTCACTACAGTCCTCCTGCCACTGGGGGGTGCTTTGGATGATGAAGAGGAAGAGGACCGGCCTCCGTCCACTGAATCTTCATCCTCAAAGTTCTTATCTGCAATGACAGAGGCAGAAAAGGGAAGATGTATGATGTTTAAGTCAATTTAAACCATGAAAAAATGCTCCTGGGATTAATGGCAAATGTATGTGTTACTCGCTCAACAGTTGGATGACTGTGTCAGGGATATTCCCATAAGCATCAATAAATCATTATTTCCTCATCATTCAGAGACACATCGCTGCCATCAGAGGTGCTCTTCCTGGTTAGTATGAGGGTGAAATGCATCATCCTTCTCTTCTCATTAATGTGCCTACGGTAAGACCTGAGTCATCTCTGCATTGTATGACCTCTGCTTGCCTCAGGGAAAGAGTGCAACGCAGTCAATCTGTCAGGTCGTGTGTATGTATCCATTCAACCTTTATCTATCCATCCATCTGACTTTAATCTGGTTTGGCAGCCATGCATGGATACATGGCCCCCTGTCACCTGCCCAACGTGACCATTCACACGAGGGATTAGCCCGGGGCTGATACGACGGTTGGTGCTGTGTGGTTGCTGTTAGCTGAGGCATGGCGACAACAGGAATGTTTGCAGCTTAGGTCACTGTCTATTTTTGAGGACATTTAGTGGAAATGGAATCAATTTAAAAACAATTTCTCACTCTGTTATCATAAAGGATGTGCTCCTGTAAATGAGCTTACTATAAAGTGTTGTTTAGGAATTAGCTGCACATAAAAATGGCTTTCATTAATTAACTGATATATGTGAAAAAAAACAGAACTGTGATCAAGCTCATATACAAAACAAGCTCTCTAAACGTCCCTGCTGCAAAGAGTACCATGACACTGCATCTATCATACACAGACAGAAACCACAAAAACAAAGTGGGAGATAGGGGCACAAGGCAACAGGTTGAGAGAGGAAAAGGTGGAGACATGAAAGAGACGTACATCCCGAGAAAGCAGAGTGATGGCTGAAAGATGAGACAGACAAAATACCAGAAAATCCATGAGAGCAAAAGCGAGCGAGAGGAGAGCAGAGGGGGAGAAGAGGAGAGATTAAAAAGGCACGATTCTTACGATCGCAGATTTTCTTGCACATCAGCTTCTTCAGCATGTCTCTGCTGCAGCCTCTAACACGCTCTCTCTTTTTCACCAAGCATCTGTCCACAGGATGTGTGTGTGTTTGGGGATGTGTCTGTGTGTGCTCTGCATGTGCCTCTGTTGCACACTGGGCTCTGACAAAGTGCCAGACTAACCACCCTTAAGCCTTCCTCTCTGAGTTATCTGTGTGTGTGTGTGTGTGTGTGTGTGTGTGTGTGTGTGTGTGTGTGTGTGTGTGTCTCACAGTGCCATCACTGGTGATGCTGTTGGACCGTAGGGACTCTTTTGGTGAAAAGAGGGAGGGGTCTATTGTTGTGAGATCACCTTTATTGCGCTTACCCAGTGTGTACTCATACAGCACTGATAACAGCAGCAGCAGAACACAATGATACTACTGTGTTTAAACAAATATTAAAACAGTATCACAGAATAAGGTCATTACTGAAGATGTAACATAGGAAAAAGCATGAGCAGTACTAAGAATATATCATACCTAGCCTAAACAATGCATATATCTCAATATTTAATATTTAGTGTGCCCCATATGTACAAAAGCCCTTTATGAATTTCAATACAGAAATGTTCAAATTATATAAACAATTATATAGCATTATTAGTTGAATGCTCTGTTTATTGTTATATCATGAAAAGAACTGCCAAGTTTCCATGTTTCACCACAAAGCAGGAAGTAGTCTTTAAAGCCCCATTTCCACCAAACACCTTCAGAATGGTGCCTTTGGGACCAAAAGTAACCCTTCAGACATGGTACCTAGACCCTAGGTCTGCATTTCCATTGCAAACAGTAAATGTGGGCGGGGCTGTTATCACTCTCTGCTCTGTCTAGCTCTCGCTGTATTTTCTCATTACCGGTGACACAGAGGGAAGTCTGCACCTCATTTATCGTACCACAGAATGCGATTGCATGCCAACATTTTCTGACCAAAATAGAACAGGCTGCAGTGAGAGTCTCTGTCCATGGGATATTTAAAAATAGCGGGTTTGTGAATTTAGTCCTTCTCAGGCAAGCACAGGAGTTTACTGTTGCTGTTTCCCACAGGAATGAGGCTCCATGATGCTTTTTTTTTCTCCAAGTGAGAATTGGAATATGCAGTTCACATAATCCAGTTGAAATTAATATATATTTTTAAATGCTTGAAGATCCACTCATTACTTAAGTATATGTCATCCAAGACAAACAATAAGAACTAATGGTATGGTCAAAGTTATCATAATAAAATTTAGGGTGTGCTGATGGATTCATGTCATCAACTCATGCATTGAGTAAAATTACAAATAAAAATTCCACCTTAAAAGTTTCCAGCAGTCGGCCCAGTGAATTAAATAATTTTTTTCTCAGTCTACAGCTGCTACAAGAGGCAGCAAAACATCATTTCATTTTATAGTCATTGTTTACTAACGTATGTTGAGGCTTGCCATGGTATGAACAGCAGTTACATAAGCTTTAAAACCAGCCACAACTCAGCCCTGAGCAGAGTGACCATCCGCTATTGACCAGTTAACAAACTGCAGTGTTTCTAGCTCCACCTTTTAGTACCAGATCTGTATGCCAGGTACCCCAACAGAGGGGTGACCAAAAGTGGAGATGGCAAGAAACGCTTCCTTGG
This sequence comes from Epinephelus lanceolatus, assembly GCF_041903045.1. Lineage (NCBI taxonomy): Eukaryota > Metazoa > Chordata > Actinopteri > Perciformes > Serranidae > Epinephelus > Epinephelus lanceolatus. The sequence continues at coordinate 6,423,339 of NC_135747.1, forward strand.
TACCATTCACAACTTTTCACATTGGAAACAGAAAAAATGGGTACTGAACTGAACTGAACTGTACCACACTGTCAAATCTGCCTCAAACTTGACGTCTGATAAGATCCCCAGCCTGAAGACATCTACATGCCAATACCGAGTTACGTCTCCTACAGGCAACAGGAAATTACATGTTTTATACTTTCATGTACTGTTCTTACCTAGTTGACCAGATCCACCTCCAATTTGGGCAGAAAAGCCTTCAAACCTTGATGATGCTTTTTAATGAAGATTGAGTTTTCTTAGAATGGTGTTGCCATAGTCAATTTCGAAATTTTGACATGACACAGGAAGCTGTTGTAACTTGATTATACATAGTCCAATCTACCCCAAATATTACATGCTGTGTAACAGTCCAGGCCTGAAAACATCGACAGACTCATTCACAGCACCACCTACTGACAACAGGAAGTCGGCATTATGTGACAGAGATCATTCAATTTGTGTGGCCTACATGTGATATTCAGCAAGGAGTAGATTACCACTGTGTGTTCTCTAGTGCCACATAGTGGACAGAGGAAGTCATACACAATTTGCAAAACGTCATTTCCAGGGCAAAGCACTCTATGCAAGAACCATCTAGTTGGTGCACGTAGTCTCCAGCTGTCATGGAAATGCACAATTGTGATAACCAGTGTCCCAATGGCACCTCTGACGGCAGAAAGGTGCAAGGACCCGTTCATCGCCGCCTGCAGCTTTAATTTCTCTTGATTTTTCAGAGCCTTGTGACCAGCCCCTACAGGCACATTATTCAGACATATATGGTCATTAAGACCAGTGTTGGAATGACTGAACAGGCTGACCAACACCTCCATTTTTACATCCCTGCATTTGACGTAGCAGGGCTTGAAGAGGAAAACAGCAAGAACTAAAGTTCAGATAAACATGAAACAAGGGTTATGCTACATGGCTTGAAGCCCCTGTACAGCCTCACAAGTTTTTTCATTCCTCAGGGTGAACAGACCTCCAGTCTGGATGATGTTAGGTGGAGCTACAGTGGGAATAAAATGATGTCACTAAACTCTAATCACTAATAACAGTGGGTAATCTCCAAAACCCAGCAGGCACAGTGCTGATTGGAACCAGCTGGTCTCTACTCAATTTTAAATTCAGCACTCAAAGCAGCTCATGCCAACTTAAATCAATAGCTCTGTGTAGCACATTAAAAAACCAAAACGTGTACCAATATCACTGTAAACAATACCGACTATAAACACATATTTGACATGTGTTGTTGGGGCTGAAATCAAATGTAAAAGTTACTGTATCTCCCAGTACTCAAACACTGTATAAAGATGAAAGAATGAAAGTTTACTATCTTCACCACCTGCAGCTGTTTGATTATCAGCTCATGCAGATTGCATGTCATGCCTGCCACCACAAGCAAGTTTCCCTTACCGCTAAAAATACAGCAACACACCAGTATGACCACATGGAGCAGAGACACTTATAATGGTGTAATTTTTCCTGCCCTAACAGGTGTAACAAAACTAAGGAAGGAGGCTGTCAATCAAGCACGGTCTGCACATGCCTAGTTTTGGTATATACATATATTGCAGATATATCAATAACAAGAAATTGTGGTACCTAAATGCCTATTCAATGAGGTATCTAGAAACAATAGATTTTCCCAACAGAGGGCACTGACAGGTTAATGTTTCAACTCAACACTCAGTACGTACTGTATCTTAAGCACCATGGCCATCAGATCTTTATTCACAGCAGATATTTGACTCTTGATGTAATGGTAGGAAAAGCACAGGTGTTACTAGAAACATTAACAATGGCTGTGTTCTTTTCAAATATCCCAGTAAGCCATAACAGTGAGCCAGCCTGCACAATACCAAAACCCTGAAACTGAAGTCACTAAAGAGAATTCAGCCCATATTCATTTCATTATTTACCCCTGTGATTTCCATAATAGACACGTCAAAACAAAATAAAAACAAAACAAAACACCTTCTTTAGACAATTTCAATTAGGGATGTTCGATATTGGAATTTTTTGCTGATATGCCAATATATAACATCTCATTTGGTCAGGTACCGAAATCGAAAAATCGATCAACTTTTTTCATATTATACAAGCATACTTTTATTGTGATGGCCCACCAGCAGATGGAGACATGAAATACAATGCTTTTCAATGTATGTAATATTCATTCATTGTGTAAAGTAAGGAAGAGCATATTGGCCGATACTGATGACGTACGATATTATCGTGCATCCCTAATTTTTATTGTACTGGCCACAAAAACCCATCAGGCTTAAGTTTAAAAAGTGCTCCTAGAAAAACTCTGAAAATCATTGCCTGATTTGACTGAACTGCTACTTTGATTATGAGCACAGTGGTGAAGCAGTCTATTGGTGGAATCTTGGCAAGAACTCTTTGGTAAAAACTAAACAGAACATCATAAAAACAAGAATACAATGATAAATGTAAAGATTGAAAACTTCTGGGAACCACAAGTTTTGGCACAACAAAAGCACAGCTTGCCAAACAATTTTTGCCAACGAGACTCTCAGGCTTAAACAAAACTTCGTACCTCAAAATACTCAACTACTCTCTGTGGTTCTGTGTAGCACATGTCAATGCAAAAGACAGGTGGCCTCACAAATCAAAATACCTGTCAATAACCAGCTAACAAGTGCAATTTAAAAATAAATTGAGCACAATATAAGAAGCATAAAGAATTTTGTTGAACTCCCAGCCACAGTGCAGCTCTGTTGGAAAACAATCCAGTGTTGTCCCTCGTACCAGATAACGCCAGACATAAAGGCTTGCTTTGCAATTTCGTTCAAGGTAAACTACAACATAAAGGAAATGATCCAGATCTAAACGTTCCAGAAAACAAACATATATGAGCTCACTCTGCGCCCTGCCACACTTAGAAAAGTATTGACTACAGCTGTCAGAGGGGCTGTTTTCACCAGCGCTGACACAAATGTTGAGGTAATTTATCTGTGTGTCAGGGGAGCAATTACAGATGCATGCAGCGTGGAATGAGCAACTGAAACCCAGACGTTCAAACACACACACACACACACACACACTTGTCTTGCCTCTGAGTGGTGACAGTGGCAGTGGTCCCGCAGGCCCCTTGACATCACTGCTGCCGCTCTGAACAGGTTTAATCACTGATAACTGGTCAACATGGAGCGCCTGTGTGACGTCAACAGCTTATTGTTTCAAGTAAGTCAGTTGCTTCATATAAGATGCTTCCTTGAAGATGTTTTAATGCAAGTATAACGGTGTACTGAGGCCATAACTTCTATAGTCACACTCCTTCACTGCCCTCACCTCCTCCCAGAAGCAGGGCTGTCTGACATAAACAGATACACAGGACATACACAGGGAGGACGGCAGTAAAAGGGCAGAGGATATTACGTATTGCATTCTCAACAAGATACATTTCCAAATCCTGTAGGTTGCATTAGTAGATGAACCTGTAGGGATAAGTTTGCATGGCAGATAAACAACAGCATCAATACATAAAAAAGAACCTTCATAATAAACACAAAAAGGCCTCCTAAATGCCACTGGACAAAAATTGCATCAATGTATACACAACAATAATCACATTAGCCTCTGGCCTATCAAAGCTGCTGTTTTTAAACTAAGTAAGTCTATAACAGGATCCTTCAGGCCCCAAAAGTTAAATAAAAATGGGAGCATAGGGATTATCAGTGTTATTTAACTGTTCAAAAACAGAACAGAAATTAGTGACTATTATTTGAGACGAAAATTATATTTAAGTTGGATGAACTCCTCTTTGGCCTTTTACTTAAAACATCTCCAAATACTTATTTGGAATACTGAGTGTAGCTGCTAGAAAAGCAATTACAAAGAAATGGCTTCAGCCACATGCCCCATCCACTGAGCACTGGTAAGATATCATTTATGAAATATTTGAAATGGTAAAAGTGTCTAATTGAAGATGACTGTGTGACTGCTGTTATTAAGTGAAACCAAATAAGGAAGAAAAAAAAACCCCAGATCAGAACACACATAATAAGTATACTGTCAGGGCTGTTTAAGGCATGGTGGATGTGCTACCCTCTCTGTACACTACGTGTCAGTAAACACTGAGAATTGCAACACACTGCAACACATTGAAGCACTCAAAGTTGCTGAAGCTGCATTGGCATCAGCAGTCACCAGTAATCTGTCTCTGGACCACAGGTTTATATAATAGGGAGGATTTTCTCTCCCCTCACTGTACTCTTTAGAGGAGAATAAAAGCTAAAAGGCATGATGGATTTAGAGAAAGTTCAGGAAAGTTAAGTTCTTCGAATAGGGTACACGCTTAATAATGTGTACTGCCTGATAGAGAGAGTGAGACAGAGGAAGGGGCTCACTCTCATACAGTCTCCTTTTTACTGTGGTCACCCCTTCCCATTTTAACCTCCAGCTTTCCTGTCTCTCATTCTGCATCTCCTTATTTACTCTCTCATGTCCTTTTCTTTTTGCTCTGTCTCAGTACCCCTCCTGGTACTCCCTGCAGCTCAGGGGAAACTGATGTGTTTCCCACCAGGCTCCAGGCCTTGTCCATCATGCAGGCTGTGGTTTAGCCTGTGGTCTGTGGGGTTACATAAGAGACAAATGACTGGTGATCAGTGTTATGTCATAACAAAGATGTCTTGTTTTGCTGACAAACTAGAGAGGCTGCTGGTAGGGCAGAAAATGATCCTTCTGGCTGCAATGCCATGTTTGTCTCTCGTTTTAATTGCTCCTACACCAACTACGCCATATGAGTTTTATTCCCTCAGAAAGCTTTCCTCTACCTGTTTAATCCAAACAGGATTTAAGTCTGTCAGATATCTACCCAGGAACTGAGCTCTTGCTCTCTTTAATATTGCCTTGACAGCCAGGCAAAGAAGAAGATGACTGTAGACTGTGGCTGCTGCTGAGGCTTTTTTGTACTGTTAGTATGTTATTTATTTCTGACCTAGATGCAGTAGGAGAGAACACTTTGCTGATCAGTCAACTGATGAGTCATAAAACCTTTACCCTCTGGTTTCTCTTTAACTTGTCGAACACCCAAAAATTCCCAACACGGAAATACATCAGAAGGCAGGCTTCGATTCTGTCATCTTTGTCAGAAAATGTTGATTGATCCTCTGAGCACTGCTCTGAAGCCTTTAAGGCCCCACTCATTAAAACGTAAACTATCTGTCACAGGAAGTGCTGAGTGTCACAGCAGAGCAGTCGTATGAGTGATGACCTGTGATGATTAACCAATGTTCTTGCTGGGATAGGGAGGACAAATGGAAAGGGAACAAAAATAACCAACACTGTATCAAAAGTGTCCACACACAGCCCTGTGTAACTGTGATCTAAAGCTAAGCAACTACGACCACCCACTTTGAATGTTATCAGCACATTAAATGGCTGTTATGAGCTGTCATTGGGAGCATAGATTACATACATCCATAAACCTTACTTTCTTTGACATGAAAAGCAAAATCTTCTTCAAAAGCCTTTTACTAAATATTGTATATCATAACTACCTCTGTAATGTCTATTTTATATTGCGTTGAAAACAATACATTTCTCCTTCAAACAACTGTATGTATTCAAGTTTCTAAACCAAATTTTACAAGATTGTGTTTAAACACATCATGATATAATTTATCTGCGCCCAACACTCACTTTCACTAAATAGAGCTTGAACTCATAATGTAACTCAATGTGTTGCTTTGAAATTTAATAGGACCTTTTGTCCCAAAGGTGGCCAGAGGAAGATCTCTGGTCGTCCCTAGCTTGATGGGCTAAATGACTAACAGCTTATTGATTATCAAAATTGTGTTGATCAACTATTGTTAGTGTTAAACAAATCTTCTGTTTTCATTCCTTTAAGGGTCCTTTTAACTGATAATATTGATAATTCAGTAATACTGTGATACCTTGAAAGCAAGATATTTTCTGATACCATTATTGTACCATGATTATCCCACTCTACTGCAACCCTTCAATTAACTGAATGTTTCAGCACTACAACAACTGCTTACCAAGTCTTATCATGAAATGTCAGTCTGCATATGAAAAATAGAGGAATGACGGCAACATGTTTGAGATATACAGTGCGTGAATAAGGCTATTCAGTGTAGGAGTGATATTTTCACAGCACACAGACAGAACAGAAACACAATATTGTAGCCTGGTTTGTTCTGAGGACAATAAGCCGGCTGTCCCACTCAGACTTTACAATCAACTGAAGACATGAGGAACAGGAGCAGAGAATTGACTTGTTGATTTCCCAGTGGCCCTGTGAGGCCACCAGGCTCTAAAACTGCTGTTTTTTCCTGACTGAGTTGATTTCTGAGTTGATTTTCCTACTGACTGATTTTAAAGTAAATTATGACTCTGACAGAATCTTTCATAAAATAAGTGTTATCAGCCTGAGAGCAGCTTAGTGCATTTGCTGTCACTGCCAACATTCAGGATTTTCTCCCCAGCTTGTCCTAAAGCCTTATATATATTACTGTATTCTTCATTTTAGAAGTAAAAATTTGAGTTTTGCTGAGGAAACTGAGCTATATCTGCATCATTATCATGAAATATGTACACTGTAAAACAAGGCAGCATCGTAGTCTCATGGTGTTTATTTTCTACCATACAGCCATAAATGGGGACCATACAGCTATAAGTCTTTCATTCATCTCTTCCCATACTGTGTCCCTTCAGAAAGAGACAGCCAGGTAGCAAACAGATGAGAAACACTGGAATGTTGAGACACAAGACCAAAGTAATGTAGAAACACAGGAAAACAAACACAAACAGTGGAGAGATGAGCTAACAAGAGACATGCTGAAAAGTTTAGTGCTGCGGTTAAATCACATTGCTCTGTAAATATATTCATCCACAACAACATCCCATCAGTGTTTCTGAGTATTAAAGCCAAGGGAGAACATTTCCTTGTGTTAAACTTGGGTGAAAAATTACATATGGTCTTCAATGGAGTTGGCACCTGCCACAAGAAATAATTAAAAATAATTAAAACACTTGCACTCTCTAATTTCTGATGAAGCTATTATGGTCATTTAAAGAACTGCATAAACTTTGGACAGAAACAGAGTTTGTGTTAATATACAAATATGCACTTTAGTCTGCTCACCCCCACTGAGGCTGTTTTTTGTAACAGCATTTGCAGATATTCAGTGCAGTTGGCATGGATAACCCTAGCCTGTGTCCTGGCAGAGGGGCCACTGCTGCAGCGGCCTCTTATTGTGCCCCTCAAAGACTCCCTTTAATCCTTAGAGTCACTACAGAGAGGCTGCGTGCCCATTTTACTTGGCAGAGAGCATAAAGAACACAATCACATCATTCAGTGCACTGCTCACAGTTTATACTCTTCTCATCTCTCTTCATTTCTCTCTCACATGTTAGCCCCCCCAACACACACACACACACACACACACACACACACACACACACAGTGTCTTTCTCTCTCATTTGTACTGTCTCTCTCAACTGTGTACTGACTATAAAACACAAGTTGCATCTCCTGATCTTCCAGAAGAATTTCAGTGATCCCTTACACATAAGAGTTTATGCTATTGAGGTGGGAATGCATTCAGTTCAGTGTTTCCCTGAGGTTAACTCCTTTAGCCTGGTGGATGACCAGCGGGGGAGGGGCTATAACTAAAAAACATTGTACCACTTTCCTTTGGACCATATTCCATTCCCAAGTTTAACATTATGAAGTTTCATCGAATATTTATCAGTTAACCTAATTTTCCAAATATTTATCAGTTACTTTTCAAAATCCACATACACCACTCGACATTGGCATAAACTGAATCCACTGTGCAACATTTATATAAAAAGAAACAATGTTACTTTTAAAGCTGGTTCACCTGTTACTCCCTCTATTTCCCTCTTCCAAAACAGTGGTGAAGAGGAGTAAAGGCCGGGAGTTGAGTTTATATTAACACGGAGAACAATACAGAGCTGCAGGGATGACGTTTATTTGTAGGCTAACATTGCTTTGGTTCCCTCATCAAAAAGCCTATGGGATTTTTCCACTGAATTTTGGATTACTGCAGAAAATAAGCTCTGTGGCAAACAAAAGTTTATGATACTTACATGTTTTGTTCAGCGAGATAATCTTCACAAATTAACACCATTTGAAGCATATATGCAATCACCAGAAGTAAAAAGCTAATGTTAGACTATAAATGATCTACATCACAAAAGAGGCTGTGAAATTGTGGTCAGCATAATTTGGCGTGGTGACGCTCTGTAATCTCATTTAGTCACTTGTTAGCAACCGTCTGTTATAACACACATTAAAACTTCAAAATTTAAGAGTGAAGTATTTTCTAGGGGTGGCAACATTGTATCCATACACCATGGCAAGTGTAAAGTTTTAAATTATATGAATTACTAATATTACAAATACAAATTAAACTTTTTGTAGCTGACCAGAATAATAAAATCATTGCTTTTTCAGTCCACTAAATACAATTTACTTCAATAAGAAAATGAGAGAAGTGAGATAGACTAACTGAAAACTTTTTGTAATCTTATTAGGTAAAACAGATGTTAAATACGTTTTTTCTTTTGGGACACACATTGCAGTTGAAAAAAGGTAATTAATCACAATATACATTGCAATATATCTTACCAAAGTACTTCGCATATCACAACATCAAAATTAAAATCAATCGCAATCACAATAATGTATTGTGATTGCAATAATATTGTATCACAGGACCTCTGGTGATTCCCACCCCTAGTATCTAATTACGTATTATATGTTGTAGAACAAAATCTGAAAGTCTTTTAAGCTTGTTATAACCACAGACCTTATTTCAGGCATCAAACCAAAAACCCATTCAAATTTTTCCTTTCTGGCTTTCTAGTCAGCATATTATCATGTAGCCTGTTTGTAACCAGTAGCCTTCCAACAATCATGTCACCTGTTCAATTGATTTTAGCAGTTTAGATAACAGACACTCAACTGTCCCGCTGTTTTTCCAGACATGTGAAACAACCTCACACCTGGATGCCACTCTGCCCTACAAACAAACAATACGACCAACTTGTGTCCTAAATTTTAACTTTTAAATGCTACTTGATGATATATGCATATATATTATTATACATTTATAGAGGGAGCAAATAAATGCCTATTTGAGCATTCAGTTTCTTAAGTATTAAGTATAAAAGAACCATAATACCTAATATAGAAAAGGTTTTACTTCAGAGCCTCCTCCACACTCTGCAGCAGCCAATACCAGCAGATACACAATCAGGCACAAGCACACACACTCACACACACCCACACACAATCCATACATGCATAAGAAAATGCATTAAGCTCTTTGCAAAGCAGTGCATTCACTCTGTGAAGGGCTTCCTTAGAATAATTCAGCCCCCACTGGTGTTAACTGTTTAACACACACACACACACACACACACACACACACAGAACTCAAGCACCCACGCAGACACAGCGGCACTTGTGTCATCCCAAATCCATGACAGTAGCACGCCTGGGAGACAATTTTCACCTTCAGAGCTGGAAGATGCACGTTATTTCTCCTTTTATAGACAGATCCCAATGTCCTATCACGTACATGTTATCATTTGTATCACCTGCATTCAATAAAGTGGTTGGAGGGGTGTGCCACTTAAGAAAAAAATCCAGTTAGTGCCACAAAGATAAAATTACAGTGAAGTCTTTTCAGCAGGTTTTTCACATGATCATCAGCAAAACTGTAATCAGACACGATGGGACTGAAGGTGACCAGTGCAGATCTGCTCGGCTCTCTGTTTGCTGCTCATCACAGCAGAACACTGAGGAAAAGACAGTCTTGCATTGTCCGCAATGTTAAAGTAACAGCACAGCACTGGAACTAAGGATGCTGAAGGCAGCTCACGCACACACAAAAATACAGAAAAAGCCTCAGGGATTAAGCTAATTACAAAGACGTTCTGTGATTGTGTTGAAGAAACTGAGAAGCCATTGGATGACTCTCCGACATTCACGGTTTCCTATTATAAGACTGCTGGGCGACAGTCCTTTCTGTGGTTATAAATACCGCCTCTGTTTGAAGCCTCAGTTTGCATTATGCATTGATCTGCTATAAATGGTCGCATACAGAACCAGACAGACCCACAGAAACTCTGATAACATTGACAGTCACACTTAAAAAAGACATCAGTTACAGATATATGTTATTACAGAGCAACTAAATTAGGCAAAGTGGTTGTTGGTGGTAAAACTGTCAGTAGCTACAGATCGAAATATTCAATCTAAATGCATCACTGTCTCAGAACCAGGTGCCATTTTTTGTGGGAACTACAGCTGCAACAATAAGCGGATTAGTAAACAACTTTAATCATTTGATAGCGTCACCATGGTCTCTGGGAACAGGCCATATGTTTTTTTCAATATTTGCTGACATTTTATTGACCAACAATTAATGGAATCATTAAGACAATAACCAGTAGATGAACTGACAATGAAAAAACATTTGAGTTGCAAGCCAAAACCTCTGGGATTGAAAAATAAAGTGCCAAAAACTGCAGTTATTTGAACGGCCACTTGAGGCTGGCTCCAGAATCCAGTCAGTCCCCATAGACCCCGTGGTAAAGTGCCCAACTTCAAAGCAGAAATCAATTTTAACAGCCTGGTACAAAAAGCAGTTTTGGTCTCTATAGCTAATTTCAACATTCATGATGACTGTATAGGGGCTGGATTTTTATATAACTCACCTGTTTACATTTTATTAAGGTTTAAAGCTATGCATATTTAAGGGCTGGTGTGCTTTGACTGACAGGCTGTCTTCCAATAGTCCTTCAAAGTCAGAGCCACCCATTGCTTCACCACAGTGCCAGCGTTTGGCCCACATGTGGTGACTTCTGGCTTTGACTGCCCCAATGCCAAACTCAAGCCATCGAAACAGGAGTCCACAAACCAATGAGTGACGTCACGGTAGCTACGTCCATTATTTTTACAGTCTATGGTTAGTTGCAGCCCTAAGTCTAGTCACAAAGCACCACTGTGCCCCACATGCTGACCAACAGTGATCAGCCCTGATACAGCTCCTCACCACTCACACATTCATTTGTCTATTTCAGATTCTACATACAATACGGTGTACAGAAAATGTCTGCAGAATGCTTGTTCTCCCAGATTTGCATTTATTCATTTATCTGTTTAATGCCTTCTTTCCTACTGACACCAGCATGAATAAGTAATCTAATAAACACTCTTATCAGTGCTCTGCATCAGCCAATCAACCTAATGAAGGACTTGAGCTCTAGAGACTGAGATCTGTGCAATTCTGGGAGGGTTGGCTGTACAGCATTATTCTAAGAGGCTTACATTGAGATACATTTATTGCCAGAGTAATCTTAACATGCTGCATGCATTACAACAAATTCAGGTTCAGACTCAGAGATTCTAACAGATGCAAAACACATTTCTGGTGTTCAATTTAAATGAGTCCAGATATAAAATATCTTTGACATCTTCTGCAAACATCACCACTGTTGATGCAGTGACACTTAAAGGGTCCTGCACCACAGGTTCAAAAAACATGTTCAGGCTTTCTACAGGTATCAGACACTTGAATTTAATGCTATTAAAAACTTTTCCAGGATCAATTTTATAATAACAGACAACAGATTTTTGGGTAAACTTTTTCTACACCAAGCATTGCAGGTTCATATGAAGGTAAGTAGCATATGTAATCCCATGTGTGGTAGGGGTGGGGGAAAGAAGACGATACAGTATATTACCGCAATATTTTGCGTGGAAATATTGCATCGGTACACTAAAGCCAAGTATTGATTTTTTATTATATATATCATTAACACTACAAATACAATTAAACTTTTGGTAGCCTACTAGAATAATCAAATCAAGTGATTTTTCTGTCCACTAGATACATTTTGCTGCAATAAAAATGATTGATGGGGGAAGAATCAACTGAAAAACTTTGTATCTTATTAGATAGATTGTATCACAATACTCAGCATAAAGCAAAACATTTAAAATCACAGTAATATTGTATCATGACTATATCATACTATCGTAAAAATATGGTATCGTGGGGCTTCTGGTGATTCCCACCCCTAGTGAGAAGGAATACGGTTATCAGAGTGAGGCAAGTTCATCTATATTTTGCCGACAGGAAAGTGCAAGTATAAAATAAATAGACAGTATAAGGTTCAGAGGACAGGGGTAAAATTGTGTCCGAAATCCAGCAGCTTTACTGCAGCACATCTGCCAAAATTAATTCAAAATTAAAATTTTAAAATACTTTCACAGCAAAAATGTATGTATGCCAGTATCTTGGATTAATTAATCACTGAGAATGTAATTAATTAGATAACTTCTTTTTATCCTTATTACTAATGTTGTATGCTACATAACTACAGTGGGTGATAAATTAAGCCAGTTAATGGCTTTTCTTACACTTTATATGACTGTTTTGGAGGCAGTTAAAGGCAAAAGTATTCCAGTGTACCTGAGCAACAAATAATCAGAAACGAACCAGATTATAAATGAACTGCATAACAAATTGTGCAAATTATAGACAGCCACTTGGAACAGTTTACACACTGACAGCAACTCTCAGCTCTCATCATGTTGGCCAGCGCTGGACCGAGATGAAACAAGTGTTGGGATGCTTCAGGCAAGCTGTCACTCAAGGGGCTGAGAGGAGGCTGGAGACAAGATTGTTTCCACAGTAGAGTTAAGCAAGAGGCATGAAATGTAACATTGCAGTCGTGTACTGGAAAGACTGCTGCTGCAATAAAACAACCAGCGTTCACTGAATTCACATGGGAGAGATACAGCCTCCTATGACGAGTACAGGAGGTGTTTCCCTCTTCACCAACACCCAGCTTTATTACATAACAAGACTGAGTCAAAACATGGTTTGCAGCTGAAAAAAAAAATATATATATATAAAAAAAAGATTACATAAGAGAGTTAAAACTGTTATTCTCTCTTGATCGAACAGTCCTCAGTCACCTTCCACATGCACGAACAAATACGCCGCCACTACAGAGATAATCTTTGTGCCATTCAAATCTGTATTATGCATGTGTGCGATCTGACCTTAGCAAAGAGAAAACTCATTGTATTTCCAGTCTTACCATCTCCAGCTGTCATGGTGCAAAGCCGCCCTCAGCACTGAAGCCAGAGAGGAATGCTGCTACACAGCTGACAGCTCAGCTCTCTCTCTCTCTCACTCCCTATAGTCTCTGCCCTATATCTCTCGTCCACTGTTTACCTCTCAGTGGTGCAACAGAAATGGCTGCTTTGTTTTGCTCTCTGTCCCTCCCTCCCTCTCTTCTATCTATCCCTCTACAATCTTTCTGCTCTCTACCCCTACCTCTCACTCTCCTCCCCCCTCCCTTGCCTTTCCCTGCTTGCCTGTGTGACAGAGCTACAGCGCAGCCACCCCCTCTGCCTCCATCTCTCTTTCAGAAAAACATCCGTGCACATATCACAAGACGAGATGAGACACTATTTGGGAATTTTGTGTCTTGTTCTCTTGATTCTAACTCAGCCTTTACTCTACATAACTGGCGAGTCCTCCTCTCTCCTCTGTACATTAAGTTTATTCTGGAGCTGTTATACAACACAGCTCATTCTCTGTCCACAGTATCACCTGACATCCTTCTCAGCACTAAGACAAATGGGCTTAAATTAAAATGAATCGTCATCCACGGTCACAAAGTTCATTTCAGTGAAGCCGTGAAACAGAGAAGTGGAGCCAAGCAGCTGATCATGATGAATATGATGCTGGACTATGTAATAACTGCTAACATGAGTCATGTTTGCATATTCCTCTTAAATTTCCAGATGAACTGTCAGCAACTCTGCTGAAAGTTGACTGGAAGGGACTCATTAGGAATCATATTCATATCTCAGACACAGTTAAAGAAGATTCCAATAGTCATTGTCTTAAATTCTTGCAGATTATCAATCATTCGACTCCACCAAAGAGCAGATTGTTGGACTTGTGTTTTACACTAAAAGACACTGAAAGAATGAGGCCCTGTGTCCACCAAAGCATTTTTTCCCCAGGCGTCCCTCAGGAAAAGCCCAGCTGGGAGTGTAACATTTGTTCACAACATCATTTATTGGACTATAATCTAAGGCTATCTGCTTAACTCTGATAAAGTGATAAATAATGAATGACTGATAGTGGACTGTGTTAAAGAGTCTCTTGACATAGACACAAAAAATGATTGGTCAAAATAAGTCCAGCAGAGGCTCAGATATCTGTGGCTAGTTGTACAAAACATCTTAAGTTAATATTTTCCATACAGTCTAAGTTAAGGATTCCTTAAAATAAAATTGGTTGCACAAAACACCCTTAATTCTTGTCCTTCTCCGTTTCGTTGAAGTGTTCACTTAGGCATTTCAAATTTTTTTCCTCTTCGTCCTACACCTAAGAAATCCCTTAAAGTTAGTTAAACCGTTGCACAAAACACCTTAGTAACCAAAGTAAGGACAAAAACTTAAGGTATCTCTGACTCTATCTTAACATGGCTGAGCTTATGCTGATAAATTTAAAAAATTTCATCACCACACTTCTTGAATTCATTTTTGTGGCAATTTCCTTCCACACTCGTTGTTTTCTGTTTGGTGCTATTAGTGGATCTAATTTACTTTTTAGTGTGTGCTTTCTTTTGTTGTATTTGTCCAGAAGTAACACATTTACCTAAACAATTTTCTCTTCTTGTCTTTTTTCTTCTTCTTCCATTTCTTTATTATCTATACCTAGTTTGTGAGATGATAACAGGTGAGGTGATAACAGGTATCACAAGCACAGTTTCAAGCAAACAAACAAACAGTCTCCACGGAATGCCGTACATAACTTAGTGTTTTTGTTTAACTAATGAAACTCTTTTGACGGATTCTGTGCAACACCCTTAAATAAGTCCCTCAGCTAAGATGAAATCAAGCCTGAAGTGTAATACTTTAGGGGAAAATATTATGGTGTTTTGTGCGACCAACCACTGACTCTGAATCTCTAGTATGGGTGAAGCTCCAAAAATGCTGGATCCTACAATTTCCATAATGCCTTGTAGCACTTCTAATGGCATTACTGCACATGTAAGAAAGAGCCCAGGAGTCTCTAATGCAGCTGTCCATCATGGCCTTCATTGCTCATGAGCTGTAGTCAAACTGTCAAACTAGGCAGCACTGATCAAATATCACTCAGGATTCTGTTGCATTGCCTATTTCTCACCTGAAATGTTTTTTGGAAACATATTTTAGTGTGCTGTTTAGTTATAACATGAGAATGTTTGTGACCTAGCTGCCATGTTGGAAACAGTCAAGTGAAGCACAAAGCACTGCTCACCAGCCAGAAACAGCGGTTTGACAGTTTGACCTCAGCTTACGAGCAGTGATTGACATGATTGACAGCTACACTAGAGACTTTAACTGGTGTTTGCTGCTGCCATTGGAAGCTGGAAGAGGAGGAGGGACATGATTTTTTTTTTTTAACTAATCACACGTCTCATGTACTTCTTTTAGAGTATAGTGACAGTTTCAGGAAAAAATGACAAAAAGTTATTTTTTTTCCTAAAAGTTACCTACTGCAGCTTTAATGAGAATACATGATATCTTCATGGAGCATTGTGTTTATCCGACAGTCTCGGATAAAGACCGTGGACACAGCTAATCAAGTTAAGACAACAACAGGCTCACTCAATTGAGCCAATTAAATCGATTATTTATTTTATACACAGTTCACTATAGAGTAAACAACAGCATCAGAGAGATGTTAGAGAGAGGACAGCACGGAGCACCTGACCTGCCACTTTCAGGCTGCAGACTGTCTGAGACTTTTGCTATGGTCTAACCAAAGTAGCACTACACACCTTGACCAGGTTTGGATCAACTTAGTGAGACAGCTTTCTTCACTATAAACATGACCACAACTGTAAAACTCCACAACCTCAGTTTGTAATGAAGGTTTTTTCAGAAATATGCAAGAGACCAATAGAAAAGAACTCAGACTACATCACTATGACATCATCAGGGTTATTTTTTTGTGGAAAGCCACAGAAGACATTACACAACTGCTTCGACATGTAAACTGTGTGAGAATGTCCCTTTAATGCTGATATGAATAGGGAAAAAAGTCTATTGTACAGTGCTCTGTCAGATCCAAATATATTACTAAAATAAAGCCACAGATAAAAATAGCAACAGCAGAGTAACAGTTTCTTTATGAATTAAGTATGAGCCTGCAGAAAGGTCAGTTCAAGTTGGTTTAGTTGACTTCAAAATGGTTGCTATTGGGGTGTTGGTGGCTTAAGGTGCTGACACACCAAACCGATGTCAAAGAACTGGCAGCGACGACAGCCAACTGTTACGTCGCCTCACGTCGCCTCACGTCACCTCACGTCGCCTCACGTCGCTCTGTGTCAGTTGCATTTGAACACGCTACAAAAGCCCCTTTTACACTGCCAGATTTTCCGGGAATGTTGGGCCGATTTGCCAGCCAGCTGTGAGCGTTTATACACACCGAGGCGGAATACCGCAACAGGAGGGGCTGTTGATGACTTGTGGGAGGAGCTGTTGATGACGCCGCACGTGCGAGCCACTGGCGATGGGTAAACAGGAAACAGCTGATAGCAGGAATTAGCAAGCAGCTAGTAGCAAGAGGGAAACGCAAACCTGACAGACACTGTAAAGATGAGCAACTGTGGAGACAAGGCATTGTGCGCCCTCCTTGCCCTCGCAAACGAAGAGGCCAATAACTGTCATATGACGGGGATAGTAAAGAACGGGCCGTGCTTCCCTTCGGTCATGCTGCGGTTAACGGTCCGCCAGCCTCCCAGCTAGCCCCGGCTCTCTGTTTGGATCCAGCCGGAGCACCGAGCCTCAGTTTCTTATTCAGGTTAAAGTGAGAAGAAGCAGTGGGTCTGTCAGGCAGCTGCATGAAGTGGAGCCTGAGGAGGAAGCACCGGTTAGCCCCGGTTTCACTACAGGCAGATTCACTCGTTACAGGGGCGAGGAAATAAAACCTGAACAGCCAATCAGAGTGATCTCTCTCACCAACAAGCTCCGCCGCCGATTCAACATGCTCAATCGGCCGAAACGCCACCAACAGGGGTCCGACTACTGCCAACGGTGCAGGACACACCGCAAAAACTAGGGCGACAGACGCTCACCGACAGCCCGACATTGGCCGACGTGTGTCAGCACCTTAACGTGGTTGGAGCAGGCGCCCCATGCACAGAGGCTTTATCCTCGCTGCAGTGACCTGGGTTCGATTCCAGCTCGTGGCCCTTTGCTGCATGTCTTTCCTTGTCTCTCTCTCCCCCCTCCACACTTAGCTGTCCTATCCATTAAAGGCAAACAGCCCAAAAAAATAATCTTTAAAAAAAAGAAAAAGCTTTCTATCAGCCTCCTGAGCAGTGGAATCCCCCACAGAAAGACAGAAAATGATAGTATTTTTTTTAAACAGCTAATCTATCATCTTACACTCCAGTGTCACTATGTGTCCCTCAGTATGTGTGAATGGCATCTTAATTCAGTGGTCAAACTCCACATGTAAAATGTTGTAGAGTGGAAGCTGGAAGATGATGTTGCACTGTTTTAAACTGCTGAGCCCTGTCTGACTGCATTCTCCTTGCCTCAGCTACTGTCTCTTTAGTTAAATGTGGATGTAGTCAGCTGTAATGGGACAGAGTCAGCAGTAAGGGTGTCTGAGCCATTCCACCTGCACAGAGGTCACAGCTCTACTAATACACAAAACACTCTGGCTGGGCCATATGGCATAAAAATAACATTGCAATATTATTAGGCTATATTGCAATACACTCTCTCTCTCTCTCTCTGTCTGTCTCTTTTTACACACACACACACACACACACACACACACACACGGGCCAGAAGTGTAGATGTGTTTTTGCTGTGAAGCTTCCGGTGAGCAGTTAGCTGTTGAGCGGAAATTTAAACTGTTGCCGCTGACCTTTAAATGTGAGTTTATTTACTGCGAGCTAGAAACAGACTAACAGCTCTCCAGTTCATATATTGACAGTATTTGCAAATCTAACTGGTGCTCCACTGTTGAAAATTGTGACCAAATAGTCACAGTCTGGAGCTCTGCAGATACAAAAACACATGTCTCACACTGTCGTTAAACCCATTAAGTTAAACTGTTACCGCAGTGTCATTAAACATGAAGATTTATTCACTGTAAGCTGGAGACACACTACCAGCTCTACGGATTATGTATTATTAACATTGTCAAGTTGCACTGGTGCTCCACGGTTACAAAATGTGACGAAATAGTAGCATTCTGGAGCCCTGCAGATACAAAAACACATGCCTCGCCTGCTCACCATCACTCCGATAAATGTGGTCTGGATGGGCGTAGGAGAGAGTGTGTGACGAATCATGTTTGTGAGTCTGTGTGTGTGTGTGTGTGTGTGTGTGTGTGTGTGTGTGCGTGCGTGTGTCTTGATAGGGAAAGAGCCATAGGAGAAAGCGGGAGAACCAAAAGTCTCATGCTGGTGGCTTAAAAAATGATGTCATAATTCATACTCAATGTTCGCAATATAGTCATTTTATACATCCAGTGGAAGAAAGCCGTGATACATCAAGTATAATTGGTACATCGCCCATCCCTGATTGTAATGTGTCTCATTTCTGTCCTGTCTATACTGATACATTTATATAAGAGGTTAAGAGGGATGCCTCTGGAAGTCTGTTTTGGTCTTTGGCTCCACAGAGGGACATCTGAAAGCTCCAGTGGATGCCCACCTCCTGTGGACAAATCTCATCCCCTGTAGCTCCAGGCTGTCCGTCTGGCCTGCAACCCCCCTTCTTCCTCCACACACATAGCAACGCACACACAACATGGAAAAGAAGCCGAAACACCCAAAGTCAGTGTGACAGAAAGATGAGTGATGCTACAGGAGAGAAATAGCCAGCCGAAACACTGACAATGTGATGAGAATGAAAGCCAGAATATAAAAAGCCTATAAAAAGAAAGAAGTTTCTTACATTTTCCCCTGTACCACATAAACCACTGAGCAGCTCCAGATCTACAAACTGTCCTTAGTTCATACCACGTTATAGTGAGACTACAGTAGCCGTGATATTCACAGTGCATCTGCCCATCTTCTTTTCCATTCCCCACTGTGCAAGCAGCAAAACAATGATGTAAGCAATGAGAGGATGGCCATAGTGCATTGTCATTCCACATTTAAGCACCCTGAAGACTTTTCTGAATGACTCGAGATAAAAGGTATTTCTTGATTTTAAACTTGGTTGAAGAATGCATATCAAAAGGTCAAAGAGCCACCTGGATACCACATTAAAAAAGGCATTAGTTAAAGCTACAACAGTGAGCTGTCACACAGGAGGAAAGCTCACCTGAGCCAGACGATGAGATCATGTTCCCGGATCTTTGGACTTCATCAAATTTGCTAAAGATTACATTCAACCTGTAAAAGACAAAAAAAAAGAAAAAAGAAAAATAAGCAAACAGGTGGTGATGAATATGTATAAGAGATATCAAATGAAAGGAGAATAACAACAAAGTGTCAGAGGATTGGAGCAGAGAGAAGGATGGTCTGTAAAAAGGACCCTGGACTGCACCATCCATCACTTCCGAGGTGAGAAGCTTTCCCTCTGCTCCATGCAGCAGGGATGGCCAGGACCAAAATAGATGGCGTCCAGAACTACCACACACATGACAAACTGGCACTGAGGCCAGAGAGAGAGAGAGGCTGTTGTCCAGTGTAAAACAGGATGACGAGGACAAAACAGTAACGGAACAGTCTCTACATGTTTGCTGGCATGTGATACAAAAAAAGAAATACAGCTCATCCAAACCTAAGCTATGAAATTCTGGCGCCCTGTTCAAAGGGCTTGTTCAGTGGGTGATTACGAGACAGATGACAATTAATCAGATTTAGTGGCTCAAAAAATCTGGTGGGGTGTTCTGTCATGAGCTTTTATCAAATATATCAAACAGAGGGCGTGAAAAGGGCGTAAAGTAACTTCTGCCGTCAAAGGGAAGTGAAACCTAAGAAACCTTGTGCTACAAGGAAATTGTAAGCTTAATGGTGAGATACTTTTAACAGGAATATAAATAATCACAATCCAAGGTTGACTGAAATCATCTGGATTATATGGAAGGTGAAAGACATTTTTCTTTATAATCTTCTCTTGAACCCAGCTATGGAACTGCCCAGCTCAGGTGATCACAAAGATCAGTTTTTGTTTCTTTAAATTTGTTATGAGTCTAACTGGAAACACTAATGACAGTATTTACATGTATGCTAAATAAAATGATGTAAATGTGATGTTATTTTTTATATGCCCTATGTGACCAATGAGAAAGAACAGCTTTAACATGTGTGACACTAAATGCAGCTCTCCATAACTTACAAACCTTTATAAAAAAGCTGGTCCTCTACTTTGCAGTATAAATAGCACACTGCTGTGTGGTTTGGTAAAAACCAAACTGAGAAATGTTGACAACAGTTCAAATAAAGTGACCAAAAGCTGACCTTGAACCTTTTTAGGCACTTTTGATAAAGAAGCACTACTAAGAAAAATCATATTTTATAGCATCTGTGACACATCACAGTTGAGGACAATGGATTAGATAGAAAGGACTAATCTTACATGAATATGAGCAACAATGAACTTTTTTAGTAACTACAGCCTTCAGATAAAAAACCCCAACTAGAATTAAGGTCACAGTGACTTTGACCGTTGACCACCAAATTCTAATCAGCTCATTGTTGAGTCCAAGTGGATGTTTGTGCCAAAATTGAGGAAAATCCCTCAAGGTGCGCTTAAGATATCATATTCAGAAGATTGAGATGGACAGGGTCACAGTGACCTTGACCTTTGACCACCAAATTCTAATTAGTTTATCCCTAACTCAAAATGAACGTTTGTGTCAAATTTAGGGAAATTCCCTTAAGGTGTTCTTGAGATATCATGTCCACAAGAATGAGGCTGATGCAAGGTCACAGTGACCTTGACCTTTGACCACCAAAATCTAATCAGTTCATCATGGAATCAAAGAGTACATTTGTGCAAGATTTGAAAATAAAGTAAAATAAATAAATAAAATCCCTCAAGGTTTTCTTGAAATACCACGTTCACAAGAATGACACAGACAAAGTCACAGTGACCTTGACCTTCGACCACCAAAATCAGTTCATTGTTTAGTCCAAGTGGACATCTGGCCAAATTTGAAGAAATCTCAAGCTGTTCTTCACAAGAATGGGACGGACAAAAAAACAACAACCCACAATGCCTCTGGCCACAGCTATTTCTGATGCAGAGGCATAAAAAACTATGGAGTACCTTTGTAAATATGAAGTTTAATTTCTGTTACTGAGCCAAAACAACTGCAGCAATGAATGTGAAACTTCCAACGTGAAATGAAAATAAGTGAGGCCTTTTCTCCTATGCAGCTGTCCTGTAGGTACACAGTAGAATGTGTGTGGGACATTAGCTAGACCAGTATGAAAATACACTCAGTTGCCCACAAACAATATCCTCAAATGATCATACAGTAGGATAAAAACAAGGTTTCCAAAACATTTTCCATTTTAAATTCCACACTTTTCCAAACTCGAATTTCCAGACCTCTCAGTAGATTCATTCTGACTATATATGTTATTATTACTAAGTAATGTAGCTCATATAAATCAATTACCATCAAACCCAGACAAGTTCAATGCACAGTATTTTATTCAAGCTGCAATGCTATATGCAATTCAAAGATATATACCCATCTTCTTTCAAACTAATTTGGTCCTGGATGTCTGGATTTGGTTCAGTGGTAAGGCACCTGGGGCAGAGCTGTTTACAGGCTGTGACGTACAGGCATGGAGGCAAATCTGCATCGAAGCTGCCATGTTTAATTCTGCCACTAGTGGGAGAACCACAGTGTTGTAGCCTGCTACCTCTTAGTGCCGAGACACCGCCACCATAACAGCACCTGATCTGCATACACTGTGTGCATGTGTGTGTGTGTGTGTGTGTAAGTTTAGTTAAGTGAGGAAGTATGAAAAAGCAGTAAAGAACAACCAACAGAAAGCATGGAGGGAAGGGGCAGGGACAGGTTGGCAGGTTCCTGCAGTCGTACCGTGACTGTGGCAAGCCCTTTTTGCTGAGATCCATCCTCACCCTCTCACCCACATGTCTGTAGATCTCCACCAAGCAGCTCATAGCTCCGTCACGTACCTGATGACCACAACACATGAAATCGTTAACAACTTCAATATATGTTGGCCCTTCTTGACATTTTCTTTAACTCAGCTGTTTCTCTGATTCATTCAGGGGCTAGTTCTTTGATTGGCACAAGATTCATCAAGATCGTTCCAATGAATCAATCTTCCATTGCAGATTTTACTTTACCTAAAGCTGCAATGCTTAATGCTGCCACTGGGGGAAGAAACATGTATGAAGTGTTGCAGCCTGCTGCTTCTTTTGTGTCTGAACATGAACTCATGCTCTCACCTGATACACAAGTTAAAGATCATACTGACGTGAAACCCAGGATAAGCTTAAACATCAATTTTCATGATCAATTAATAGTAATCAATTAGTTTGTTTGATTAATTATGTAATTCTTGAAAGTTTAAAGATAATTGCAAAAACTCTGAGAAACCCTGTGAATATCTAAGAAAAGACTGTTTCATTTAATCAACAGTGAAACAGCCAGATATTCAGTTTACAGCACTATGAAAGCAAGTAAATCCAGAGAGGCTGTAACCGGCAGTTTGTTTGGTGTTTTTACTTGATTAATGTCTTAGGAGATTATGAAAATCATCTTTAATTAATCTGTCGTTATTTTGTGTATTGTTTCCCCAAAGTATTATAATTCCTGACAGCACAAATGTTCTACTTTGAGGTCCCTAAACCTAAGAACGAAATACATTTCACAATAGAGGCAAAGTCTATGGCGAAAAAAGCCTGCCTGCCCATACCTGACTTGTGGGGTCCCCCAAGAGGTTACATATGTGGGGAACAATTTTACTGAGGGTCAGGCCTTGAGCTCCGTATCTGAAAGACAAGAATTTTAATGATTCAGCACAATGAACAGATGATAGGAGATATAAAAGCATATGAAAGCACTGGACATGGTCTTCAAAAATGTCAAACTGCAATATACCAGTATTTTGAAGTATAATAATTTAAGTTTTGTTTCAAACTTCAATGTCTGTCTTCGTAGAACAGCAACTTATCAAATGACTGACAGTCAAGTGAAAGCAAATCGTTTTTTTCCCTTCACAGCAAGGAGAGGAGGTAAACAAATTGTAAGTCATTAACAGCTGCAACATTAATTGAAATATTATTGAAATCACAATATTGCCAAGTGCAATATCCAAGTTGCAGGACCTGCAATTTTTTGATAAAGGCAAAATGTGTCACGACATACACAACAAATAAAGCATTGTGGTGCTAAAGAGATAGGTTGGCCCACTAATCATATAACAGACATAAGGGAACATGCTTGTTTCGTACAGACCCCAGAAAAAAATCCCATCATTGTCATTTTCACATTTTTTCCAGGGAAAATTAAATACAAATATTTTAATTTCAACTAAAATAGCAACTCAAATTGTAATAACAATATCTGTGAAAATAATCACAATATGATTTTTTTTGCATATTGTGTAGCCCTATATGGATCCATTATATTATACAAAAATTTAATCACTCATTCTTGAGAACTGGGACAAATCATGTCCTACCAAATGAAATAAATAAATACATAAATAAATAAAATAATCACAAAATTAAATTATAACTGCTTTCATTTTTTTTTTACTTTAAACTTGCCCAGACAAGAATTCACACCTTCAAACAATTGAAAACTGTGTTAGAAGCCTTTGAAATCTAAAACTAACGGTGCGTACTTATAACATAGGTGTAAACATGTACTGCTATAATCATCTTTGTTTTAAAATATATTTTTTCTGAAAATGTTGGCCCTTTATAGATGTGTCCCAGATTTTTTAAACCAGATTTCTACAAAAAACATAATTCAGCCATAAAAGGGGTCAGCTATGTCCTGTCTCACTTCCTGGTTTCCTAAAAGGCAGGAATGCTGCTCAAGTACTGGTGAACTTTCTATTTTATGATAAATTCATTGAATAATATTGCTATTAGGAGTGTCTCAATCATAACAGGTTTACTCCATATCCCTTCCCAATCCAAATTAAATAATAATTATGGTTTAAAAATGAGTATTTTGATTGGCATTAAGAGAACTCTTAGTAACTTTGAAAATGAATATGGCTACTCACTGCGACTGATGTGAAATTAATAAATATATAACTTTTTGTCAACTCTGTCAGATCTAACCTCTGACATCTATCATGTATGCTATTTAAGTATAAAATGTATGACTGGGAGGTTGGCCCATTACAAAGTGTGACAGTCATGATTTTGGCCTTTAAAAAATGTCCTGCTCTAATTGAAAAGTAAACCCCCGAAAAGTAAGGTTTTGTCCCAGTTCACAAGAATAATTAGAAAAATACATATCATACACCATAGGAAAATGTTGTAGAAACAAACAACTGAAAAGATTAAATCACATTAAAGAGTACGTAAATACGGACTTTCTACTGTCTTCACTGCTATGACCAGTATACATGCAATGGGAGGGAGCAAGTTGACTCACGTGCTCAGTGTGGCAATGAGGCAAAGGCACACTCCTTCTCTGGTCCTGTTGTTCTTATGTTTGAAACCTCCCAACATTCTGTCCCACACATACTGCAACAACACACACCAGCAGAATATGCTTTATTGTTGTTTAAATGGATCATTGCAATCGGACAGGAAATGGAGAACAGCCAGTTTGTAGGCCCAGTGCGCAACTAACTATGTTCTGCTATCTAACTTAAGCCATACATCCCATATCACATATCATATCACAGCCCCTAATGTAATGGTGGGGGAAACACTGATGCACACTGGATTGATTTTAATAACTTTAAAGAAGCCGACTTGAAATGTTCTCTGTGCAGCTTTAGTATCTAGGAAAATAGAAGTATCAGATCGGGACTCTGTGTTGACAGATATTCAATTAAAAAAAAAAAAAAAAAAAAACCTTGATAAGGACATCCCTAATGGTTATAGTTAAACACAATTATTTGATTCCCATGGATACATTGAAATAAGGGTATCAGCTAACAGGTACGGGTTGTGTTGGATTACAGTATCAAAGGTTTAAGAATGAGATTAATTGCAAACAGCTCAGTACTGAGCAACACAAAAGAAGAAAATGCATATTGGCAGTAAATCTACATTACTCATCACTGGAATTAATTCGGACTGTGTGCTGAAATCCTAAACTCATGGAAATACTGACCTCTCTCACAAAAACATGTTTGTGTGTGTGAGTATGTGTGTTGGTACCTGTGGGCTGGCAGCTTGTTCCATGATCTTTAGCAGCACTGTTTGGTCTTGGTCTCGCACTTGGTCTTTAGCATCTCCCAGTCGATCAATAAGGCTGGGCAGGACTGAGAGAAAGAGGACAGAGGGAGAGACTGAAGCATCCCTTCAAAACAGTCAACTGAAAAAAAGCTAATCACACGACCACATAATCATTGAAGGGCAGGAATGAACAAGGATGTAAGGAGCGTTAGGTATTTTATACTTTTGAGAAGTGCTGTGTCTGTAGCTTTGTGTTACCAACATGTTTCTTACTAACTGATATTTCTTAAATATGTTACAAAAAAGGAAAAATTAATTTTTGGTTTTGTCCTTTTGCCTGACACACTTTCAGGCATCAACAAAACAATCAGAATAGAAGGAGGAATCTGAATTGTCAAGTAATTTATTCTTATTTTAATACCAGTAAAATATAATGTCATGTGAGTGATGCTGTAAAAATGTAACTTGACACAAAGTAATCTAAAACTTTCAAGTTTTAATTCAACAGCTGAATCTTTGAGGCAAAAGAAAAAAAGGGCTCTGTCAGTCCCTGCTCAATTGTATGTGGCAAGTGGCTTTTAGCTACATTAAGAAAATCATGATATAATACAATGATGGAATAAATGAGTCTTACCTGTTCCCACATGGGCCCTAAATCGCTCCTGTAACCTCGTCACTAAGGCAGATAAGAGGTCCAAGCCAAGCAGAGCCACCTGGTGGAGACACAATAAAATACATGCATACATTTAAATGCAATTTTAAAATTATTTCATAAAAATAAACCATATGAATCTCCTCAAAATCACTACATGTTGTGTCATAATCACAAATCAATGGAATAATCAAAGCTATGTGCATGGACAAGCCCAGTTAAAAGGCTGTGTTGAATATATCCTGTTGCAAAGGATTATGGGTAAACTGAACATTTTTTGTATTTCTAAGCTTCTACTGTCCTTACGGATGAAACTGGCCTCGTGCAACATTCACAACATTAGATTATAACACATTTGGGACTCAAGTAGCAGAAAAAATACATTTGCACTCCTGCACCATGACTCTGCATCCTCTAACCAAACATTGATACAAAACCACAACCACACTTTCACCATCTTTCCTTGTCTTGGGGTGAGAGAGCTGTTCAATGAACGCATAGTGAGAGCAGCCCTGCTGACACCATAACAACACATAAGCACCACCTGGACTCCTGTCTAGAACATGGTGCAATTTTTGGAAACATTATATTTGTGAAATTGAAAGTAGCTCTCCCAGATGAAATTACAATGGAACACTTTGCTACCATCTGGTGGTAGTACAATGCTATAACATAAAGAAACAATCAAATACAGTAAACTGCATGACTCAGACTAAGCAGATTTTAGCTGTGTGATAAAGGAGTTTTCTACCTCAGGTCACATAAGAAGCAATTTTCAACATGCCAGGACATCCATGTTTCATTCCTTTTCATGCATCTTTATTCTTCTCTGTGCTGGGCCTTTCTGCTCTGGACTTCAATTTTATGCTATGACATACTGTGTTTTCTTGCTTTTGCAAATCTCTTTCTCCCACTGGAAGAACAGGTAGTCCCAGCAGGCAGAAGGCCTGGTGTCTACAGGCTTAATCCTCAGATCAGTCTCTTTGTTCTCCAACTGGAGGGAATTACAGTAATTAGACTGACGACAGGGCCCAAACAAAGAGTCCATGAGAGCTCTGAGAGGGATCAGCACAGTTTAACAATGGGGTAAATCTCCACAGAAACTGAACTTCTCAGTTTGAAACAACCTCAAATGTAGGTTCAGGGTAGGGGCGATGCAGGAGGTCTCTCTAACCTTTCTGAGTGACACGACTGGAGGTAAACACTCTTTTTGTCATTCCTTTTCTGAACTCAGAGGAGCTGAGTCACAAAGGGACCATGGCAACAACTGCACCCTGTGTTTGAGTGTGAGTTCAACAGAAGAGACGCACAGAATAACAGCTCAGTCCAGTCCGGTGCAGATGAGGACAGACAGGCTTCTCCTCTTTGCAGACAGATGGGTAACTCTTTTTTGATGTCATCCACATTCAAACCCCCCAGAATACAAACACACACACACAAACACACCACCCCCCAAAGGCTCTAGACCCAAATCTCACAGACATCATCCCTTTCCAAATCCTCCAATCAACACACTCGGTTCTCATTTTTACTCTTTTTATCTTCAGTATTTTTGTTAACTACAGCTGATATCATGACTCTGTATCAGCAGATACTAAATATTCAGTAACACCAGTCCACAATGGAGGAAAAACCCTGACCTGGATACTCCTATATTTACCCTATCAAATGAGTAATGATGTTACCAAGAGATATGCGGCCTAGTTTAAAGAGAATCTGGCTATAAACACAAGGTGTATTACAGTATCTGACAGGAAACATAAGATTTTGTGGCAGAATATAAAGATAAACACATCTTTTCAGGGATCACCCAGGTTCTTTCACTGCTGGCAGTCTCTCTTTATGCCTCTTTTGTTTCCTAACACAGAACCAACCCACAGCTTAAGGCTTTCCATACCCTGACCTTTTCAGAACCTGTAAGGCTTTGGCACGAGGTTCTTCACAAACCAGGACATTTTGGAAAAACATAATTAAAAAGAAAAGCATGGGACAAACATTTTATG
Organism: Epinephelus lanceolatus; assembly: GCF_041903045.1. Classification (NCBI taxonomy): domain Eukaryota; kingdom Metazoa; phylum Chordata; class Actinopteri; order Perciformes; family Serranidae; genus Epinephelus; species Epinephelus lanceolatus. The sequence goes on from NC_135747.1 coordinate 6,451,447, forward strand.
TGCTGTTCAGTCTGCAAGTTAGAAGCTGTGAGAGTACAGAAAGACCGAAGACAGGAGAGTATTCGTGTTCTAGATGCTGAAGACAGTCAACTGGCTGTCCCAACTGGGAAGACTATATCTAACAATTCCTGTAACTTTCCGAAACTGACAATGCAAGATTCACACACACTTCACTCATCGAATAATCAGTTGTGTGAAGGTGAGAAAGGAAGTAGCCCCCCCCCCCCAACACCCATTCTTCACACAATTCCTCACTAAATACTTGTACAGCTGAGTGCAACACTAGCCCCTTACACAAAACCTCCTCGTGTAATGCATGAGATCCATCCCAGGAGATTTAAATTGTAGCAATTAGCAGTAAGCAGCTAACTTAAAGAAGAAAAACAGTGGCCAGAAATCTCCAAAAATTGGCCAAACAATGAGGTCCAAGAACTCCTTTGAACAGAAGAAAAGACCAGCCATCACATAACAGGGACTGTAAATGATTGTTATTGCCATGTCACATTACTGTAACTGTTGAAAGAGCGCTGCCAACACGTACGTTATATGTAATACTAGTTGCCCACACTGTTGTGTTAAACATTACGCCCATCACACCTCTTCTACTTCCATGATGCCAGCATGCTGTCTAAAATCACACACTGGAGCGACATGATGTCACTATTGTTTGGTTCTGTGTGCAACGGTGGCATAATGAAGGGACTTTGTAGCAGCTAAACAGTGCGATCTCTGTGTAAAAAGGGCTATAGACTAGGCTTGTGCTGGTTTGAAAATTTTTCAACAGGTTTGATTTAAAGCCAAATATCTAACCGAACCAATATATCGAATTATATACCTAATTTTACCACTGGGGGTCGCATTTGAGCTATTTTTCCCAATAAAGGCCCATTATAGATGTAATGCCAATCCACTAGGTGGCGATAATGCTGTATTAACCACCAATACACACAAGGTTACACAAGAAGAAGAAGAAGCAGAAGGACACTTATCTTGCAGCAGCAACAGCAGACAGCTGAGCGGAGCTGCGGAGTCCGCAGAGCCTCTGAGACAAACCAGAGATATTGGATAAAGGAGATACCCTACCGTAGGCTTATCCAATGTTAAGAAAACGGTTACTCTTCCTGTCTCCTAAGTGGGCGTGGTTAGCTCTCCCTCCAATCAGAGCCTGTTCTCCCTCAACCTTAACCTCAACCCCCCCCCCACGTTGAACAGAGGGTCTGTGGATGTCTGTGTATGCGGATCGAGAAGCAGGTGGAATGAAAATACATTCTTCCTATTATTGCAGCCTATTGCTGCACAAAGCTTGGGCATTTTTTATTTATTACTAGCGGTAAATAACTGTTTGTAAGCTAACTGTGATTTTACAGCCTGTTTATCAAGATCACAAGATCTCGCGAGAACTTGTTTTCTGAGACGGACAGGGCTCAAACAAAGTTAACTTTCTCTTGATCTGTGCGGATGAAAAATGCATCTTTAGTGTCAGAATGTTGGTAAGATGTGTGGCTTGTGGAAAATGAACCCAATATTTACTTTAGTGACTATAGGGCAAAAGAATCGACCATAAATTGTCATCACGTTCATTTTCCTCATTGACGACAATGCATTCAGAGCTGCCGCAAGTCTCCTACTGGGGCGTGGCGTGACGTCACTGAATCAGGAAGTGAGCTGAGTGGGGTATCTCGCTTTATCCAATATCTCTGGACAAACTAAACAAAACACTTGTAGGCTCCTCCACTTCATTTAAAAACATACATAAACCTTATTAAGTTGTCATAATGCATGTTTCAATGCAAGATAAGTTGAATATAGTCCCTTGACACGCCACTGATGTGTGGTGTTTTTTTTGTTTGTGAATATTTTTATCTTAATTCTAGGGTTGCAAGAAACTACCTTTTCGCCATAATTTTTTAAGTTATTAACTTTTTTTTGTCCGACTTCACCGCGGCTTTTTGTCACCGCCCCCCCGCTGCGGTCACCTGCTCTCGTCTACTTTCCAGGCGTGACGCAGATCATCTCGAACAAGTCTAATGACACTCTAATTCTTTTTTTTTTTTAGATTCTTTTTCCTGGCTTTTTTGCCTTTATTGTACAGGACAGAGTGAAATGGGGTGAGAGAGTGGGGAGGTGACATGCAGAAATGGTCGCAAGCCGGAGTCAAACCTGAGACCACTGCAGTGAGGCATCGCCTCTGTACATGGGGCGCTGGCACTATTCTCTATGCTACCAATGCCCCGAAAAAGGACATTTAACAGCACACAAAACAACTCAAACTGTCTGAGACAATTCTACCTGTATGACTTCATGACACACAAACACAGAAGGCTATAGTTCTGTAGTTTATGGTTTAGTGCTTTATGATTATGCAGCATACCTGGCCCTCCCTCTCTGCCTTGTGCTGCTGCAGCTAAATAATACTGACTGGATGTTGATGTCTCAGGCATTTCCATAAAGTAAGAGCTTAGTCTCGACCAGATCTATTCTCAAGTCTAACTGAAATTACACTGTTGCTGCTGACAGTAACTGTTACACATGCCTGCTCTTTGTAGGCAGGACTATTACAGAAATCCTCCAGTATCTAAACTGTCAGATGCTGACATTTGCAGGTACGTTTTTATGCTGTTTAAGGTGCTTCTGCTAATAAACCATTAGCTAGCCAGCCTTCGAACTGACAAAAGGAGTGCACTTTGTGTTGTTTATTGGTAGCTTGGTTCACTTTGCCACGGCACAAGATGAGACGTGCTTATGTTTGCAGATAAGCTCACAAGCATTTATGTTCTGCAGATTACAGACAAAAAACTGTTGCTGCTTTATGCCAAAACCGTTTAAAATAATATGTAGACAGAGTTAAAGCTTGCTGACTGGTTATGACACAGACAGGACTACAATACAGATTGAAATATATTCTAAATTTCTCATTTTTCTCCACTGATTTTAAACAGGACTCTAAATTTACAGAGCAGATTTATATTCTGTAGCAAAACAAAACAATTTATATTCAACAGTCAACACTCAACACATGCCAAATAAACGTCTTAGCTAACATGTATTTGCAGGTATAAAAGTATTCATGCACACGTTTGCTGCAACTCCTGTCAGTGACCCAGAGACCTCTACATGAGCAGCTGCATTATTATTTGCAGTTAATACCTTACTCAAGGACTGGCCGACAATACACAAACGGCTGAAAGAGTGGGGAGTCTTGGGATGCTTCCTTGACTTGACATACTGTAGATGTCTGGTGACTTCACCACTTCCTTATAGAAATGGGATGGGTAATTCTGATGTTCTGCCAGCATTTGGAGACTGCAGCAGTGGCGTTATCATATTCCTGAGGTGTGATTAGCCAGCAGTGACCACACAGTGACTCAGCTGCATTCAGTAGAGCTCAGAACCCCAGGCACGGTGGCAACGAGACAGCGGAATGTACAGTTAACACTTATAATAGAAAACACCCGACAGCGTTTACACAGAGCACACACAGAGACACAGATAGATACAGAGATGAATATAGCATACACAGAAAACAGAGTTGCACACAAGTACACACACAGACACATCAGTCTGTTCCAGTTCACCTCATCCAGAGATGGCACTTCATGCTTGACTTCCTGCAGAGAAAACACTGAAAGGAGAGCATCCTCCTCCAGACATACTGCTACTGATACTAATATATCTCTTTCTCTCTAGTTCTCTGTGTCTTTGTTTTTTTAAGTTTTATTAGCATTAATGTGGCAACAGCTGAAAGGGGGAAAAGCCAACAAAAAATTGTATGGCAAAAATACATGGGGCACGGATGACATGTCTGCTGCATGCTCGCAGCAGAGTGCATGAAATATAATCAAATGAAGCTGCTGCATTAATCACAAAAGCCGCACTAGCCATGCAGACATTATGTGGATAAGAGCAGCTAAATGTTATTTTTATCTGGATGTCTATTTGTTTTTCTTTACATGCGACTCCGCAGGCCTCCAACAGGTAAGAACTACATAGACCCATAAAAAAAATGAGTACAATCTATTTAAAAGTTAAAATGAATACCTCACTGTACCAGAGGCAATGTGATGCAGCAGAGCAACCTTGAGCCTGTTTTTACATTCTCTTTTTATTTATTTATTTATTTATTCAAAAGGATCCCCATTGTCTGATGCCAATGGCACCAGCTGGTCTTCTTGGAGTCCAAAGTTCAGTGCATCATATTCATCGCAATCACAATGTACACAGGCCTGTGTGTGTGGTGTCCATCTGATTAATTACAACATAAGCTGCATTCAATATCCCGTCTGTGCTGCACCTTCAATTGTGTTACATTAAATGGTTAAAGAAGTTCACTGAAGCATCAATACTGATATACAGTCAATAACATTCTTATTATCTAATAAGTCTAGTGATCAGTCCATGAGTGGGCCCCAAGGGCCATAACCAGGGAGCAGGAACAGGTTGTAACTAACACTGGACCATTGATTAGCTGTTTAAGTAATGCATTCGTAAATTAAATCTAAATGAGGATTTACTATTGGACTGACGTTTGTAAAGGGGGCAGCTATTCCAGTGACGGCACGGCAGTGGTGGCACGGTTTTCACATTTAAATAAATCAATCAAATCAATTAATAATGTTGTTATACCAATTCAGTTAATCAGTTCAGTACCAGTTAATAAAGCCTACGCTTCCAGACCCTCCACAACCAACTGCATCTAATCATTGGGCAAAATGCAATATGGCAGCAATCACATGCTACAAAGACGGAATCTGTGTAGCAGGTAAAAACTAGAGGTGTAAATCACCAGTTTCATCACGATACCATATTATACAAATTCTTTAGACAACAATACGATATTTTCCGATTTTACAAAGTCTTCCCCAATATGTCTTTGATTCAATATGATTTAAGGGTTTGAGATCGATATTAGGCAGAGATGGGGACTCAAGTCATTGTGACTTGGACTCGAGTCGACTCGAGTTGCTGTTTTGATGATTTGTGACTTGACTTGACAAAAAATAAAAGACTTGAGACTTGACTCGGACTTGGAAGTTAAAGACTCGGGACTTGACTTGAGACACGATGACTTGAGTGTTATTCACATCATGTTTTCGGTTAGAATATAAAATTAATAAATTAATTTAAAAAATAATGTCAATTACCCGGTAGGAGTGCAGGCTGAGAATGGCGTTGTCATGACTGGATCACTACCCTGTCAATCAGTCATGCACTCTCTATGTACCTTACGTGTTTATTGGAGAAACAGGCCCTCTTATATCAGATAGGCATCAACATGTCAGTGGGAGGGGTACTGAGAGTCATCGTCTTCGGCTTTCGGAATATTTTATCATTATTGTTATTATTATCATTTAATTAATTATTAGTATTATTTCTTTAAGTAATTAATCTAGTTAAAAATGTGTGTATGTGTGTGTGTGTGTGTGTGTGTGTGTGCTTCCCCCGTTCCTACCCCCGCTTCTCCTTTCTACCTGATAAAGCTGCCAGCAAAACAACTGATGAGAAGCTGCTCTTTTCTACTTTTGTCTGTAGTAAAGGACCAATGGTTTCAAAAAAACATTATAACATGTGGCGTTAAACTGGAAAGCTCATGTGTAGAAACAGTAATTAAAGGGGATGGAGCTTAGGGTTAGAGGTTAGGATTAGGGTTAGGGACTTTGGTTGAGATCTGGTGACAGTAAAGGCCACAGAGCATGATTCCCATCATATTCAAGCTCATCAAAGCATTTACTGATCCAGAGTGCCCTGCATGTGCATCTGCATTCCATGTATTCATGTTCCTCCTTTAATTTGTCATCCATAAATATCACTCATCTTATAAACATGGCAACAGCATTTGTAAATGAGTGAGGCAAATCGTGTGTGCGTATTTGATACATTTGGGGGCTAAGCAGGTGGCTGTAGTGAAGCTGGTGTGGCTCTTTTTTATGGACTTTCTAATATTTTTTCACGAAACTATGAGGTGTGACCTTTCAAAAATTCTATATCAGTTGTGTTATAATTCTATAGTCATACCAAAGAGTGTTTTAGTTCCTATGAAAGGCTGTGCAAGTAAATAACACACACCTACATTTAAACCCCAAACCCTGACTTCATGCACAGTTATAGACCCAACACAGTCCCTCTGATGCCTGAACACAACACAGCTGTGGGGAATGTCGCTCTGGCTGCATAATGGCTTGAAAAGAAAAACACGCATACATTTGTGTATGCACAGTTTGTCACACACACACACACAAGCGCAATCACAGCCCTATTATTAGCGCCATCTGATAACAGTAGTAAACAAACACTTTAGTGATAGCACATAGCTGTTTCACAGCATTTAAGACATGCAGAGTGGACAAGAGGAGGGGAAATGAAAGAGGAGAAGCTTAGGGACAAGAAAGGTGCAGAATTAAAAGAAAGAAGAGTGCTGAGGACGGAAGGAGAGAGGATGCATATAGACTAGGATGACCACAGTAATCTGATTAAAAAATGGCAGAAGAGGGACAGGTGGAAAGTGAGCTACGATACTAGCACAGAGTCAACATGAACCCCTTTTAACTAATTCAGAGTGATTGTATGAAATCACACTGAATCGATGATCCTTACTGCATTTTAACTGATTACAGAGGTATGTCTTTGTACCTGTTTTTTTTTTAAAATTTATTTATTGTAACTCCATCTGTCAAAAACATTTAAGATCTGGCTGACACTTAGTGTTATATTGGAAACTATGTTAGAGGTTTGTAAAACCAGGTGCTGAGAAACAGACACAGAGACTGAAATGCAGAGGTAGACAAATTCAGAGATCCTTCACTTTCAATCACTACTGTAAATTTCACTAATGGGAGACTCAAACCCTCAGACAGGAAGAAAGCATACGATCAGTTCAGATGGAGACAACATGGACACACATCTGTGTTTTACATGTGAGTGTACATGTGACAGCAACTTGCTAACTGTATTTCTTGTGAGCTTTCTGGTCAGACTGTTTCTTCAATTTTTTAATGTTTTGGTGTTTTCTCTGGATAGGTGCAGGCCTTAACAAGTGGCTGTTAAGCCCCACTCACTGATGAATGGTCACCTAATAATTTGACTGACTTCCCAGTGCTCACCCTAGTTTAATAGCACCGGCTAGAATGCGTCTGATCCAGTGTAAATGTGAAGGTAGCTGATGAGACAGACGGACCAACACCCTGAAAACATAATGCCTCTGGCCACAGCTATTACAGACACAGAGGCATGATAATAAAATACAGGCAGCCACACACCTCTAGTGATTCATTAGTGTTGCATAAGAGGGATTACTTTGATATGAATCTATACATTGTTTTTTAGGAAAAACCTGCATAGTATGCCTTTAAGCAACCAAATATTGAGAGGTCATATTCAACTCTAAAAATGAAATCTTTCATGCTGGTAGAAATAGGAAATCCATTACAACATGTGAACAAGTTTTTTCTGTCCTTATCTTGGTGCAACTAAAAGTCTGCTGTCTTGAGGTCTGACTGTGTGTTTATTTTGATGCAGTCTCAGAGCAGCCAGCTCTCACTGTGTCCTAGAGGTAGAGATGTGGCCTATCAGACGGCAACCACGGGACGGGAGTGACGTGAGCTGAGATGCTCATGAGTCCCATTTGTTACGGGCAGTTAACTAAAAACAACAGCAGCAAGTCAAAGGAAACACTGACACTGATCTAAGTTTGTTGAATATAAGTTTGAATGTGTTATACTATACTATTGTCACTTTCGGTGTGTTTTAAGGAGCACATCCACACAAGCAGAGACAGTCTGGGCCACTGAGGAAACTGTGACTGCTGTTCACCACATGGATTTCTCTGTCACTTTCTCTCACACATAAAAAAACTTGCACAGACACACACATACACCCACATTAAAAGCTTTATCTGAATCTGCTTAATTCATATTTACATAATGTTCAAACATAACAGCAGTGCTACAAGGGCATTTAAATCCAAGGATACTCGAATAAACATGCCGCAGCAGGTCCCAGGCAGCTACCTGAAACTGAATTCTGGAGACTGCTTTCAGCCTGTTTGGACTGAACTGCAATATTCAAGCCTCTAACACAAAGTTAGTCTCTGAGAGTGGCGTACATACACTGCTGTGACACCTGCCAGACAGGATAGAGGAGGACATCACTCTGTAGACAGACAACAGTCTTAATAAAAGTGGCAGTAAAACTAACGTGGCTGCCGAAAACAACTGGACATGTAGGCAGCGAGACAGCTGAGTCAGGATGTTGGGGTGAGAGTGCTCACACACAAAAACACAGAAGTCGAGGGGTGGTAGTTTGTTCCGAACTGATAAAGGTCACAGAGATTCATACCTATGTATTAATTTATGATTAAATTATAGTTTTTTATTAATGCTCCAGTAGGCAACATTGTTTTGGTATAATTGAGTAAAAATGTTATAATATCCTCTAAGCATAATGTAAATCAAGTGGTCTGAGACAAACAATAGGTTTCTGCACCTCACCATGGCTCTGTGTTCAGCCTCTAAAGAATCAGTATCGTGCCAACGTGCATCAACCAATCAAACGTCAGCTCAGACCACTGCGTTCCTATTGGCTGTTCTACATATGTACTGTACTGCATATGCGTGTTACCGTGCCGCCGGCAGAAGGGGAGAGCAAGCGGCAATGGCGAACAGTGCACCAGGTAAAATAGCTATTCCAGCATTTAGCAACACGGCTAAACAACCCAAAAAAAGGAAGACAGAACTCGGTTCCCCGGAGCCCCGGAGGGAAGGGAAGGGTGAGGTGGGGCTGGGCCCGGCCGGAGGGTGCGAGGGTCGGCTGTGGGAGCGGAGCCGAGGGCTCTCTGCGGAGAGGGAGAGCCGAGCCTCGGGGGTATATGTGCGGGGCCGCGAGGGAGAGATGGGGAGGGCTGCTGCGCAGAGAGGGAGAGCTGAGGCTCGGGAGTATGTATGGGGCCACGAGGGAGGGATGGGGAGGGCTGCTGCGCGGTGAGGGAGAGCCGAGGCTCCCAGAGAGGGAGAAATAGAACCAAGTAGGATAAAATACTTGCGTGCTCGTCTGGTAGGAGGGGCTCAGGGCGGAGACGAACAAAACCTAACTGAGATGAGACTCAAAAATCAACCATTTTCAGGCTTTCTACCTACTGCAGCTTTAAGTCATGTGGACGGGTTTATGTTATGGAAAATAAAGCTGCTGAATTGTACCAGAATTTTGAAAACGCTTCAATGAAAATACAGAAAATAAATATTCATATGGATAATGCCATAATGACATCAACAATATTGCCCAGACCAAAATATATACATATTATCTTACCACATCCAGTTAGAAAAAGGCAAACAGAGCTTTCTATACCAAACTTAAATCCAACTAAGCATCACTTTATTATGCTGCATTTCTCTACCAGCTGCTCAAACACAGAGCATCAGATGAAGATCAGTTAATCACCATGTAGGTAACCTTGCATTACAGAGCACACTGGGAGCTAAAGTGACTAGGCTATATTAAGCATTAGGGAACAAATCCAAACTAATCATGAACAAAGACAGTCCTTATTTTAAGCAAGTGTTGTGACAGCAGTGTGGCAACTTGCAGCAGTCATGTGGACAGTTTGTAGGGGAAAACCTCAGGCGGTGCTTGAGGGGAAATACTCTTATCTGTGAAGAAGATACTCTGTGATGACTGCTTACATTTCAGAAACCATAGTGACTGTTGTACAGTGTATTGAAAATCTAGTAAGCTGTAGTCAAGCCAACATACCTAATAATCACAGTTCACTCTTCACAAGGTCGCTTCAATTCTGCTCTTCCATTGTGTTTTATTTTTATCATCTGAGGTATTCAAATGTTTCAAAACAGGGCTTGTGATGATGAGAAGGAAGTGAATGACAAGCTATCTGTGCTGGGCAGTGGTTGTCGGTGTCATTGCCTTTTAATGTGCTTAAGGTAAATTTCGGTTTATTTCAACCCATCTCCTATCGTCCTAAATTTGTTTCAAGTCACTAGTGACATAGAAATAATAGTTAGCATGTTAGCCGTTAGCCTAGATACAGCCGTAGCGTCAGACCTGTTAAAACTTAATTGAATGGGCATCCTTTCAAGTGCAAAGTTAGTCCACTAAACAAGCTTTGGCCGCCCTTATTTATTTGAGCCAGAATACACTGACGAAGAGCTTTGTGAAATTGAAGAACAGAGGAGGAGAGAGAGAGAGAGGCACAACAGGTAGAGGACGACAGAGGAGGAATGGCTGCTGGAAGGCTTTGGCTCTGGAGATTGGTGGTGTAACGTTACCTGTGAATGCTGTACCCCAATGCCCACAGAAGAGGAATACCTCTGTTGCAAGGAATGGGACCGGTTGCTGCCTTAGCTAAATGGTAAACAACAAACATGGCACCACACCGGTAAGGTAAGACAACACGTTTACATGTCGTTTTCTATATATTCTCTGACATTTATCCTAACGATATGAGGCAGTCTTTGTGGAGAAAAAGCTTTTTAGTGGACTAACTTTGCACTTGAAAGGATGCCCGATTACGTTTTAACAGGTCTGACTCTACTATGCGCCCCGGCTGTATCTAGGCTAACGGCTAACATGCTAACTATTATTTCTATGTCACTAGTGACTTGAAACAAATTTAGGACGATAGGAGACGGGTTGAAATAAACCGAAATTTTCCCTTTAAGTATCATGTAGTTGATAGCATATATGTCCAGTCACATTTACAAAAAAAAAAAAAAATTCAATAGACATTCATAAGGAAAAAGAGTAAATAAAAGCTAAGCGGAGGACGATGAGTATGAGTACGAGTAAATAAAAACAGTATTACTACTGCTCAGTAGGTCACTAAGATTCAAGCTTCAAACTTAAAACATTAATTTGTCAGCAAAAGCTACAGAATCAAGCCAGCAGTACTAGTGCTATTGCCTCCCTGTGGTGTTTCCAACTTATGCTGTCAGGGAATAAGAAGCATCTGAAATCAGCAGATAACTAGAACTGTTAAAGAGACAGTTCATCCCCAAATCAAAAATACACATTTTCAATCGTACCTGTAGTGCTATTTATCAATCTAGATTGTTTTGGTTTGAGCTGCAGAGTGTTGGTGATATTGGCCGTAGAGATGTCTGCCTTCTCTCCAATATAATGGAACTAGATGGCCAAACAAATGCATTTGAAAAACTTAACAGCAATGTCTCTTTCCAGAAATCATGACACAGTTACTCAAGATAATCCACAGACCTTGTTGTTAGCCGTTTCATGTAGGAACTATTTTCTTTCCACCATCCACTAAGTGCATCACCGTGCAGAAGGAAGCATGCTTCTACTGCTAGCTCATCTAGCACCACTGAGATAGCTAACATTACAAGTCAGCTGAGAAACACGCCATTGATGCCACTCGTCCATGAGTACATGCACACTTGCTTCTGCGCAGCAACACAGTTGGCAGTTGTAGGTCGGTAAAACAAAAACAGTCATGGTTTCAGACGTATTTTTTTTTGGGCACTGAATATCACAAGCTGAGTGCCATCTAGTTCCATTATATTGGAGAGAAGACAGAGATCTCTATGGCTGATATCTCCAACACTCATCTCACACCAAAACAATCTAGGCTGATAAATATGTATTTTTGATTTTGGGGTGTACTGTCCCTTTAAACATGAACATCTAACACAGAAGGGGGTCAAATTTGTCTCTCTCTCCATTTCCACAAGTAATACCACTCATCCTTTTCTACCACTTTTCCTTGTGTCTGGGGGCACTGGTGCGTCGAATAGGAGCAATCAGGAAGTGTTCATGTTAACTCAATTGCTCTCTTATTATCCACTGATCATCAAATCATTGTATCAAATCAAAGGGGTGCAGACTCCAGACACAAACAGGCATGAGCTGATCTAGGTCAAACCAATAGATCTGTGTTGTTTTGTTGTGATGGATGCGATTTGGAATTGAAATACTCTAATTACCTTTACCTAACTAACATGCACAGATTCCTGTCTCAGCATGGAATCTTGGGCAGCAGTCTATTTGAAACACTAGCTGCCATGCTAGCTAACTGTTGTTTCTGTGGTGTGTGTGTGTGTGTGTGTGTGTGTGTGTGTGTGTGTGTGTGTGTGTGTGACATTGCATTTCTATGCTACATGGCTCTCACTGCCCTCCCTGACAGTACAGGCCACATGCTGAGTAGTACAGCACAGTAACACGAAGATAACCAGCACATTTCTGTATTGTACGACACACTCTTCTGTCCGTAACACTGCACTCTTCCACAATATTCACTTTAGACCATGACAGAGCACATTAGCTGTTCAGTCCACTCAGTGGCGTCCTTCCTGGGCTCTGCTGACTCGGCAGAACAAATGGCCAAACTGATAACATGATACGGGTGTTAGAGTTCCAGTGGGCTGACATGGAAAATGACATGGATAAGAGCAGATAAAAGGAAAACTGACTGGGCAAAAATACTCCATAGAATTTCAAGAATATAATCCCAGGATTATACCAAGTGAGCAGGGCTGTAGTCTCATCACTTATTTCTCTGAGGTTGACATGTATGCAGCTCCCAAGAGGAACAGCAGGATGCAGCATCTTGGGGTAAGTCAGTATTATTCAAGCAAACTTGACTAACTGATTCACAAATTATGCAACTTTCCTTTCACAGCTATAGGACAAAGAGGTTATTTTTAACATTAAGTCTTTACACAACTGGATCACCCCAACTGCCTGAGTCACTCAGGAGCATGGAGAGTGGCAACACAAGGGCCATGTTTAGGCCAGTAATCATACCGCATCAAAAATGCACACTAATTTATTTTTTATGTTTGGTTGGTTGTTGTTTTTTGATTAAATTTCTTAACTGTTATTATCAACAACTATCCTGAGTATGAGTGCTTTTCTGACACAAGCAGCAAAGGAGCAGCTTTGGAACAGCAGAGAAGCACACACCTAAATGACACCAAAATGTGGTAGAGACTCTCAGCATAGTTTTTTATTACATGGCTAATTTGATAGAAACACTGACCCGCCAGTATGGCAGACAGCATTCTGTGATTTACTCACCAGACAATCTACCTGCATTTTGGCTCTTGGTGTTAGTTTTAGACCCTGCCATCCCCAATTTTTTCATGCATTAAATTTTTTTAGATACACTACCCTCGTACATTCACACACACCCACATATTTATAAATCCCACATACACAGGGGATGCAGACATATTGCACTGCATACAATCCGTATGATACAATCACATGATATCATACTTTGTCCTGTCTCAATCTGTACCTTAATATGCAAAGTTTAGTAAAGCTACAGTTGTAGTTGACGAGGCCATTTAATTGGACTACTGTCCTTGTCCCAGTATACAAGCACGGGAAGGGAATTAATTTTTTGACTGAAGTATGTCCAACTCGGTTGCGATAGGTGGTGAAATGCCCCCTTTCAGTTTGTTAGTAGTAGCCCTTTTTCTGGTTGACATATTACGTTGCAGACCAAACAATCGCCATTCCGTTTTTTCCTCCCATCCATGTGTATCAAATTCTTTCAGCTCACACAGCATGAACTGTGTCTCCAAAAATGCATGGTTCAGGATGTAGATTTCCCCATGTTGTTACCGGCCTCTTCTTCTGTTATGCATTTAATGCTACTCGACTTCTGGGTCAAAGCCCGGGGCAGACACTGTGGAGCATGCGCAAATCGCTGTGGTCAGTTTCGGTCCAACTGACTATATATATGCAGGAGTAATTTGACTCCCAGTCACATTATCTTGGTGTGTTAGTGCGACTTTGAGAAATCTGATTAAGTCCCATATTAGTTTGACTAGCACAGTAAATAGGTTTTCTCTAATGTCATGTAAACGTACTGAATGTATTTTTGTCTTATGTTACCATTTAATTGCACCAATGGAGTGAAGCAGGAACAAGTCCTAAAACCCTGAAATGAGTTAGTATTTTCAAACTGCTGGTTTCCTTGTCTTTAAGTCAATGGGTTTCTTGAGTTGGTTTTTGGTTAGATGCCTGAAATAAGTTCTGTGGTAAACAAAAGCTTAAGAGACTTTCATGTTTTCTTCTACGGCACAAAATATGTCAGTAAATACTCCAATTGTGAATTTTGAAGCCTTTATGTGTCTTAAAAGGCTAGCAAGCAGCTTAATGAGACTACAGAGTGTCATCATGCCAAACAGGGCTTTACAGCCTTGCTGTGGCGGTGACTTAAAGATATGCAACTGTGATGAAGTTCTTTTATAGCCTCATGTTAGCTTTTTGCTTCTAGCTTCTAACTTCTGGGTTGGCCTACAAAAAAACATCATCCTTGCAGCCCTCTGTAATGAAAATAAAAATACAAAGCACTCTAATTCATTTTATTAACAATAAGGCTCTGGCAAAAAATGCAGGGTAATCTGGAAAATAAAAGAGTTTAATTTGTAACTTTTAAAGTGCAACTTTACTGTTTTGGGACCCTTTGCCCCCCTTTTGTGACTCTGCACCAGTCAGAGTACAACATATTTCCACACATTCTTCTTCTTATGTTTCTTGAACCAGAGTAATCTACTGTAAAGGAAATATCAGTGGGTTTTGTTTTGGTTTATATGTGTGTACATTCAGGTAATGTGTTATTCCCCAAATAAACTCAAAAGTGGACTTAACACCTTTAAGATGGTACTGCAAGCATTTACTCAGGACCAGACTGTGGTATGAACTGCCCTCATTGGGAAAAACATGAACAGTTTTTGGTTTTACTAAGAAAAGAAAAAAAAAAAAAAACAGTATCAGCTTGCGGTTGTTGATAACATACATCCATCAGGAAGATCAACTTTCATATGGTGGTCCATAATCAAGTCCTTCAGTTCAGTCTAGCAGGTAATAAGCAGATCACAGAGGTGGACTAGTCACTGTTGTGTTTAGGTTTGGCTGACAACTTCATCATTCAAGGAGAAGACGAGCAAATGTTCCCTCAGGCAGGGCCAGACCAGGTGCTGCTCTACCTATGATGTAATCCAGTTGCTTAAGGAAAGTATTGTCTGCTGTAAAGAACAATGCCACCTGACTTGTTGCAGCACAAGGGAGGTACTGTGGTACACTGTACAACATCAGAGGAAAGGAAATTGCAATGACAACATAAGCGTCTAGGCTGACAGTCAGGTTATTGAAATAACACATCAAACATGGTATAAGAGGGAGATATTCTGGGAAACAGACAGACATTTTCCTGTAGAATAAGTTACAGCAGTGGATGTTGGGGGTAAATCCATGACAGACCACTGTTCAGTCTTAGATCCTTATCTAATGCAGGCTGTAGACCTACATTACCGAAAAAGCACTGTTAAAAGCACTATCATGCAGATAACCAAGTACAAAGTGTTCCAATGTATTACCAGGGTATTTAGAAATCCAGAAAGTATGTTTTTCAATGCTGTCACAATTACAGATAACCCTCTTTCTATTAAACTGCTGCTGTATTTAGGTCATTTTTTGCAATGCACAGCATACACCATTAGAGGTCAGTCTCCACTGGTGAGACAGACACATGAGAAAAGATGGTGACTTTAAGTGGTGAGGATAACATTACAGGGGTAGTAAAAATAGGGGCGTGAATCACCAGTTTCATCACGATAAATTTATCTCGGTTATAATATTATCTCAGTTCTTTGGACACCAATACAATATTAGTCGATATCACCAAGTCTGCAATACAGTTTCAATTCAATGCAATTAAGTTGCCTGCGATCAATATGAGACTATATTATATGCCCATATGACACAATCGCTAAAACAACACATAAATTATGTATGTAACTGTAATACTGACTCTACTAACACACCATTATCTTTTTCCTAAAACGTCAGGGCAATCTGGCTTGAAGCCCTGAAGACAATCTTCTTCCAATAGCCATAAAAAACAAAATCATTTGACAAAAATATCAAATTCAGCTCAGTAATGAGTGTCAAGATTCATTGACAAAACAATTGTTTTCTGCTAGTCACTCATTGTTAGCTTTAGCATGTTTACACTGCATAAATTAGCCCAGCGGCTAGTGCATTTTTTGTCCTCTTCTCATAGTTTAACAAATTACACGTAACGTTATTATTTTCCGTACTCACCGTTGGTTTAAGTGGCTGCATCTCCCGACTGAACAGCATGTTTGAATTTCAGCCTTCGTGCATGTTTTTTCAGCCAAACATTGTTAAAACAGAGCAGCTAATGTTGCTGTAACTGAGAGGTTAGCAGAGTGAGATTTTCATCCAGGCAGGTATGTCATGTTTATCTCATAACAGCATTGTTTACCTACGGCATGTGCTCTGTCTGTTGACCCTAATTTTTCCTCGAAATCCAAAATATTTCAACACTGCTGATTTATTCCTGTGTAAATAATGTTATCCTCATCGTCTTTCTCTTGGCTACTTGTCAACTACATGCTGCTCTTTGATGATGATATAGACTTCCAAAGAAGCGTATCCTAAAGATGACAGTATGGATTGATGTTTTTACCTTGCATTAATGATACTGGATTCTTGATCACTAAATCGATATATTGATCCAGACTGATGGATCGTTACACCCCTAGTAAAAAAGAAAAATGCTTCTGCCCTTGTTTGGGAGTATTGCCACATTTAATTTTATCTTGAGACGACTTCTTCGAACTAAAAAAGCAATTTATTAGCTACATGCTTTTATTTAACACATCACCTTCATTCAGCCCGTGGATGTGCCAGTATCTGTCGCAGCAAGTGTCATTGGGTCGTCCAGCAGGAAGGCTCTTCCTGTCTATTCATTATTATGTGGGCCATAAGTATTCAAACCCAGGAAGACTTGTCTAATTAGTCCAATTGCATATTAGAAACAAATCGTTGTAAGCTAGAAATTACATGCTACAATGACTTCTATGACCGGTAAAAGTTTTTATGAATTTTTTTTTTTTTTTTTGGGGGGGGGGTTCTTTACACAAATACTGTCATATACCGTATCCCCCTGTGAAATGTCAGAAAAATAAACAGTGAAAGAGCTGAGGGGTGAGAGAGTTCACCACGAAGACAGAAAGCAAGAGATGAAGAAAGCAAGCATATGTGTTTATATTGTTGAAGCGGTACAGGGTTTCCTTCTGGGTCTGCCTGGATGCATGCGCTGATCACTGCAGTACATACAGTAAGGGGGACTCTAAAACTATGCTTATTCTGACATGTGGACACAATACCTTCACACACAAAATGAAACATTTCATGTTACATTACATTAAAGTAAAACATAAACTCACACAGTTGGGACCAGAGTTCTGATGAGAACACAACCCAAGCTCACACACAGTGCCTGCAGGTTCTTGTCTCAGGCACATACACATAACAAGAAACAGCTGTGACAAGTGTAAAAAGGCCTCCATGCTCACCGCTGTAATGTGCTATGATTTCCTTTGAAGGGAGTGTGAGTTGGTCCTACTAAGGCAGAACGACTTAGATATTATGTCTAAGTAGGTGGATTACATGAGTATGCATGGCTTCAGGTGTCATCACGCCCTCTGTGTGACCTCACCTGATGTTTTTTGTTATAAGCCAAAGGGAGAAAGGTAAGACTGTTGCCTTTCATTCTTTCTTCTGATTTGTGTGGTATCAGCATGAAGCAAACCCTGGCTTACAAACAGCATTCACACACAATTAGCTCATGGACTGGCCAGTTGAAGGAGTATATCTTATTAGATATGTCACCAGCTGGAGCGACAGCTACAACCATCTTTGCCATTAAGTATCATTACACATGAACATGAGCATCAGTCTAGACTGTGGTTTTCCCTCAGTTTATTTTATTTTGCCAAGATGGAAAACATAGTAACTCCAGGCTATCAGATGTCCACATCCATCTCCTTATACCCACAATGCCTTGCTTTTTTTGGCATAGACAGGCCTGCACAAACAAACTAAACTCTCCCATTTTTATCTAACCACAGAACTGAAGCAAGATAAGGCGCACATGTTTGTTTCAGTTTGTAATTGCTCTCTTTTTTAATATATGAGCAGGTTTTATAGTCAGTGAGTTTAATGTGGTTAACTAAGGGGGTGATCACACAGAAATGAGATGCTAGAGACGCGGATGCTTCAAAGACGCTTGAAACGCTGGAAGCGCTTATTCAATGCGCGCTAGCTGCTGCCGTCTGACGCTCAAAAAGTTGAAAATATTTGAACTTTTCAGCATCTACACGCATCTGAAAAGAGGCGTCTACAAAAACGCGCGTCTAAAAAGACGCCAGAAAAACGCCAGTCTAAAAAGACGCTTGAATGCCGGTCAGATGCGCTGTATCATAGGAAAACAATGGTTTTACTGGCGTCGCGTTTCTAGCGTTTCATCATGTGATCGCTCCCTAAGCTCTGCATCACTTTGACCTGCATGGGAAGTTCCTATAGAACACTGCTGACCAAACCCTCCTCAGCCTGCTGTACCGCCCACTTGATTCAAATCTTCATTCACTGCTTTAAATAATCCATATTCAGATATCAAATTGACTCTTCTGATATCAAAGTATCTTTGTGTTTTTTTGTGATCAGGTTTTTGTTGTTTTGTAGCTTGAAGTTACCATCTCAAAAAACTCTCTTTGGCAGTAAGCAGTAATTATGGTGTGTTTTTTAGCAGACAAAGGCTTGAAACCAGGATGGTTAATTATTTAATTTATATATGAGCTACTTATCCATAGTTAGTGTACACAACTCCTGGGAAGCAGGCAGGAGTGTTGCCACAGAACAGCAGATAAGCAAAACATATTTTAGCAACCTATAAAAATCAATATCAGTTAAAGTGTACCCTATATTAAAGGTATTTCCACCGCTTTACCTTACCACAGACAGCCCTTTCCAACAGGAAAACTGTTAATGGCTTCAGTTCCCCATCTATGCTCTCGTCGAAGCCACCAGACTCCACTGACAAAAACTGCCATTTTAGCATGCTGAACACAGGAGCTGCTGGTCTACCACTGCCTTGATCAGTTAGTTAGCTTGCATTATAGTGTGACTTCAGTGAATCCTAACTAACCATTTTAAATACCAAAGTCACAAAAAAACCTAACAGATTGAGAAAGCAGTAGACCAGCAGCTCCTGTGTTCAGCAATGTCCACTGTTCTTAATGGAGTCTTTGGAGGCGTTAAAGAGAACATAAATAACAGCTTCAGTTCCTTATTGGAAAAGGCTTTCTGATGGAAAGACAAAGCACTGGAAATATTCTCAATATAGCGTACACTTAAACTGACATTGATTTTCTTTTAGGTGAGACTTCTTTTTTAAGTTGGCTAGAATACATTTTGCTGCTGCCCTACGTCCACAGCTGTTCTTTGCTTAGCTTCTGGGGTGGTACCTCTGCTGCTTCTCCAAACTGGGAATGTGCCAGCTGGGAGTGGGCGATAAATAACACCACCATATTTCAGAGTAGTTTTGTGATAAAGATATTATCGACGAAATGACAAATCAGTAAAAAAAAATATATATCTTATTATCAATTTAAGAACACAGAATTGCAGCAAAATAAGTGATATAGTTTACATGTCAACCTAAGAGTGTGCCTTCAAATATTCAGTAAAAAATAGACAAAAATGATGTCTCATTTCTTTAGTTTGTAAACAACAACATTAACTCGAGATTCATAGTGAGATTCATATTCTGTCTACAATATGAATAGTTCACTGAACAGACATTTTATATAAATAAAAGCCTTTAAAATTACTTTAAAACAAAACAAACATGAGTTAGTAACATTTCTCCATTTAGTCACAGCAATAATGCATCAGTAATGCCCAATACAGAGTGTCCATCATAGATGTTAACAACTTGTGCAGGGCAGCAGTGAGAACACTGATCAAAACATGCATGTTCTTTTCTAATGAATCAACCTCACACATTCATCGGCTTCACACAGTTTTGTGATTTAAACCAATTTTACTTTTGCTGCATAAATAATTGTCCTTTTCATTCTTTTCAGTACATCAAGAACTAGGAGGCATATAATATGCCACTGAAAACGTATTTTCTGACCTTGGTTGAGTCACACTTACAACACAACGGAGCATGCTGAGACACAACCACACAGACAGACGGTCAGTCATACATCCACCAAAACAATCTGAGGGTTTAGACACCTATCAGTTCATAAACAGACTTAGGATATGTTACTGCGTTGCCTGTTGTGGGCCCCTGTGCAGTGCTGATAAGATTTATTGGCCCCTCATTTATCTCTCAGTGTGTTGTAATGAGAGAGTCGGATGGCAGAGGCAGACCTACCCGGGCTAAACAGACTCAGTGGTCTATCTCCTCTCTCCATCTGCCAGACACTTGTGCTCATTAATTGCCAACCGATTGTTGCTGAATGAAAGTTCAAATTCAATTTACATTCACAGCGTTTAGGGAGACAAACAGGGCGAGCATGCCTTAATTTTCAACATGAATATTTGTTTACAAATTTTAAATAACACAAACTGTATATCAGATGCTGGAAAATAAAAATCAGACTACATTTCACGTGCATCAAAGGGCATGCAGAGACCTTACGAAAAGGGGGATTGTAACACGGAACTGAAAGCTTAACTCAGAAAAAAAGGGAAAAAAATCCTTGAGTTGATCAGATTAAACAAGAGAGCGGATTATGACCATGGGTTCAGTGCCGCCAAGGGTCCCACCACTGGACAGATTTGTACTGGCAGTTATGGGGGTGGTGGATTTACAGCTGCTGCTGCTGCTGCTACTGCTGCTGCTGCTGCTGCTGCTGTTGCTGGTAACAATGATGGTGGCAGTGGTGACACACATAGGATTCATCTTTACACAGTGCAATCTCCAAATATGACATGGAAGCAGAAATTGAATTCAGTGAGAGAGATAACAAAAGAGGTGGGAGGTTTCACAGGGTTAAAAATAGGGCAGGATGTGGAGGAAAAATATAGAGAGTGAGTAGAGGAAAGGGAGAGCAGAGGCCTGCGTGGGGGTGGGGGGTGGGGTGGATGAGTGAGAAAAGCTACAGAGACAGATCATTAAAAAAAAGAGGACAGACAGAAAGAAAGAAGAGACAATAGAACAGAAAACAGAAGGACCAGTTGGTATAGATCCAAGTGCTTGGTGCTCTAACACCGACTACACAAGCCTCAGCAAGAGGTCCATCACTACACTCTCTGCACTTTCTCTGGACCCTCTACTCCTCCTCCTCCTCTATCCATTGCTGCGTCATTTACATCATGGCGCAGCCCTGTTGCCAAGCTGGCTCCGCTGTCGGTGGACACACACACACACACACACAAACATGTACAGCTAATACTCTGTAACTCTGTTCTTGCAGCCCTGCACAGCACACACGCCATAGTCAGGGAGGTTCGATACACACCACACAGCTAACTGGCTATAACATCATCAGTTTAAAAAGAGATTTCAACCATGCAATATGAGATATTGTACAATTGTACAAGTCACAACCTTGTCATTCTTACTATGAGTTGAAATATTAAGGGATCAATAAAGGTGTATCTTATCTTAACTATAGTTTGTATGTTATACCCCAGTCTGTGTGGGTTTCCCTCAGAAGCTTCTGGTTGCTCACACAATCTAGATACCTGCCAGTTAGTTCAACTGTAAACTCTGAGTTACCTGAAGGTGTCAAGTGTGTTTGTTTTTAATCAACGTATGACAGCACTGTATGTTTAATTTGTTAAGTTTATATGTGATATGTTTTTGACATATACAATGCCATATACCAGCTTTCTTTTTTGGCTCTCTCTTGCCTCTGTAACCAATGTACAGTAAGTACTGTCTTGTAAACCCACGTGGGCTGATCACATTTAGGCATATTCATGACACTTTCATGAAAAATATTCATTCAGATTTACTATATGTTTTGGCTCTGGTGTGACAGGTGTGCCCAACTTCTCACCCAAAGAATGCTGAACAGGCTCCAGACCTAAAACCCTAGATGTCAGGGATATATCAAGGATACTCAACTTGCTTTTCCCAGGGGCCACTTTTACAAAGTGGCAGGAGGCCAGAGGCCAATTAATAAACAAACAGTAACATTTATCAGAAATAATAAAATGAATAAACATAAAACATTTGCATAACTCATCTTTCTTTGAAATTCTTTATTTTCAAATTAACTTAGGCTACCTTTCAACTTAACTTAACTTGCCATCAGGCTGGAATGCTGTACTGAAGCTAGCATATTTTGACTCATGATGGCGCCTGATACTGCAACCTTGCATATAGCAATTTTTGAAAAATTAAATTAAACACAGTGGTTTAGGATTGCTATGAGGTGGCAAATACATCTGTCCATGTTTCACTGAGATGCCTGTTTTCAACCTTTCAATGTAAGTTGTTCTCACCAAGCAGCAACTACCTGGGCTGAAAAATAAAGTCAACACAAAGTGCCAAAAACTACAATTCTTCAAATGGCCACTTGGGGCTGGCTCCAGAGGTGAGTCAATCCCCACAGACCCCCATGTTAAAATTTCTAAACTTTCCAGCAGATGTAAACATGTTTACAGCCTGATACAAAAAAGAGTTTTGGTTTTTACAGCATATTTCCCCCTTTATGACAACTGTACGGAGAATTAATTTTTTTACAACTCAACTGCTTACATTTTATTAAGGCTTACACCCTCTCACCCAAATGCCGAACTCAAGCACCGAACCTGGGGGGACAGGGCCTTCTCCATCCCTGCCCCATCCCTCTGGAACTCATTCCCCAAACCCATCCGTATCTGCACATACCTCCCAGCATTCATGTCCATGCTAAAAACTTATGACTTAGATCTATTTTATGATTTTTAAAAAAATGTTAAGTGTCTTAAAAAATGAAATTTATTATTATTATTATTATTATTATTATTATTATTATTATTACAGTTCTGCATAATTAAGGGCGGGCTGTTTTGAGGGACAGGCTGTCTGCTGATAGTGTCCTCACCTTCTCAGTCAGATCCACCCCTTGCTCCTCCACAGCTTCACCCTCTTGCTCAAATGCCAAACTCAAGGCTTCAAATTAGAGTCCACAAATGGGTGATGGTAGCAACATCCATATTTTTTGCAGTCTATTGTCCTCACTTATCTTTGCCAAGAGGCAACTCACAGTAACAGCAGCCCTACATAGGTCAGGTGTACGCAGGGCCGCCTCTGGGATTTAAGGACATTGATGGCTTAGCCAGGACCTCTGTCAGGGGATCCCCAGGGGAGTCTCCACTGGCACTTTTTTTTTTTTAATGAACAAGCTCTATTTTGATGCTTTTCAATACACATATTATTGACATTCACAGTACACAAATAAAGTGTGAATCAATCTCTTTATTGGGGATTAAAAAATGGTCAGCAGGCCACCCACTACCCTCAATTTATGGCCCCCATCACTGGGCTATACAGTATGCTTAGCCTTTGGCAATGGCTTGATGAAAACATTGACAATGTCATCGTGTTCCACAGGCAAGATTACGTAAAAGTGTATCTCTGTAAACTCTGTTAAAGAAGTATTTTATGGCTGGAAAGATGGCGAGGGATGCAGGATATTGGACTTTTTTCCAGTATCTCATACTGATATGTAACAACTCATTTGACTGATAACCAATACCAATATCGATATATCCACTTTTGCTCTCACCTAATTTTAGTGATCATCAAGTCTCTTCTGTAGTGGAATTAACATCATATTATACATGCATGCTTTTATAGCGATGGCCCACGAGCAGATTGAGACATTAAATACAATACTTTTCAATGTATATAATACCCACTCATTATGCAAAATTAGAAAAAGCATGTTGGCCAATTCTGATGACGTACCAATATTATCAGAATGTTGGCCGATTTTGGTATTTCATTTTAAAGCCAATTTCAGCCGATGACATGCCGATATTATTGTGCATCCCTAAAGATGGCCTTTTAATAGAGATAGGTAGTAGAAGAAGCAAACACTTCTGAATTTGGCGCCACGTAATCAGAGAAAAGAGAGAAAAAGGATGCTTTTTCTGTAGGAGAAAACCCTACAACTACCAGAATGCACTGTGCCACACCAGGCCAATACACACTCCCATTCATGGGTGACGTAATGCGAACACGTCCGTTTGAAACAATTGCAGTCGGCTGGCAAGAAATGATCTCTTACTGCAGTTAAATAGTTTGCTAAAGTATGTTTCTGAAAACATCTGAGGCATAGGCAACACAGTAACATAATCTTGGTTTATATCTAATCAGTGCTGCCTAGTTTTACCATTTGATCTCAGTTTTTTGGCCTCCATTTTCACATCGCGGAAAACACTTTGGTGCCCACTTCCTGTTCACAAACTCTGCTATTCAGCTAAAGACGGCTCTAAAATATATTTCTAAAAACACTGTAGGTGAGAAATAGGTAATACCGTAATATAATATTGATATGTATTTGATCAACACTGCCTAGTTTTACCATTTTATCAGAATTCTGTCCAAGTTTGAGAGAGAGGGGCGGGTCTGTCTCTTCATCGGCTTCTATATTCTTTCAGTACGCGGTGGCAGCATGGGTGGCGGACAGTATGAAAATGTGGAAGTAAAGCCTGTACTTTAAGGAACAGCCTGAGAGCCAACAAAACCAGCCAATCTCACTGGGAGGTGAGCAGTGATATCGAGGCACTGGTCAGATGGAGGGCAGTTTACCACAGTTCATTCACACATACTACCCACATTTTTTGGATACAAAGCTGATGGCGAAGTATCCCTTAAACAAAGTTTACCGACACTAAAATGGCTGCGATACAATGTTGTGCTGACCTATCTTAAATGTTGCAGCTTAACCCAATTACAACAGTGTAACAACGCCAGCAGATATCATAGAAAGGCCTAATTCTTCCCATTTAATCCAGACTTAAACCATGTGCTCCCTAACACACTACACACACACAGAGCTCAGAGATATTATCGGAAATTAAAAGGCACAGTGTTTTGTTTTTTTTTTACCAAATATCTTACTATTAACAATTTGACAATATGACTAATGGTGCTCTCATCACATATACACACAACAGAGAACTTTCATAGTCAGTAGTAAATTGTGGATATGATGACCAAACAGCATTATTCATCTGAATCAGCTAGAACAGTCTGGTAAACACCAACAACTGTATTTTTACTTTTCCTTGATGATCTAGTTTCATTTTACAAACAGTATTAATATTATATCAGTATATCACAGCTCTACATGACCACAATCGCACGACAGCACGACAGCACGACAGCAAATCCCCCACAACTCACAAAACGTGCAACAGTGGCTGCTTCATTCATAACACACTGCATCGCACACACAGAAACTTCCTGACTTTACACTTTACCCATATAGCCTCACGTAACCAACCCCACCCCCCATACTACACACACACACACACACACACACACACACACACACCTTTTGTGTTTTGTAAATCAGTCAAATGTCATAGCAGGGGCAGAACATAAAAGCTCTGCATCATCTTGAAGGCTTTCCATCATCAGTACAGCAGAGCGCTGTGTGCTGCAGCTTTTCATCTGAGCTCTGCACAAATCTCTGCTCTTCAAGGCTTCACAAAGTTAACATGGTTTAGGATTAACATTTAACGTGGAGCTGTGCCAAGGCTCCAAAGTCCCCCTTCAAGCTGAGATGACCGGCTCACTGGGGAAATGAACTTTTAGGTTTACCTGGTGCAAAGGCATACTCGGTGCACATGGGCTCACACTGTAAACACACACAGAAAGTGTGAAATATATCACTTTCAAAGGTTTCCACTAAATTCGCCAGACCGAGGTTTCCATAAAAACTTAGAGTACGTGTTTGTTTGTGTGTGCGCACACTGAGCTGTCCAAGGTTGATTGATCCAAAGTATTAGCACAGGCTTTAGACAAAGGTTACAGAGGCTCCTCTGTGGGTTTGCCGCTGTCATTCAAACTGACTTCAGACATACGCGCACTCTATTTCCTCCTCCACAATGCCCTGAAGCAGCAAATGAAAGAGAAATGCTATTGATCAAGTGAGTCCATGAGGGAGAGACAGACAAACACAGACAGAGACAGACAGGATAGCAGGCAGTCTCTGTGATTTCTACAGGTTTACTAACTTCTGGATCATTTTGCTGATTGAAACCCATGGCCTATTCAAATATAGCAAATGGACTGGAGGTCTTCAGGAGACTGCTCTGTGTCTAGTAAGAGAAGCTTTGTTGGACCAAACTTTATTCTTTCTAATCAAGTCTGACTAGGGTTTCGTTCCATGCCCTGTGCTGCATGCCTTTCTCCCACTCTCTCCCCTTTCATAGCATATCTGTCCTGTGAAATAAAGGCAAAAATCCCCCAAATATCTTTAAAAAAAAGTCTGCTCCACTCATAAAAAAAACTCTGCTGTATATCAAATCAATCGCTTCCTAAACTAATAGCCTGCCTATACAACTGTCTGCCTTCATAAAACATTCCTGAATGTTCACATGGAAGTATTGAGCATTTCGGAGAGTAACAATCATATGCAGAGTGCATACCACATGTCTATGATGCAAATCTACAACTAACTTGTTAAACCACCTGAAAAAAACCTGCACATCTGTGGTGCGATGAATGCATGAAGGCCAAGAAAAAAACAGCAGTGGATATGTATCCATCCAGCTAGCAAAGACCAACTGAAATGAGAAATGCAATAGCATTCTATTTGCCCAAAGATATGTCCAATTTTTCTGGTTGGTTATTTTAAATAGCTTATATTTTGGACACGCTTTTATTTATATATTGTTTTTGGTAGGGTTGCAACAGTATACTGGTTTCAAGGTATACTGTGATATCAAAATTGATGGCTATCGTACCATGTACATTTGTCTATCTATGATATTGAAAGGGAAAAAAAAGCAACTGGACAGAAAATCACAACTTTATTTGAGCTATTTTCAAAAGAGAGACTTTTTAAACATACTTCCATTAAAATGGCTTCAAGTTCCAAATATAGTAATAAAACCTTCTACCAAAAATAACTGTTCCCTTTTAATTTCTTTAAGGGTCATTCTGACTGGTAATAATAATTCTGTAAGACCGTGATACCGTGAAACCACAATATTTTCTGAGACAGTTATCTTACTGTGAAAAGCTTCTAGCAGATGCACTGAGTTCAGGTGAAGAAGAACCTCATTTTAAGCGTTCTTTTATGCAAACACCTGCTAATGTATCTAATTGAAAGTGCAATAAAAACATTCTGTCCCTAAAATCAATGAATAATCCTAACAAATAATTGTGATCTCAGTACTGATTAAAACAATTGTGGTTATCATTTTGGCCATAATCATGCAGCCCTTGGTCTATGGTTGTTGATAACACCCCTTGGAGATCAAAATGAACTGAGAGGTACAAGACTATCTCGCATTTATGATTTGGTCTGCTGATGTCTGGCTAGTATACTTAAATCAAAGTCAACCAAGGTAGGCACTTCAAATGTCACCAGAGGGAAATGGCTCTCTTGTCTTAATAGGCCACATAATTCGCTGTATTATATACTGTTGAGACATCATATTCCCCTGCAGGGAAACACAAACAGCATTTTATGAGTAGAACTTCAAAGTGATGTCATTGAGCTGCACCCTTGAGCTGTACCACACCGCACTACACCACCATGATTCAGTTACAGAAGCCTGAGGTAAGAGCATCACACAGAACTCATTGCTACAATTTGACAACTGAGATTTGTTTATGATGAACAAAGACAATGCTTTGGTCTTGTGCTAGGTCCACTTAGTCTGCAGTACAACACTTCTTATATAATATACAATGAAGGAAGTCGTTGTTATGATACACACAAAAACCTTTAGTTCTTAGAGAGTGTTGAACGAAGTAAGAAGAAACAGCATTACCAAAAGCCAAAGAGTAAACAGTAAAGAGCAGTAGAGAAACAGCCTCCCCATACCAGAGAACAAACCGAGGGACCAAACACTAAATGGCTCCCCAAAGACAGCACCAGTCCTGTCCCCTGAATCTGAGAAACACAAGCTGGAACACATTTCACAAACACTTATAGCTGAACTGACTGAAACCCCAGCAGAAGCTCGGCATAGTGCATAAGAAGCAGGGGCGGTCATGTTTGGTTCCTAGCCATCTGTGGATCTGAAACTAAGGGAGAAACTGAACAGTACAGTGCAGGCCTGGTACTTATTAGTTACCAAGTAGAATGAATAGAAATGTCTAGTTGGTCAACAGGACCAGAGGTAGAAATACACATCTAGAGCTAAATTTTTAGCTAGTATTTTAGCACTTCAATGATGCAGACCTCTTGTAGGCTGTGCAGGGGCATAAATATAGACAGTGCAGGTAGATAGAGTTGTTAGCAGGCCCACTCTCTCTAGAGGAGAGAACGGGCCCTTGCAAGTGATTCAACTTCCACCTCAGACAAATGCTTGTGTTCAAAGAAGAACTCACATTAAACTACAAATGCTGTCATCTCCTATATATGCCCTCGAGAAGGCAAACCTATATCCATCAATGTTTCTTTTTTTCTTTTGTGCCATAGTCAGTAGCAATCTAAATCAAACTTGTTCATTTTATAGAAATTATAAAAACTATAAAACTATTTAAAAAAAGTCAATTTAATGAATACTTTCTCATTATATTTGGTATTTTTGTTATACACAGATTTGCAGTGATGGTTGCTAGGTAATATTTATGTTGATGCTCTCTAACATCAAGTCTGTATTTGATCATGAGACAATACTATAAAATATACAGTAGCTCCTTTAATGCAAAATCTGGCACTACAGCCTGTCATAATACTGTAGCATGCACTGGGGCCCACCCTAACTACTGAGGATGTGAAACACAATTTGTGTCCGTATTATGTTAGTGCTCTGTAAGCCACTCCACAAAGACATGGCTGAATGACATTACAGTCAGGTGGCACCAGGTTGTCTGAGCGATCACTTCAAGGCTCGTCAACCCGGAAACCGGTCCCACCAGCCTTCATTGATTTAGTCAGTAAACCAGTTCAGCTCCCAGGCCCAGAGAGAGATAAAAATGATGGAAAAGAGAAGTGACATGATGGATGGTTACCAACAAGAACCTAACTGGTCTCCTGTAGGCGAGAAAGGTGTAGAAAAGAGTGATGAGAAGGGGAGTGAAAAACAAATTCCACCTTGTGTATTGTGGTTTTAAGCCAACTTTTTTTGTCTGGGTGGGAACGCTTGCAGAGTCGTAAGGGGTCCCTACGACTCTGCAAGCGTTCCCACCCACACAGGGTTTATAGCCTGCAACTTCATACCAGTCATTTAGAACTGAAGAAGCTCCTTGGGTGAGAGGCAAAACGCCTTCAAGAAACGCAAGCAAGTCCAGTTGCCTGCGATATAGCACTTACGATTACCATGACCTGGATGACTGATAATCTTCACCGACAAGTTTTTTTGTAATATTTCAAGATGTTTTGAATTTTTGGTGTTGCCACTCGGGCTTTTTTTATGCGCAAATTGGAAATGCGCATAAAAAGAAATGGACAGAAATGCACCTTGAATTGAGAAAAAGACTCAGCAGCGTGCTGAGTGTGATCACACATGAGCTCATGGGGTACTGCGGGGTGTGAATTCTGAGGTGGGCGTGGTCTCTGCATGGCACAGTACAGGATGAACTACAACTTACGGAGCAGACTGGGAACAGTTCACACGTTAAGCAGGGTTGCGCATACAGTATGCACAAATAGCCCAGAGACACACCTACCAGACTTAATTCAACCTCATCAACAGACTGCAGATTACCATCACAGTGAATTCTGTGTGCTTTTGACAAACACACCACCCCTCACCCACTCACGCTTCCGTAACAGGACCACACCTCTGCATTAGCCAATCATTAGGTGTATGCAGACGAATTTCGAGCTGAATTAGCAGCTGAAACCACAGCTGGGATGTGGCTGCTGACTGGACACACCCTGACATGGATGGGACAGATGGAAATCACTCTGGAAAATGACAACTGCAACAAGAGGTGTCCATCTACCGCACACATGACTCTCTTCATTTGAGATTGCATATGCATGAATCATTGAATTGCTCTATTTAGAAATAGTAAGAATAGCCTGGCAACAGCAATCACTGATGTCCATGCTTTCTGATCCTTTAATAGTGGCATTTCAAAGACACTGCTGATAACAACACACAGATACAACTGTGCTCAGTTTAATTTGTATGTATTGGGACCTTTAGGGAGGAGATGGTGAAGTGGTAGCACATTATAGGCTGG
Organism: Epinephelus lanceolatus; assembly: GCF_041903045.1. Taxonomy (NCBI): domain Eukaryota; kingdom Metazoa; phylum Chordata; class Actinopteri; order Perciformes; family Serranidae; genus Epinephelus; species Epinephelus lanceolatus. The sequence goes on from NC_135747.1 coordinate 6,481,619, forward strand.
ATGACTTACAAAGGCACTTGTTTTATAGGACTTCTGTACTGTCATTTCTGTGACATATTAACCTGGATATTCAACAAATTCTTCCCTAGATTCAGAATTACCTGTAAGATTTGATTTTCTGGATGTGAACAAATCTACTGTGGTATGTATTAACATTTTCAATTATGTTACCAACGTTAGACAAGAAGGCTTCTTTATTTTCAAGTCCCTGAGACGCATGAATAATGTGCTACACGGCAGGTTACAGTGGAATACCAAGTCTGCCACATAAGGACTTAAATCGCCTGTTCTTATTATCCTGTATATTAGATTACAACATTACAACTTAGGAACAGGTCCTGTGTCAGTAAGCGCACCTGAGATAAATCAAACAAAAGTTCTTTTAAGTTTACTGTAAGTTAACACATGCAAACACACTGTCGTGCTTAAGTAACCACAGCCTGAAACTTCCTGAAACATCAATATAACAAACTGAAAATGCAAAATGTCCACACTACTACACACTAGGGCTGCCACTAACGATTATTTTCATTGTCGACTAATCTGTTGATTATTTCTTCGATTAGTCGACTAATCATTTTATCGAAAAATGTGTTAAAATGTTGAAAAATGTCTGTCTCACCCAAACCCCAAAATTACGTCATCTTATGTCTTGTTTCGTACTCACGCCAAAGGGTTTTAGTTCACTGTCACGGGAGAGTGTGTAAAGCTGCCAATATCTGAATGTAAGAAGCTGCAGTAAGAGTATTTTGGGGTACTTTTATAGTACTTTTCTGTGAAAAATGACTCAAACCGATTAGTCGACTACTAAAATAGTCACCGATTATTTTAATAGTCGATTAGTCATCGATTAGTCGACTAATCATGGCAGCCCTACTACACAATCATGCTTGAGACTGTAAAAATTGGGCATATGTAGTATTTTTCCTCTTTCAGTAACTTGTTGCAGCCTTTCATTATGTTTAAATAACAGCTGACACAGTACCAGTGTTGCTGTAGAAACAGCTCAATTTTGTTCAAGGAAAAATAAAATACTTTTTGCTCTATCTTATTATGGACACAAACTAAATTGTATTGTTAGCCTCACAATGTTGTGAAACCCTTTCCAGTCACAAGGAAGAGTACACTGAGTGATTCTGCTCCTCTGTGAAGAGAGTTTTTACCCACACTTGTCTTGTCAGCTAACCAGCACAGCAGTACAGCACAGCACAGTCGAATCTTTGTTATCTAAACACAAAAGCTATGTGCAGCAAAAAAAAATGAATGGTACACTGAAGTTTAGGTTAGGAGAGTGTAAAGCTCTTTCTTTAAACAGTTGCTTGGTATTAGAGGCATCCGCCTAAAGCACCATTTATGGCGAATGAATCCATCACCCTCTCTCTCTCTCTCTTTCTCTCAAACTAAATAGTTTCCACATTAGTTGCCAAGTGATCAGTTGGGCCTGTGCTGAGGATACTGCCTCTGTTGGGCTAACTAACAACACAGAAAGTGCCCCTAAAAAAAGTAGAAACGTGTTTGTCTAGCAGCCCTGTCACACCTCAAGAAAAAGAAACACCATTGCCTGCTTTTAACAAGTTAAAATACTGACTCACTAAAACCTCCACAGGCATTATAGCATCCAGAAAACACATACAAAAAACACACTAACCATGCATCATTTAAACTCCAAAATACCACATTAAGACAATAAGACCTTGTGGAACACCATAGAAAAATCCATGCTGTAATTTGGTATCAAAACTTTTGATATCTAGACATTTTTTAAGAACTGCATTTTCAGGCAAATGCATAGCAAGCATTTCTGTTCTGGAAACTGTTTACCTTCAATATAGGGCTACTATGGGAGCTACCATCATCACTGGAAAATAAAATTGGTCTCAGCTTTCCAGTCATATCCAATTCATGTGATTCTAAGACTGTGAAGGGACCCCAGTATGCAGAAATATTAAAAAACAATCTGAAAATAGCATGAGAAAAATGGCATGGATTTTGCCCAAAACTGCATGGTTTTAGCATTTAGTGGGCATGTCTGTAAAGGGAAGACTCATGGGCCCCTTTTACACTGCCAGATTTTCGGCGAATGTTGGGCCATTTTGTAGGCAAGCTGCGAGCATTTAGATACACAGAGCCGGATTGGCGAGTTGATCCGAGGTGCCCAATTTTCCGCTGCGTAGGGGTAAACATATTGGCGGAACCTTTTTGGTTTTGGTCTAGTAGCAAGAGGGAAACGCAAACCTGAAAGACACTGTAAAGATGAGCAACTGGGGAGACAAGGAATTGCGCACCCTCCTTGGCCTCGCAAACGAAGAGGCCATTAACCGTCATATGACGGGAATGGTGAAGGACACGCCAACTTATGAGAGAATCGCCGAAGGACTGACCAGTCGCAGGTTCCCTCGGAGTACGTCACTGTTTACGTCACATGCTGAGCTACACGTTTTGTTACTTGCTCACACCCCCCATTGGCCCGAAAAAGGCACATTTGGTATGAACAAAAGTAGGCAGGCGGCATTTTGCTGCACTCCCCGATTTTGTTTTCATACTGCCAATGCTGAAAGAAGGCTGATGGGGCTTTCCTGCAAAATTTGCGCAATTCCTATTCAAAAAGGGCTATGGATACCCATAGACCCCATTTCCATACAGATACCTTGAGGTGAGAGGTCAGGAGACCCCAGTGAAAATGGCCATGCCAAAATATAGCTTTGGAACATTATTAAGTCCTCTCTCTGGCTTTAAAACTAAGCCGGCTTCAGCTCTGAAAGACAGTAATGTCAGCCAAGGATGGTGGGGTCCCGCGGAGTGGAAGAGGTTAAGCAGGGCTTACAATAGGAAAAACGATTGATGCATTTTTTTAAGAGAATTTTTAATTCTAAAGAGTAGATCAAGGCCAAATTTTAGTTTGGCACAATGTAGGGAGCTTTATCTGCTACTGCAATTATTGACTCCTCCTTGCGACGCCCAATATCTGCCAGCTGGAGTCTTGCACTATCTTGAGTTATAACCAGGCCAGATCCAATTAAGCCTCTCTTGTTCCTTCTCCTAAACTCTCATTTTAAACTCTCCATAGTCTCTCATCACCATATTTCTCAGGCATGTGCCAGACTTCTGGGAGCTAAAACACAGCAATGCCACACACATGGTCACTTGAAGCACACAAAAACTACCATGCACAACATGGCATCACAGCATTAAGACTGCAGAGACAGAGAGAAAAGCCTTCCCTGTCCTAAATGAGCTACACAGTATGTAGGGCATTGGGGGCAGGCTTGGCTTTGTTCAGGCAGATATCCCTGACATTTTTAGGCCCTAGTGGAGCAAAAGCAGCATATCCCGACATGAAATCAGAGCTTTAGTAAACAATGTGTTCTAACAGTTATGGCAGAGAAAGCAACCTGTGGTTGGGCACTGAAAGAACTGCTGATGGAATCACAATTCAGGGTTAGATAAAAATTCTGCCCTAGATTAAACTTCAAAATAAAGCACTATCAATCACAGAAGAAGAATGTGAGCCAGATCTATAGTGAAGGGAAACAATGATGTTATGTGCCTCTGCCTGCCTGAAAACATTTTGCGTTATTGCACAGTAAACAGTCAGAAAAACTGGAAATTCTTCCTTCCACAAACCAGAAGGCCATTATATGGCAGTACAATGACGTGGAAGTACAGTCTAAACACAGAAAAGAAACACAGAACTCTGCAACAGTTTTACACTGTAGCTTAGATGTTTACAAGTTACTCTATTTGATTCAAAGGCCAGTAGTATCAATTGTACATGTAAGAAAAGCCGTCAATGTTTAGGCATCTGAAAACAGACCATAAGTCAGTGACTGACAGCTTTTTGAATCAGTGATTTAAACCATTAAGTTGCTCTGAACCTTTTATCTCAAACATAAGCATGTCACAGTGGAATGAGCCGCCACAGACATTTCCTAATAAACTAAAGGCAAAACAACACTTCTAACATGCTGTTAAACACAATACTGCCTTTTACATCAAGTCAGTCCACAACTGACAGACAATTTCAGTGGGCGTAAAATGAGTCGTTGATTAAAGACAAAAAGCGTAAACAGAGATTCCTGAGTGCAGTAATGTACTGTCTAAAACAGAATGCAAATGGAGAATCATAAAGCTATCTGGTCATAGTAAAGGCTTAAAGGAGCTATATGTAAGAAATCTAAAGCAAATAGTTGTAAAATCATCCTAATATGTCACAGAGACTAAGGAATAATGTTCATATAACATACTGATCTCACCGACAACAACAGTATGGCCAGAATATTTGCATCTAAAAAAAATTTTTGCGGTCCACAAATCATGTTTATGTTTTGAATTTGTGTTTTGGCCTGTTGTGCCACCCACCGCCGTCTACCAGTCACGCAGTCAGTAGAGTCTCAGCATCAGTTACAGTTACGACTGAGCTACAGCAGCACGGCAAGCAGCATTAGCAGTGTCCCAGCATGAGCAACCAGCTCCTCCTCAGCTGTATCCCGGCAGCAGCGTTAGCAGCAGAGAAGCCGGACTTGCTCGAATGGTCCGCTGGAAAACCGAAGATCAAGGACGCGGCGACGCAGCCCTGCCACGGCAGCCGCCCGTGGGCAAACAAATCAGTCTCCAGCGTGCCGCTGTCCAGCAACCTCGAATATGTAGGGGAGGGGGGGCGGACAAGACTCACAGCAGTATTTTGAATTTGAGCGCAGTAACCGTTTTGGCCACATTCTTACATACAGCGCCTTTAAAGGGATATTTCAGATCTTTTGAAGTGGGGTGTATGAGGTACTTACCCATAGTCTGTGTATATCTTACAGTGGATGTCTGTTGGCATGCCCCCAGTTTGGAGAAGCAACAGGAGTACTGACACAGAAGCTGAGCGATGTACTGCTGGGGACAGAGGCAGCAGTAAAATGTATTTTCCTACCTAAACAAAGTCCCACCTAAAAAACATCTGTAACACTTTAAGTGTATGCTTTATTGAGAGTATTTTCACCACTTTACCTTTCTGTCAGACAGCCCACTCCTACAGGGAAGCTGTCAACGACTTTAGTTACCCATCTATGCTCTCATCACAGCCACCGGACTCCAATGACAAAAACAGTAATTTTGGCTTGCTGAACACAGGAGCTGCTGGTCTACAGCTGCCTCCATCAGTTTGTTAGTTTGAGTTCATGTGTGATTTTGCTGAACTAACTGTTCTCAACACCAAAATCACAAAATAAAACAAACAAAATAAGTGAGCGAGGCAGGAGTGGACCAGCAGCACCTGTGTTCCCCAATGTTAAATCGCTGTTTTTCTCAAAGGAGTCTGGCTTTGAACAGAATAATATAACAGCTTTAGTTCCCTGTCAGAAATCACTGTCTGACGGTAAGGAAAAGCAGTAAAAAATATTCTAAAAATAGCATATACTTAAATTGATGCAGCTTTTTTTTTGTGGGACATTTTTAGGCAGCTACAGTGTGTTCTGTTGGTGACCCCACCTACAGCAATACATTCCTTAGCTTACGTATCAGACTCCAGCCTGCGTCTCCAAACTGGGGCATGCCGACTGACATCTAATGTGGGTAATACACTAACTATGGACAAGTACCTCAAAAATTCCGAACTATCCCTTTTTACCAGCTACCGGCTACAGTTGTGAGGAAATCCCTATTGTTCACTGCTTTGTCATTGGAGTTTACCTTGAAGTTGCTGGAGTTGACCCAGGAGCTGGCGATGCCATCAACCATTTTGTCCAGTGCTGTCTGATCCTGCTCCAGGTCGTGGGACTTCTCCTTGTCCAAAATGTAATCAATGATCTCCTGCCCCACCTGCAGCCGACGGCCCATGTCCTTCTGCAGGACCAGGGCCAGGCAGTTCTCCATGCTGGGCTCCATCATCCTGGCCTCTGATAACCAACCCCTCTGGCTTCCTCAGTCTGCCTGGCTGAATGACTGACTGACCGGATACTAGTAATCCTCCACTGCTCAAAGCAGTGGGTATGACAGCTAAACAAAAGGAGCCCCAGTTAATGGGTGTTTGGGCTGGGTGGCCCGGAAAAAGGGAGAAAAAAGAAAGAGGCAAATGTACACAGTCTGCTTGTATTTTTATCCCCGAGGACAGGCCTTGTCTTTGTGCCAAGTGCTAGCTCGCTAGCAAGCTAGTGGCTGTGCCCTAGGGATGGATGGAGCAGGGCTTGGGGAATGGCAGCAATGCAGCATGTGTGTGTCTGGACAGCAGCTGGGGAAAGTTTACTACTCCCTCCCACTTGGGTTTTTTTTCCCTCTTCTTCTCTTATAGGAGTCTGAGCCAAACCGCTACAGCAGGGGTAGAGGAGGTGGTTTTGGCAAACAGCGTGCAAGGCAGCAAATGGAGATGGATGGAGAGGGCTAGCTTAGAGCTCCATGTCTTGTCCCGGGATCTGCCCTGGAGAGCCCTAAAGGAGCAGAAAGGACAGCAGACGGTCAATTCATTATCAAATCTCTTCATTAGTGATCCCTCCTGTTGCATTACAATGCATCACACTAAATGAACTTTAGTATTTTTCTTGCCTTACAGTAAAAAGAGAGTGATTTAGCTAATACAAATGCTCACCCTTCTGTTACACATTATATGACCAAAAATATGTGGACTCAAAGAAAATCCTAATGCCACAGCATACAGTATTAGTTTAGATTAATGTGACCCGTCATTTTTTGCAATTAATTATTTGTCTTAAAATGACAGAAAATAGAGAAAAAAGTCCATAAAATGTATACTGTGCTCATGGTGATATCTTCAAATTCCTTGTTTTGTCCAACCAACATTTCAAACCTCAGAGATTCAGTTTACTATTACATTGAGCACAGAAGAGCAGCTAAGTCTAATATTTTGGAAGCTGACACCAGATTTCGTTATTTTAATAAATCATATGCAAATCGATTACCAAAATAGATTATTTTTCTCTGGATCGACTAATTGTTTGAGCCCTCCCAACATCAGTGGCTGACCTCACAATACTCCTGGAGCTGAATGAGAGCAAATCCCCTGCAGCCAGGTTCCAAAATCTTGTGTAAATTCTTATCAGAAGAGCTGAGCCTGTTTTAGCAGCAGAATAATGCCCACGGTTATGGAATGAGACATATTACTAGAACACAAGGGTGTCCAAATACTTTTGGCCATTGTGTATGTAAATCCCCAGTTCCTCAATAAGCTACTGTTGCTGAGCCACACATGAGCAGCCAGTGATGACTTATAGTCAGTGCTGCTGAAACAACAAATCTACTCTCTAGAATATAATCAAACCAGGTAGGGAAATCATCATTCAAAAACAAAATGACCAGACATTTAAATCAAGGCTCTGAATTAATTCCCCCACCCAAACACCCCCCCCCCCCAAAATCTCTGACAGCTTCAAATGCTCAACCCGACAGCCCACTACTGTCGTGAAAAATACAGGGGCTGAGAATTCCATTAAATTAAGACACAAGAACAACAAGGTGGTGTTTATTTGCTCCAGTTCCAAGCTGCTGGATCTTATGCTGACTACGCTTCTTTCATTCAGACAACCCCAGGCTTTTTGTGTGACAAGTCTATCTACTTGAAAGGACTGTTAAACAACTTCTGTCGAAGATGGGCCTTTGTTCTGGGAGGGGAAACTCAAACCTGCAGGTCTTGAAGCAGCTAGATGTTGGCCATATTCACTTGACTATAACCTTTTTGGTACCATAATGTGTGAACTATTTTCTCCTTTTTAGTGCAATGACAAGGTGACCACAAAAAATGTGAGAATTTTCCCTTTTTACAGGTTGCCTATGGTAACAGTTGCTTAATTCATGTATTTGTTAGTTTATTTGCTGAGGACAACACAGACAAACACTGTTACATAGCCAGAAGTAATGCAGTGTGTATGGGGCTAATTTGGAGTCCCTGTCCCTTGTTAGGATTTTAAATTCTGGTTAAAGAAACTAAGTAACTAAGCAGATAAAACAGATACAGGGTATAAACAACAGAACTGTGTGCATGTGTATAGCCACATGTCCATGTGCATTGTACATGACTGTGTATGCACGGACAATAAAGTGTGAAAGAGTGTATAAATGCTGAAGAAGCATTACACTCTTACACTCTGGTCAGAGTGTAATACATTTTGGCAATACTGTATTAGCTCTTTTGAACATAAGTTGTGAAAATGCAATAGATCCACTTAAATAATCCATTATTTCTATCCTATTGCACAGACTCAACCTTCTAGGTTAGGTTTTACAGAGGTATAACTACGTTTTAAGGATCTATTTGAGCATGGGTCTCTCTATCCTTTGCAGAACTTTCATAAAAGTCTGATCTTCCTTAGTGACACTTGTTCCAATTTTTCCAAATAAATCATTTTCTACAGAATACCAATCCTAAATTCCCTAGCTGCCCCACAGGAAACCCCTATTGATTCCTTATTGGCTGTTGACCCAAATTTTAAAAAATCATCTCTAATATACAGCATATCATAGTTTCTACTATTTAACACCCAACAAAGAACCCCAAAGCTTGTGGGAACAGAAATTGAGAACTGTATTACCTGATGACCAATGGCAGCATATTTTGCAATTAGTTCACTCTTCCTCCTTCTGTGCTAAGCGTGGCCTCTTACAATGGAAGATTGTAAACAAGGTCCATTACACCAAGACACAGCTTTCCAAGATTTATCTTAATTTAACAGACTCATGTAACCGGTGCCGGCAATCTCCAGCCGATCACACTCACATGTTCTGGTTTTGCCCTAGGCTTTTTACATTCTGGTCTGAAATTTTCAACACCCTTAATACTGCATATAACACTGCTATTATTTCTGGCCCTCTCTCGTCCAGAGTCCCTCTACTGTCCAATAATTCTAAAAGCATGTAACATGTTCCTACATTTAGTACCTTGTTGGCAAGATGACTTATGCTTCTTAAATGGAAGTTTGTTCAACCACCGACCGACAATAGGTGGTGAAAGATATTTTACTGTCTATCAGACTGGAGAAAGTTAGATTTTCCCTTATAGGTTCCCTAAAACCTTTTGAAAAGACTTAGATACCTCTCCTAAACTATACTGGATCTCTGACCTCCTTGCCTGGTTGTGACGACTGAGCGTCCTCCTTTTTTTGAGTTATTTTTATCTGATTATTTATTCGTTATTTCTTTGTCACTGCTGCTGAGTCTTGTTATGATTGCTGTTCTTAGTGTGATATGGTTATTGCTTTCATTTTTGTTACTGTTTCTCTTTTAGGAAGGCAGGGTAAGGGGAGAAGAAAAATTGTGAAAAATGGAACATTTCATGTTCACTCTTTGATTTGTATGCTTTGTATTGTTCTTCCAATGAAAAAAAAGAAAAGAAAATGCAATACATGTCATTAACATTTCGACTTGTTATGATTAAATCATCCTAAAATTGCTTACAATTGACCATCCTATCATCTTTGTTCAATGTACATCAGACCTACCTAACGTTACTCTCACCTTTGACAAGCTGGTTACACAGATTTGCCTGACGTCCGCCATGCACACACCTCTCTGCTTTTTTTTTTTTTTTTTTTACAACGTTAGCTGAGCCCAGGCTAGCTCAGAGCCTGACCATCACTGCTAGCAGTGCCAAACGAAGGAGCGCCTTGACAGCTACTACATACTGCTAACGTGAAACAAAAAGCCTCCCCTGTAATTTACCCCGGTGGCCATGAAACATTCCTTTTCTTTGCTTCTCCCTAAAACAGCAGGCCAACCTTTCTACTGTACCAGACAGAGTAGGTGTGTGGGGAATAAAAGCTAAAGCTAGCCTCCAGCGAAGCCCTTCCTTTCAATGAAACGTCAGTTCAGACAGGCAGCACAAAGAGAAGAAAATGTGACAAGGAGGCGAGGAGGTGTACCTACAGCAGTATTTTTTTCTACTTACCATATCCCGCTTTAACGCCGCAGCTGGTTTGGACATACAGCTCGTGTTTCTTTTTGTAAATATACAGTGTACGGCCTCAAATCTCTTGTGTCTTTCTCTTTCTCTCACTCACACTCTCCACCCGGAATGCTGCCTGCAGGACAAGAATGGGATCGTCGTGCGCATGCGTAGTCGATCCAGGGATGATGTTGGCACTTGGAAAACTGTCGCATGGCAATACAAAAAAAAAACCCTGTCGGTGTGTATCATGGACGCTATAAGTCGACATCTGGCGACATCTACTGGACGCATGGGGTCTGTGATTTGTCTATATTGCTATGTTGGTTTTCACTCAAGCATAGAGTATTTACATTTTTGTGCAACTGTTGCATACAGAAAGATAGAAATGAGGATTTCCAGAAAAATGGCGCGATGCATTACTGGAAACAGGGAAAGTATGTCCTGGCTCCATTCAAACGCATGTCCACAGCAACTGCACATCAAATAGGTAATATACATTAAATTATGTGTAAAAAACAAATTTACAAGCGGACCCCAGAGCCCCAAATACAACCCACTATATAACCTTAATTCAACTTGGAGGTCACATTGAGATTCATCAAAAAATGGTTGGTCACAGTTGTGACCGGTGGGAAAATATCTACCATTTATTGACCAAATTTGCAGTTTCCTTTGTAGTCATCAAAATTCTTATTTAAAATCTGTCATCAGCAGTCCCCAACATTGCCAGCAGAATGGTCAGTTGCATTCTACAGTAACTACTTTACATATCAAAAACACTTATAAAACATCAATATGAATGCTGACTGCAAAGGCTAAACATGTATGTATTTCAACATTGTTACTTTATTGTAGCATACATTGTAACATTATTCTTTCAGTGTAACATGTACTGAAACATTAATATTGTAACTTTAGTGAAACATCTGACCACCTGCACCTTTGCCCATAGCATTTCTGGCTGGCCCCTGTGATGGATAGTGGCCCTTGGCTGTTCTAGCTGTTCTGTCTGGCTTGTAGAGGCCCTTGGCTCTTCTGGCTGGCCCGTCTGTCTGAAAGTACCAGTGTCAGAACATACACGACTATCCTACCATGCTGTAAGGTGGTACACAAGCTACAATGATCAGTCTAAGTGATACAGAAGGTCAAGTTTTGAAAAAAGGTGGATGGTGAGACAAACCTGTAAATAATATCAGCAAAATCAGTCTGAGTGAGCAAAGAGCCAGCGAATAAGCATTTCTTATTGACATGGAAAAACAGGATTTTAGGCTGTACAAAAAGCACAGTGTGCGAGATGGTCAATTGGTGTTTAAAATTTAAACTTTTGTCAACCAAATTCCCAAGTGCTTCTAACTTGACAGATTGAATGGAGACACCATCAGGAGTATTGACGGAAACGATTGAAATCTTTGTTTGCTCAGGAGAGAAAGCCCTAATTTTTTTTGTGGTTGAGTTTAAAAGCAATTTCAGATCCGCATACAAATGGTACTTGCAGAATTTAAACTTATCAGATACTATTAACATAAATTAAAAAATGGGCCCAAAACTGATCCTTGTGGTACACTCTTCTTCAAAATGACAGTATCAGACATGACATTGCCACTGTGTCAGGCACTACAATTGTACCCACAATACAACCAGTCTGTGCTTTGTAAACAGGCCTTAGGGTCAAAGAATATTCATGTCAATTATTCACCTATTTTACAGTCTCTAGTGATAATGAGTTACTATTTTTATTACCTTATTAATGTGAGGCATTAATATGTATGTTAATATAATTCAACAAGGTTCATAGCTGCAATACTTTCAATTTGGTTATGGAAAAATGAAAACTGTTGTTATCATTGCAGAATTTCATATTGTGATGAACATTTTTCCCAGCAGACATTTCAGACTTTATTCTATAAAAAAGGCTTCCTGCACTGCCGGTGTTTATGCCCATGCTTTTTTTGGAATGCTTGTAAATCCGAAAAATAACAAAAACAAAAGGATTGCTCTAGAGCACATTCTCAGATTATTTATTTTTAAAGATCATAATTTACATCAGTGGGTCTCAACAACTGGTCGTTGAGGGAGTTCCAGAAAAATGGGGAATTGTTTTCCACTAACGAAGTGAGCCCGTCATGGGTAAGAGTCAACAGAGTGTCTTTTCTGATTATAGGATTCACTTCCTCCACAGTAACATCCTCAACTATAGTTGACAGCTATTACATTTTGGTCTTAATCATATCTAACAACCAAAAACTTTTCAGATTGAGGTCTCCCTAGAACTTTTTTATTAAATGGGGGCCCTGGACACAAAGAAGGATAAGAGCCACTGGTTTACATAGTACAAATTTAACCACACTTTTAGACAAAGCAAAAATAAAAATGCTGCTGTTTTGTATCAATACAACAGCCTTGTGTGGTAAAGGAAGAGGTCTGCTCCAAGACTGAAATGCACATCTGTCTTTGTCAAAGAAGTCCCGGCACAACTGTTGCCCATAAATCAGGCTCAATGTGATTCTGCGAGCACCATCTGTGGTGCTCACTACTGTAGTACCCACAATTATGGTGGTATCTTTCATACGAGTGTCTTTCTACAATGTGATGTGATTTCCACATCCTGAAAGACACTAATTTCTGAACACAGTTCAAAAACGATGTATGCAACTGTACACTGACAGCAAGAGAACCAAGTCCACAATAAAACAGTGAGGACTTTCACTGTGCTTCTGTGTCCTCTGCAATGGGTTCTTCACTCTCTGAATCATTCTTCTCCTCACTGTCACTGTCTTCCTCTGAGGAGCGCTCTTCATCTTCCACTGCAGCTGGCATCTTAATGATAATTTCATCATCTTCATCGTCATCGTCGACAACCATGGACTTCCTCCTCTCTAGGACAGAGGGGGTGCAGAGTGGTGTTGTGTCCTGAAATGGAAGAAAGGAGCACATTAGCTGTTTAAGTTATCCCCTAGCACCAAACAATGCAGCTTTGATTTCCCCTTGAGATAATTCAGTATGTTGGTACATGGGTTTTATCACGCAGCCACCAAAAGACACACGCAATAAGCTTAACGCACCACAGTACTATAGGCACAGTTATCTGACCCCAGATCACTGGTACACCTGAGGCCATTTTCAGAATGTGCCGAAGCTAAATATAACATTAGTGTTGACCTTACTTCACTACATGTAGATGCATCCATGGAATCGGATGACTTTTTCTTCTGAGGAACCTGGGCAGCCTGAAAATGCAAAGAGAGCACTAAAGTTTAACATGATGCCAACAAAAGTATAGATACTAGAGGAGTAGCTCTGTGATGCTGTAAACCTATAAAACTCCATGATTTGATTGGAAGAGTATGCCTCTTATAATGGATCACATGACATTTCTAGATTTTGAGGACTTTCACTTATATTATTAAAAAGGTACACTATGCAGGATTTTCCTAAATAACAATGTATAATCATACAAACGTGGGGCGAGGCTATATAGCCAACAAATAAAATTACAATACTTTTAGGCTACATAGCGATACACAATATCTATCTCGAAATTTTGAAATCTCCTCTAAACTACTGAAGATTCCTAAAATAATTAATTAATAATAATAATAATAATAATAATAATAATAATAAAGTAAAATGAAGCCCTGTTTAAATAAATTTACATAAAGTACTGTAATAAAGTTATATAAAGTACTGTTACACTAAAGATAAATTAAGTACTGTTTTAATAGTTTGATAAAGTACTGTTACACTAAAGTTAAATAAAGAACTGTTATAATTAAATAAAGTATTGTTTTAATAAAGTTAAACAAAGTAGTTATAATCAAATTAAATAATGTACTGTTTTAATAAAGTTAAATAAAGTACTGTAATAAAGGTAAATATAGTAGTTACACTTAAGTTAAATAAAGTACTGTTATAATCAAATTAAAGTACTGTTTTAATTAAGTTAAATAAAGTATTTCTTTAATAAAGTTAAATCAAGCTGTAATAAAGGTAAATAAAGTAGTTAAACTTAAGTTAAATAAAGTACTGTTATAATTAAATTAATTGAAGTACTGCTTTAATAAAGTTAAATTAAGTACTGTTATAATAAAGTTAAATAAAGCAGAGAGGTGTGGATGGGAGGGAGAGCGTGTGTAACACAACAAGTTTGTGCTTGTGGCTTAAAAAACAGAGAATGTCTTTTTTTCTTCCCATTTTGTTGTCCACAGATTATGAGCAACACACACAACGACAAAGCTCATTTCAAAACAAGAGTAACTCTGGGGTTGACTTTTACTTTCACAAACGTGCACTGAAGGAGAGGATGAAAAGTGATGTGGATTTAGCCTGTTATCTGACAGGTAGGTGCAGGCCTTTAGCTTTGTTAGCTTGCACAAGTATCAGCTCTCCCAAAATTTCAGGGATGACTCTTTTCTAGCTCATATAAATACACAGCAGCTACAGTAGCTGCCATTTAAAGTTACTATCTTAATGTCAATATACGTACAAATCCAGGGAAGTCATAGTCGATGCCATGTGCTGCAAGTCTCTTGCGAAGCTTCCCCTCTTTCCGTAGGAGTTTGTCTTTCAACTTGGTGATCTGCTCCTCTGTGCGTTTCTTATTGTAGCGGAGTACAGCAGGATGGGAGGGTTTTGCAAACTTCTTTTCAGAGCCAACAAACAGATTCTCATGCACCTTCTCTGGAGGAATCACGTGACCTGGGAAAGAGCAAGAAGCCACATTGGGCTGATGATCTTGGAGCAAATCACATTTACAGTGAGTAAATGGATATAAATCATGAACTCACGAAATGTAAAAAAAATATCTTTACTGTGATACTTTCTGTAAACAGATCTTAAAAATTCAGCTAATACTAGAAATCAAGATGAGCCACATTTCATGGAATTTACAAGATCTAGGACATCATTTTATATCTGATAAACCCGCGTGTGTGTCAGGTGGCCTGATCATCCTCTTTAGGACAGCAGGAGCCATGGTGGTAACTAACAGACTTGCATATGAGCAATACTCACATTTGATGAGTCTCTCTCCCATGAGGTAATTGTTCATGGTTTCTGCAACAATTTTGGCTACTTCATCACAGTCAAACTCTACAAACGCAAAGCCTTTGGTTCCACCTGTCTGAGACAATGAGACAGAAAAAAATGGATATTACATCTCAATAGTCTCAAATCACACATCTTAATTTGATTTAGGTCTATCTAAATTCCATTTTAAATGCATTTCCATTTAATGCTTTACACTTATTTTAGTTTTTCTCGTGCTTTTGTGGGCACATGGGTTTTATCGCTCTGCCAACAGAAGAGCAGGTGATAAGCTTTACGTACCACAATACTTTAGGCTCAGTTATCTGATCTCAGACCATTGTGGCATCTGAAACCATTTTCAGTCCGAGCCAAAATTCTGCAGTAACACTTCTACAATGTCCTGTCAAACTGATGGGAAATCTGTGTCATCTAAAATCTCATACAGCAAACAGAAAAATTCTAAGTTTTTGTTCGTTTGTAATGTACAGGATAGAAAGTGAATTATGCAGAGTTAGATATTTCAAACGTGATTTTATATTTAGTTGTCATCTATGCTACCTTCTTACTCCTGGCCAGCCGCAGCCTCAGGACTTTCCCAAATTGTTCCATGTAAGACTTTAGCTGAGGTTCAAACAGCCCCTTTGGCAGGTGACCGACATAAACCACTCCAGGGGTCAAATGCCCCCCCTGCAAAAAAACCAAAACAAAAACAAGAGGAAAGAGAATAAACAAGAGGACAAGGTTACATAGACGATAAATAAACATTTGTACAATATGCAATCTGTTATGCATATATTTTTATGATTGCACATTTGGACTAAGATGTCACGGGTGTACATAAAATGAATTGAGGCTGAATTCCATTTCGTTGCTTCAGTTTCAGTTTCCTGGTATATTACATGCTGACTCGCTGTCAGTCCTTACTGGGACACTTGAATAGAGCAGAGCCATTGACAATGTTGCACCTGTGCTTTTCCTACAATGACAAGTCCAAATCCCTGCTAAAGGCCTATTCTATTCCCCTTATATAAATGTTTATTATATTTAATTTCAATCATAACTTGTTTCTTTATCATTACTTTACTTAACATATTCTGGTTCATAAAGCGATATCATTGTTCAATAATAGTTAAATTTTTTTGTATGACACATCTGATATAATGTATAATTACCTTTAAATGCCCAATAAAGCATCTTGTCTCAGTAAAGAGGAAAATAAAATAAGGAAAAGGGAACAACAGGTAGCTTTGCAGACAGACCTGGGTAGGGTTGCAGCGATATCCCAGTCTCAAGGTATACTGTGATATAAATGTTGATGGCTGTTATACTGTGTACATTTGCCTATCTACAATATTGTAAACAAAAAAATACAATGAGATCCCCCCCCTTCCCTTAGCTATTTTAAAAGGGGAGACTTTTTACACATATTTCCATTACAAGAATTGTTTCAAGTTTCAGTTACAGTAATAAAACATTTGTTCAACCAAAAATAACCTTCTGTTTTTATTCCTTTCATTCTAAATGATGATGATATAAATTCTGTTACACCGTGACACTGTGAAACCATGATATTTTCTGAGACAGTCATCGTACTGTGAAAATCTCTTGACCTGAGACACCCTGATGGCCAGTTTCTGTTTGGAAACGCATCAGAGTTTGCAACCCTGTCAAACCAATATACTGTGAGACACCACTTTAGTTAGTAGCTTTTTCATGATGATGCTTAAAAGGGGAACTACGCCTACTTTTTAAAATTAATTCATATTATTCCTGTGGTCTAAGGCGATTCAAACATACTACATAAACAATTCTCTCCCAAAAAGAAAAAAAAAAGTGTGCTACAACTCAAAGTTGTCCTGGTGATCTGGTAAAGATGTTACAGATGACACTGACATCAGCCAGGGGAATGTTCTGTAGAATATGAGTGTGTATATGTATATTAAGTGTGGGAATCACCAGAGGCCCCATAACCCGATATTATCACAGTACGTAAGTCACAATGGAGCTATTATTGCATTTTTTAAACATTTTATAATATAATGCCTAGAGCGATGACATATATATTACAATCTATTGCGATTTACTACCTTTTCACAACTGCAGATTATGTCCCTAAAGAAAAATAAACTCAACATCTGTTTTATCTGACAAGATTCAGGTTTTAGTCATTTTTAGTGCAGCACAATGTTTCTAATGGACTGCAAAACCAATTTTTATGAAGAAAGCTACCAAAAGTTAATTTTATATTTGAAATAATAATTTATATAAAATAAAAATCGTCCATGTATGTACACACTATTGTAATGCAAAATATTGGGATACTACACCAATACCAATATTTTTTCTCCCACCCCTACTGAATATGGGTACATATTCTGTTTCAGCACTGAAAACCCTTCTATAGAATAACGCTCATTTAGTTGTGAAAATGAATAAATAAATAAAAGAAAAAAACAAATATTCTGCGGGTCCATAAAACCAGTCTACAATTAACTGTCTGTTGAGCAGCTCCAGACTTCATACCTGATGACATCACAAGTTTGAGACGTCCTCCTCTGGTTTCTGGCCTTTAAACAGAGTAGCTCATGTTCACTAATACTGACTGAACTCTCCTTCTTCACAGAAATAACATATGAATTGTTAATTTAGGTGTTGTTCCCCTTTAATGTGATAAATACCTAATGCTATCTAAAACAGCGACAACAGTAACGTTAAATGACTTGACCATAGTATAAAAGCGCCATTTACCACAGCTGAAATTTTAAGCTAAATAGCTCACAACATCCGACGGGTTACGGAATAAGGTGTGACACCTGCTACCGTCGGAAATAAGAAGATACTCTCAAGTAAACGGAGCAATAGCACATCCTATTTTGTGAATTCATGATTTTTCACGGTCACACATGAGGACCCACCGTGCTGAATTTGTTCTTCTTCGCCTCCTGCACCTTCTTCTTGAACTCGGACTCTTGTTTAGGGTCCAGAGCCAGCAGCTCTTTGGGCCTCTGAGCCGCTTCTGCCTTACTTTCAGTCATTTCGATTAATTATGGAAACCAGACATAAGTTGTACAAGAACGCACACCACTGTTAGTCAACTCTACACGAACCACGTTGGTGTCTTTATCCGGTTAACCATGTGGTAACAACCAAAGAAGTGCTAGAGGAGGAAGCGAAGGTTTCCGTTTGCTCTCTATAGTCATGCGCTCGGTACAGCGCCATCTGCAGGCGTGGATATGGAGGCGTTTATCTGTTTTAACAGCAGCAGTAAACGCAGCTGGAGTGAGTATACGAGTACTGAAGCCCTTTTCCGTCACTTGAAACAAAATCACCTATTACAGTTAGTATGTTTTCGAATTATAAAGTGTATAATGACTATGAAAATATTACATCCTAAACATAAAACAATATCTTATCATTATGACTTACTATTTTCTGCAAATATCCTTTAAATCTAATTGCTGTAATTTATTTTTTATTAATTATATTTAAATAGTTTTTTGTATAGTTACCTTATGTTTTCTCATCATTTTCGATTTGACTTATCTCAAAACCACGAAATATTTAATTATTTGATAATGAGACATGTTAATGTGATCTTCTTGATTTATCATCTCATAATTATAAGATACCATCTCATAAGTATGAATTAATAACACACCAATATAGGGTATTATGTCAGAAAAAATGTTATCAGTATCAGGTAATAACATTAAAAGTTTCTTGTTATAACAAGATGTTTTTCATGTTTTTACAAGACATTTCTATGTTATGACAAGAAACTTTTCTTATAAAAAAGTTCTTGTTATAATAATTTACTTATACTTTTTTTATTTAGTTATGACGTGAAACGTTTCACATAATGATATGATCATTTATCACATAATAATGTGAAATGAAATGTTTCATGTAATAACATTTTTTTTTTAACAAGCGTTTTTTTGTCTTGTTTTTTCCAAGTGGTGGAAATTGGCCTCCATACATAGATCTACAAATAAAACAAATAACAGATACAACATTCACAAAGAAGACAACAATTAGAAAAAGGAGGTTAGGCTACTTTAAATTAAAATAATCCGTCTGTTGTTTGAAAAAATGTCACGGTACAAAAGATGGAAAGGGAAGGAGGAGCAGAAGTGGAGGAGGGAATAAAATCAAGGGGGTGGAGTGTTTACCAGTTAAATAATGAGGCGAGACAGACATTAGGTAGAGATCAGGAGAGCACACAGCAACATCAGTGGCTCTGAATTCATGACATGGCAACAAAAATCATCTTCTTCACAGTGAATGGGAGACCGGAGCAGGCTGAGTTCCCAGTGGATTGCCCTGCCCAGGATGTCAAAGGTAGTAGCAGAAAATTATGTTACTATCGAAAGTGTACTTCTTCAGGTTAGAAAAATATTTTAAGGTATATCTGAGTGCATACACATGTGCAGTTATAGTGTGTAAAAATCAATGTCTACATGTGTAACATGATCCATTGTTTACATTTGCCAAACTTTTTCCATGTCTACCATGACTTTACACTTCTTGGAAAGATGTAAATATGATGTGAATATCTGATCTGTTATTATAGACTCTAAATTTAAGCTGCATTAACAGAGGACATTGCAATGACAAACACTAATTCTGACAGCTTTTTTATAAACCAAACAAGAAAGCAACTTTAATACGTGCCTGGATCAAATGCACAGTCAGCCATCACACAAGCAGATAAAGGAATTGTATGTGTGTAATGGAGGTTGTTTGAGCTACAGGCAGCGATACAGCTGCTACTGACAGCTCCTCACTTGTTACATAGGCTGAAGGCTTTGTCTGTCACTGGCTTCACATGTTCTTTACTTGGGAGGCAAAAGGAACCTTATTGAAGCTCTCATATATAAAGGTAATAAGAATATATTTATCAATGACAGTTTGTTATTGTGTTGTTTGGAGTATTGTCTATAGGCTATGTAGAGTCTGCATGCATCTGTAACGGTCTTAAATAAAAGTGGAACCACTTTTTAACAAGGCAAGCTTTATAAAAGGCTCATAAGTTACAACTTTTATTAATGTCAGTTAATTGTTTACAGATGCTTAAAGATCAGTGAAAAGGCTTTATTTATAAAGAAAAAAAAGGGGGTGCCACATTATGAAAAATCCCTTTGGTCTATGTTTATCCTTTCTATTTGTTAATTATGCAAATACATGTATAAATGTAGAATATTGGTTACCCATTAATAACAAGTTAAAATGGATTTTGGTCCAGATCCTCTGCCAGGGACGGCCCTAGGATTTTGGATTTTGGTGGCCCTAAAACACTCCCGGCACAATCCCCAAATCACACACTGCTCATAACCAGTGGTGCAGTGGTAGTTGATAAGGTGGGTGTACAACTAGGTAGATAGGAGATTATTGAGGAGGGAGTGGGTATACTTTACTGTATACTCCAGCGGCTTTTTGGCTGATAGGTGTGTGTACTGTCACGACTGTGGCTCAGAGGTAGGGCAGGTCGTCCACTATTCAGAAGATAAGCCATTCGATCCCCAGCTCCTCCTAAACCCCAATTGCTCCCAATGGCTGTTCCATCGGTGAGTGTGTTAAAAACTCAGTAGCGGTTGGCAACTTGTATGGTAGCCTAAAAAAGTGTAAAAAGTGCTTTGAATGGTGCAGGTACACTTACCATTACTGTAAATATCAAGACAACACTCTTTCTAGCATTGTACTGAACATCATATTCTACCCCATATTCAGAACAAATATTCAGTAAATGCTGAAAGCCAGCAGTCCTTGGTGAGAGAATGGCCAAGCTGTCAGCATACATAAAATGATTTACCAAGGTATTACCAATCATACGACCTGTTTTACACCCACTCAATTTCCTGGATAGTTCATCCATGTACAGGTTGAAAAGGGCAGGTGAAAGTAGCCCCCTGTGGCGTACTCCATTGGCCACCCCAAATGAAGAAGAGAGACATTTACCCCATTTTACCTGCATTCTCTGTTTGGCATACCAGAAAGCTAAACTCCTTATAATGCTATCTTTGACGTAATTTCTGAAACAGTTTAAAATGGTTAACATGATCAAATGCCTTAGAGGCATCAATAAAACCAATTAAAACAGAGGAGTTCCGCCTCAGTTACACATGCGTAGCTTCCTTCAAGCCATAAGTGCACAAGTCTGTGCCAAGCTTAGCCTTAAAGCCAAACTGATTGTGTGTGGTGTCAATATAGTGACTTAAGCGGTCAAGCAAAATCCTTTCAAGGACCTTGGATACCACGCTGGCTAAAGCAATTGGCCTATAGTTGTCTATACTACCAACTTTGCCAGCTTTGTCCTTAATAACTGGCACAAGAGTGATGGACAGTATAGAGTCAGGCAGCAGCCCATGTGTCATGAACCCAGTAAAACACATGGTATATATACATATACAGTACAGGCCAAAAGTTTGGACACACCTTCTCATTCAATGCGTTTTCTTTATTTTCATGACTATTTACATTGTAGATTCTCACTGAAGGCATCAAAACTATGAATGAACACATGTGGAGTTATGTACTTAACAAAAAAAGGTGAAATAACTGAAAACATGTTTTATATTCTAGTTTCTTCAAAATAGCCACCCTTTGCTCTGATTACTGCTTTGCACACTCTTGGCATTCTCTCCATGAGCTTCAAGAGCTAGTCACCTGAAATGGTTTCCACTTCACAGGTGTGCCTTATCAGGGTTAATTAGTGGAATTTCTTGCTTTATCAATGGGGTTGGGATCATCAGTTGTGTTGTGCAGAAGTCAGGTTAATACACAGCCGACAGCCCTATTGGACAACTGTTAAAATTCATATTATGGCAAGAACCAATCAGCTAACTAAAGAAAAACGAGTGGCCATCATTACTTTAAGATATGAAGGTCAGTCAGTCCGGAAAATTGCAAAAGCTTTAAATGTGTCCCCAAGTGGAGTCGCAAAAACCATCAAGCGCTACAACGAAACTGGCACACATGAGGACCGACCCAGGAAAGGAAGACCAAGAGTCACCTCTGCTTCTGAGGATAAGTTCATCTGAGTCACCAGCCTCAGAAATCGCAAGTTAACAGCAGCTCAGATCAGAGACCAGATGAATGCCACACAGAGTTCTAGCAGCAGACCCATCTCTAGAACAACTGTTAAGAGGAGACTGCGCCAATCAGGCCTTCATGGTCAAATAGCTGCTAGGAAACCACTGCTAAGGAGAGGCAACAAGCAGAAGAGATTTGTTTGGGCCAAGAAACACAAGGAATGGACATTAGACCAGTGGAAATCTGTGCTTTGGTCTGATGAGTCCAAATTTGAGATCTTTGGTTCCAACCGCCGTGTCTTTGTGAGACGCAGAAAAGGTGAACGGATGGATTCCACATGCCTGGTTCCCACTGTGAAGCATGGAGGAGGAGGTGTGATGGTGTGGGGGTGTTTTGCTGGTGACACTGTTGGGGATTTATTCAAAATTGAAGGCACACTGAACCAGCATGGCTACCATAGCATCTTGCAGCGACATGCCATCCCATCCGGTTTGCGTTTAGTTGGACGATCATTTATTTTTCAACATGACAATGACCCCAAACACACCTCCAGGCTGTGTAAGGGCTATTTGACCAAGAAGGAGAGTGATGGAGTGCTGCGGCAGATGACCTGGCCTCCACAGTCACCGGACCTGAACCCAATCGAGATAGTTTGGGGTGAGCTGGACCGCAGAGTGAAGGCAAAGGGGCCAACAAGTGCTAAACACCTCTGGGAACTCCTTCAAGACTGTTGGAAAACCATTTCAGGTGACTAGCTCTTGAAGCTCATCGAGAGAATGCCAAGAGTGTGCAAAGCAGTAATCAGAGCAAAGGGTGGCTATTTTGAAGAAACTAGAATATAAAACATGTTTTCAGTTATTTCACCTTTTTTTGTTAAGTACATAACTCCACATGTGTTCATTCATAGTTTTGATGCCTTCAGTGAGAATCTACAATGTAAATAGTCATGAAAATAAAGAAAACGCATTGAATGAGAAGGTGTGTCCAAACTTTTGGCCTGTACTGTATATATATATATATACATATATATATATATATTCACAATTTAACTAATAATAACCAACGAATATAATAATATAACACAATATTATAAGAAAATAGTATTGTATTTTTTTTTAAAAGTAGGCTATTGTACGTATCAGTGTCTAAAGTGAATAATGAAGATGAAGATAAAATATTTGAGATTAACAATATATGCGACAGTGTTTATGTAATGAACTCTGTCCAGCTTACAGAAGTGGATTTATCATTTGTGTCTCGGGGTGTACGAATGAACTGACTGGATGTGCTTCTCTAACTGGAATCCAGGAAACAAAAATAATATTGTTTATTTTATTAATAAATTGATTTCATTATTAATACAATGACAAGCAACCACACAACCTTTATAACAATATGATAAATATAGAAATCAACATTTTTTAAAAAATTATGATAATAATGATACAATTGATCTATAAGGCTTTAGTAAATTATTTGTTAACAAATAGTAAAAACGTGAAACCATCTCTCAATAGAGGTGTGTATAAAAAGTCTCCATTTTGAGAATGACTGACATGAAGGTGAACTTTTGAGTGCAGTTGCCTTTTTTCAACCCCATAAATGAGCAAATGCACACAGTATGATAACTGCCAATTTTCATGCCTCAGTATATCTTGAAATAGGTATACCACTGCAACCCTACTCAGGGCAAAGTGTGAAATGACCAGTGAGCTGTTCTTTTCAGATCTGTTCCGCTCTGCAGCCGAGGCAGGACCTCATGACATCCTGAAGTTGTACAATCCTAAAGGCAACATCATCAACATCTCCCCAAGCCTGGACCCCAACAGCCCAGACTCCTGCTACAAGCTGGAGGTGGTGGCTGCCGACTGCAACAGTGAGCCGTTAGGTATCTTTAACTTTGCACCATTGGAATTGCGGTGCATAAGTTTGTTTAAAATGACTGACAGGCTCCCTTTTTTCTTATCCTTCAAGGTGCAGAGCTTGCTGGTGCACTAGGATTTGACCTCTCCTCCATGGAGAAAAGGTAGGCAAGGTGGGAAATAACAGAAAACAGGACATGCTTTGGCACAAGACTTTGCGCAATGTAGACCAAAGGTCTGGATAAATGTATGATGACTTAACACCTCAGTGATAGTGTGTGATCTCAGACTGCAGGGCCTGGAGAAGAAAATTGTGATCGAGGCCGGTGAGACGCCTGCAGTAGTGTATGAGATGAAGAAACAGGTGGATTCATTCCGGGAGAAACTAGAGGTACAATACTTTCTGTATTTGGTGGTTTTGAAGCTCTGCCCTAGAAAGGTAAACGCAGTAACTACAATTTTGGTCCAAACTGAGTAAATTAAACCTTTGGATATCTGTTCTATCTTTGTGGCAAAATTGTACTGGTTCAATCGTGTTCTGTTTTACAGAAAATAGGATGTAAAAATTGCAGTAACTATAACACCTAACCAAAATAAGACAGTAAAAGACAGTAAATATAGTTACTGCGCTCTGTCTTGGGTCCCAGGAGATCTGGGATTCTACTGGGTCTAGGATATTATAATATTATTATATTATTATATTATAATATTGCAGTAAGCATATTACAAGCAACATCACTGATGATGATGTTGTTGATGATGATGATGACAATGATGATGATGATGATGATGTCAGGGAATCAGAATATAGGTCAAACCTGATGTAGTGAACATAACAACAAAATAGCACATAAGTGTTGCTTAAAACTGTCTTTGTCACAGTTTCCTCATACTGAACAGATAAGACACTAAAATTGTAGTCACTGCATTTTGTCTTTGCATCACCTATAGAGCTGTTAAAGGCCAGGGTCTTTCACAGTGGGTCCGTGAGCCTTACAGGGTCCTCAGAGTTACCAACCCAGTCTCACTCCTAAGTCATCGAAATCCGGTGCTTGGTCAGTGACTTCTGGCATCAGACACAGACGATAAAAGCCATCCTCTCATGTTGGCACGATATGCAGCCACTCACTGTTGTAGCATAACAGCATCTGGCGGCGTCAGGGGCAAACACAGCGGGACAAGAACGAAGTTGAGGTGGCAAAAGTCTGAGTCGGGCATGTGGGACGGGTGGTGGATGGGTCCAACAACCAACACACGTCAACATCAACACCGTCAACAGCCAATGCACCCATGGCAGTCCATGACCAGATATGATAGATAGATTGCTATGTGATGATATGTGATCTTGATCTTGACAAGTTTTAATTAATTTTTTCAAAAAGTAAAATGTATCTGAAAATACACATTAACATGAATCCAACATATTATTAGGGAAAATAAATTGGCACAATCATGAAACCTATTTAATTAACAGTACAAAACATTAATGATCAGCTAACTGTTACCCATGATTCCTATGCAATCATGCAGCACTTTTTTTTATCAATTATTGGCCAATTACCTGTATTATTACCAGTATGTCAGAAATTAAGAAATTAACAGAAATTAAGGTAAAATATGAGAGAATGTTGCTGCATGAGTCCCAGTGTTTTGCTCTAGCCTGCAGGCTCTGCTGACTGGATTTGTCTCCATCCCTTTTCAGAGTGTGGAGCATCTGAGCTGGCTGGGATTGTTTAAAGACCTGTCAGAGGGAACACACAAGCCCTCCCCATTCTACCACAAGAGAACCCTGCATAAAACCAGGAAGGAGTGTGAGCATGTACGGGAAAAGTTCCTTCAGATGAGGCACGTCCACATGCAAAAATCCCTAAAAACGACAGCACTCCATTTATCTTACCAAGTAATCATTAATGCTTCTGTAATCACCTTTGCAGCTCCCTGGAGGTGTCAGAAGAAGTAAAACAGTACTTAAAGACCCCAACCTTTGATAACTGGTAAGTTTCAATGTGACCAATATGAATGTAGACATGGTTCTGTGTCACCTGCAACATCAGTGTTCATCACCGTGTTTTCTTTGTGCCTGCGTGATCACAAACAAACAACGCGTGCACCTGTTTCCTTAGTGTGCAGACAGTGAGGCAGGCTGTCCGCTAATGACAGTCGTGCCCAACAAGCACCTCTGATGCGCTTCTGAAGAGGACGGGAGACGTCTCCCTTTTCTTCTGATCGACACACTCATCTCAATATGAATAGGCCTGCAGAGGGCTCACAAATCAAAAGGTTTAATCAACAGCCCATGTTTGAAGTGGGCTTCATGGGGGAGTGCATGCAGCATTCAGTAAGGTTCATTCATCATTTCATTTGTCCAAAAGCTTTTAAAGCAAGCCCACAATGGTGGTGGTGGATAGATATGCGGTTATTCACAGGCTACAGAATGACAGCTGAAGCTTGGGACGTCACATAATCATAATAGATTATAGGATTCCTTTGAAACCCTGATGAAATATGCTTTTTGCTTCCTGCTATGTGGCATAGAGAGATTATACAGGTTGGCATTGTTTATTATTGTCAACAAATCCCATGAAAAGACCAAAACCAACAATTATTTAGCCTGTTTTTTAACACTTTATGACTTCCTTACCTGGTCTCTGACGCTCAGCCCCAACCCATTCCTACTGAAGACATATTTATTAAATATTCCAAAATAAATCAGCAGTTTTCCAAAATACTGATGTGTGTATGTATATATATATATAAATATATATACAATGTTCTGATGTAATGTGCAAATATGATGTAATGTGTAAAATATGTGTGGTTTGCAGAGACGTATAATGCCAAACATTTTTCCTAGCAACTTGATTGATAATGCTCAGAGCAGTGAGGTTTATGTGGAAGCCTTTGCTAGTTATTCATACGTTCAGTCATTTCTTAGGTGAGATGCCTTCTTTAAATTATTTTTTTATTATATCAGCATAATGATGTGTGGTGTTGGTGTGTGTGTGTGTGTGCAGGCAGTGGGAGGATGCAGAGATCATGGTGCTCCTGCAAGTCATGTACACAGACTTAGATTTCATAGCAGCTTTCAACATTGAGCCCGAAGTACTGCAACAGTTCCTGTTTGAGGTCTATCGAAGATACAACAACATCCCTTTCCACAACTTCAAGCACTGTTTCTGTGTTACCCAGATGGTGAGTGTGTGTGTGTGTGTGTGTGTGTGTGTGTGTGTTAGAGTGACACTGAGAGCCCAACTATGTCTGTAATCATGAAATTGTGCAATCATGCCAAATCATTCTTGATGGCTAATTGAAGGACATCTGGCCCTCAAGGGTTGAGAGGTGACTCAAATCAGTGGACAGCTCTGCAGGTTAGACAGTTTATCTCAACACATTCATGAAGAACACATGATGATTTTAATTCTTGCCTTTAACATTTCTTTAAAAATGGCTGATGCATAATGGATTCAACCTGCATTAATCAATGCGTTTGGTATAAACAGATGCCTGTGGGTTTTTAGCCACCTTTATCTTATTTTAGCTGATTATTTTTGGTAAACATTTAGTTGATGGTTTAGTTTGAGCACCTCTCACTATAAGCAACTCCTTCAAGCAAAAAAAGTGAGGCAACCAAGATGGTTTGAAGGCAATTTTACATAATGGACAAACATTTAATTACAAGTTTTGCATCCATCACATGATACTGTATGGCCCAAAAAGACTTTTTCCCATAGCCTAATGTGAAAGAGATCTGTAAATCAATAGACTAACTCTTTTGAGCTTCACAGTCACTGGAAATCCCTGGCTGTATGTTTAAGTCATTTTTATCCCCATCAAAGTTAGTGGCAAGCTAAACCAGACGTTAGCGGCTCGCCTGCAGTAAGTCTCTCATGCACTTGCTCTATCGGCCCTACAATGCAGAACATCCGGGTAATTTCATACACAGGAATCAAGCTTTTTGGCTTCATGTGACACCGAACAACATTCATTGGAAAGCATGGAGCCTATGGAAGCAACTTGTTGACTTACTATCCTCTACAAAATATTCAATTGATTAGTTTTTATTTAAAAAATATTGATTGCTACAGCTTTAAGGACAAGATTTTGTGTAATTAGAAAAGTTGTTGCTTATCCATAAACTCAACTGAGCATTTTAGCATCTTTCTGATATCCAAAAATACATAACTGTAAACTAACTACTAAGTTATCTATCTGAAGCATATGGCAGCTAGAGCCAGATATATATCTCTGAGAAGTTAGTGGAGACTAAAACAAAGCTAAAATGAGAGTAAATATTGGACTTACTTTCATCAGGTTGTTTGCTAACATGTTAGCTGTAACAACATTATAACAGGCTATGTCAAGGTTGCGTTTATGGTTGTATTGCCCCCAAGTGGGAAAAAAACAATTAATGATGCTTTAATCATTTTATTGTTCAGAATAAATGGCAGCGTTCTTTAGCGACATTATGTACATGATGATCTCTCCAGTTCTCATTCTGTACTCATTCTTTATTTCTGAGCAGATGTATGGTTTGATCTGGCTGACTGACCTGAAGAGTAAGATGGACAGCGTCGACCTGCTGATCATGCTGACCTCTGCAGTCTGCCACGACCTTGACCACACAGGATACAACAATGCCTATCAGGTATGTGACATCCACTCTTTGTGCTTTTGCAGATAGTGTGTTCTTGCTGAGTCAAAACACAAAGTAGGAATTTAGCACTAATTTGACTATTATGACTTGATTTCTCAAACTCAGACAGCTGCAGCCTTATGTTATAGCTGAAGCCTTTTGTATTAGAACGCCCTTTTTGGCATTCAGCCTTTTAGATTTTGTGCCTCATCAAGTACATTGCAATTACTTTGAGAATAGAGCTTTTCACAGCTAATATGAACAGGGTAAAACTTAAACCATTTACACTTCCATTGTATATATGGGCATGTGGATATTGTATTTTAAGATAGACTTAAACATTTCTATTACCACCACGGGGTTGTATGCCTTCACAAACCTGTCAAGTTGTTAAAAACATAGATGCCCCCCCCCCGGCAACACAGAGGATGTATACAACTAGCAAAGTTTTAAGGTGGGCACCCAAGTTTAAAGTCACCTATTCAGTATCTGACCAAATGTGTCTCACTGTGCTCCTGGCCAGAAAAGTCTTTTTGCATTATGTTTATATTTTAACATTATGATGACCTTAGACCTTTTGAATATAAATGTTATCACTTCATCATTATGTCCTATTAGACGTTTGAATAAAATTTTGTCACAGTTAGCATATGAATTCCTGAGTTATGGCAAAAAAAACATGTTTTGTGAGGTCACAGTGACCTTTGACCCTCGACCACAAAATTCTACCAGTTCATTCATGAGTCCAACTGGACATTTGTGCCAAATTTTTAATGAATTTCCCTCAAGGTGTTCTTGAGGTACCACATTCATGAGAATGCCATGAACATTGTCACAGTGACATTGACATTTGACCAACAAATTTTTATCAGTTCCTTGAATTCAAATCAACATTTGTGCCAAATTTGAAGAAATTTCCTTGAGGCGTTGTTGAGATATTGCTTGCTCTTGGCCAATATATACTAATAGCTGTTTATCTTATATACAGCATGCTGTATCATTGACATAAGCACATGATAAACCCTCATAATGTTTCCAGTCTGTTGTATTTTACTTTTTTAATTTGAAATTCAACATTTAAATTTTAATCCAGTTTTCCATTGTTGTCTCTTGAGGCTTTGGCACCAATGTATGCAGAACTGCTTTAATACCAACTCTATTTAATGTTAATCTAAACTGATATCTGACTATCTTTCAGATAAATGCTCGGACTGAACTTGCTCTCCGCTACAATGACATCTCTCCACTGGAGAACCACCACTGTGCAGTAGCTTTTGAGATACTGGAGAAGGTAAGGATGAAAACCTGTTGTTTGTTCAAAAATTTCTGCCCAAGCTACCATGAAACATACATTTTAGTTTAGGGATTTAAACCAAGACAAGACCAGACAAGGGCAGGGCTATCACCATGAGATAGAGTCTGTCAACTCTGCAGTCAATGAAGGATTTTGTGTTTTGTAGACAGAGAGCAACATATTCAGGAATTTGTCCATGGATCAGTACAAACGGATAAGGGAAGGGATCATCAAGTGAGATCATCTTTCTGGTTTTCTTAACATCCACATTTTCCCATGTTACTCAGCCGTAATGGCACTACACTTCATGGTACTGAATGGATTTTATTCTGTCATAACTGCAGATGCATCCTAGCCACTGACATGACGAGGCATAATGAGATTCTCAACAAGTTCAAGTCCATCCTGCCAGCTTTTGACTTCACCAACAAGGACCACAGAGATGTGGTAAGAGGAAAATAGTGTAATAAGGAGCCGCTTTTTATGTTTTACTCTTAATAATACTACTAGTTTATCCTACACATAAAACGCAAAATAAAGAATACAACTAAGGGATAAAATAATTTCAACTTTTAATCTGTATGTTTCTGTATTATGGAATAATATGATGTCACTAAACTTGTCTAATTAGACAACATAGATGAAAATACCTGTGTGGGTGGGCCATGGTCGTTTGAGCCATTGAACTGACAAGACAGGACGTTGAATTTTTACTCCCTCGCTTGAAGCAGTAACCCTCCCCCAACCCGGAGAGGGCAATCCACCGGTTTCTGGCAGAGGACCATGGCCTCAGACTTGGAGGTGCTGACTCTCATCCCAACTGCTTCACACTCAGCTGCACACTCCCAGTGCATGCTGGAGGTCACGGTGTGATGGAGCCAACAGAACCACATCATCTGCGAAAAGCAGAGATGCAATTCTGAGGTCCCCAAACCGGACTCCTTCCTCCCCCCGGCTGCGCATCAAAATCCTGTCCATGAAGGTCACAAACAGGATTGGTGACAAGGGACAACCTTGGCAGAGGCCAACACCCACCGAGAACGTGTTCGACTTTATACCAAGTATGCGGATACAGCTGTCACTTTGGTCATACAGGGACCTGATGGCTCGTAGCAGTGAGCCTGGCAACCCGTACTCCCATAGTACCCCCCACAAGACCCACGAGGGACGCGGTCGTAAGCCCTCTCCAAGTCCATAAAGCACATGTAGACTGGATGGGCAAACTCCCACGACCCCTCCAGTAGCCTCGCAAGTGTAAAGAGCTGGTCCACTGTTCCACGGCCAGGACGGAATCTGCATTGTTCCTCCTGAATCTGAGGTTCGACAATCAGTCGGAGCCTCGTTTCCAGCGCTCTGGAGTAAACTTTACCCGGGAGGCTGAGCAGTGTGATACCCCGATAATTGGAGCACACCCTCCAGTCCCCTTTTTTGAAGATGGGGACCACCACCCCGGTCTGCCACTCTGCAGGCACCGTACCCAACCTCCACGCGACACTGAAAAGGCGTGTCAACCAAGACAGCCCAACAGTGCCCAGAGCCTTCAGCATCTCAGGGCAAATCTCATCCACACCCGGTGCCTTGCCACTGGGGAGCTTTTTAACTACCTCAGCAACTTCTGCCAGGGATATGGGTGAGAATTCCTCCAAGTCTTCAGGCTCTGCCTCGTTCACAATGGACGTGATGGCTGGGTTCAGGAGGTCCTCAAAGTGCTCCTTCCACCACCTGACGATGTCCCCAGTTCGGGTCAGCAGTTCTCCCTCTCTGCTGAGCACCTTCTGAGACAAGCCCTGCTTTCCCTTCCTGAGTCGGTTAACGGTCTGCCAGAACTTCCTTGAGGCCAACCTAAAGTCCTTCTCCCTAGCTTCCCCGAACTCCTCCCACACCCGGGTTTTTGCTTCAGCGACCGCCACAGCTGCAGCCCTTCTGGCCAACCAGTACCTGACTGCTGCTTCAGGAGACCCCTGGGCCAGCCAGACCCGAAAGGCCTCCTTCTTCAGCCTGATGACCTCCCTCACCGCTGGTGTCCACCAGCAAGTTCTTCAGTTGCCGCCCCGACAGGCACTGACAACCATCTGACCACAGCTCCTAGCAGCCGCCTCCACAATAGAGGCTTTGAACATGGCCCACTCAGACTCCATGTCCCCAACCTCCCCTGGGATGCACGAGAAATTCTCCTGGAGGTGGGAGTTGAAGACCCCACAGACAGGGCCTTCAGCCAGACATTGCCAGTTCACCCTCACTACACATTTGGGTTTACCAGGTCTGTCCGGCAGCCTCCCCGCCATCTGATCCAACTCACCACCAGGTGGTGATCAGTTGACAGCTCTGCTCCTCTCTTCACCCGAGTTTCTAAGACACACGGCCGCAGATCTGCTGATACGACCACAAGATCGATTGCTGATCTTTGGCCTAGGGTGTTCTGGTACCAGGCACACTTATGAACCTCCCTGTGCTCGAACATGGTGTTTGTTATGGCCAGTCCATGAGTCGCACAGAAGTCCAATAACAACGTACTACTCGGGTTCAGATCAGGCAGGCCGTTCCTCTCAATCACCCCCCTCTAGGTTTCTCCATCATTGCCCACGTGAGCGTTGAAGTCCCCCAGGAGAACTATGGCACCCCTTGCAGGATGCCGCCAAGAGACTCCAAGAAGGCCAGGTACTCCGCACTGCCGTCCAGTGCATAAGCACGAACCACAGTCAGAGACCTTCTCTTTGCGACCCACAGTCACTTCGAGATGACCCTCTCACTCTCCGGGGAGAACCCCAACACGGCAGCGCTCAGCCGGGGGCTTGTGAGTATCCTCACACCCACCCGGTGCCTCTCACCCTGAGCAACTCCAGAAAAAAGCGAGAGTCCAGCCCCTCTCCAGGAGTTTGGTTCCAGAACCAGTGCTGTGCGTGTTGGTAAGCCCAACTATATCTAGTCAGAACCGCTCCACCTCCCACACCAGCTCCGACTCCTTCCCCACCAGAGAGGTGACGTTTCACGTTCCAAAAGCCAGTCCATGACTCCAGGGATCGGCACGCCAGGGGCCTTGCCCCTGCCTGCCGCCTGGCACACAATGCACCCAACCCCAATTTCTGTCCCTGTGGGTGGTGGGCCCACAGGGCGACGGCTCCATGTTGTCTTTTCGGGCTGAGCCCGACCAGGCCCCATGGCCTAAGGTCCAGCCACCAGATGCTCACTGGCGAGCTCTCCCCCTGGGTCTGGCTCCAGGAGGAGGAGGCCCCAGTGTCCCCATACCAGGCAAGGTACTCTGCTCCCGAAAGTAATAATAAATGTATGTAATAATAAAAACCAACTAAACAGATCAAAAGAGGGATCCCTCCTCAGTTGCTCTTCCTGAGGTTTCTCCCCATTAAAGGTTTTTTTTGGGGGAAGTTTTTCCTTATCCGCTGTGAGGGTCCTAAGGACAGAAGGACGTCGTATGCTGTAAAGCCCTCTGAGGCAATTGTGCTTTGTGATATTGGGCTTTATAAATAAAATTGAATTGACTGATCAAACCAATAACACTGATTTAAAAAAAAAAAAACTAACAAATGAAATAAACATAAGGCTATAAAAACATTTAAAACATGAATTCAATTAAATAAATAGCTAAATAACATTTGAATATTGGTCATAAAACATTCAAAAGCCATGCTAAAGACATAGGTTTTACCATTATGGATATAAACACCTTCTGTTGCACTCAGATTCTCAGGTAGACTATTTCAGTGGCTCAGGAAATAAAAATGTAGTGAGACTTTACCTATTACTCTCGAGATAACAACATTTCATGCTGATGTGATGTGAAAACTAAAAACTGCTTCACCTCAAGTAAATGCAATGCAAGAACATGTGGTCCTTTTAAAAACAAGCAGAAGATTATCTGAATCAAGAATGAAACCTGACCAATGTAAAGACTTTCAAACGGGTGTAATCTGTCCTTCTGGTCCTGCAGGACTAAGGCAGAGGAGGTCTGAATCAGCTGTAACTGATCTGTAGTTGTATCAGTTTGGGTAGATAGGACAGCATTGTAATAGTTCAACCTGCTAGATATGAAAGTGTGCATTAATGGACACACTTTTATCTCATTTTAAGGACTTTGACATTAGGATTATAAATGTTAGAATAACAGGTATATCTGACACTCCATCATACAGTGATTCAAACACTGGCCAAACTCTATACCTCTGTCTTTTCCCCATAATTTTTTCCCCATTGTGTCTTAAGCTGATGATGATTCTGATCAAAGTGAGTGACATATCCAATGAGGCGCGGCCCATGGAGGTAGCTGAGCCCTGGTTGGACTGTCTTCTACAGGAATTCTACAACCAGGTAACTGAGTCCTGTTGTTCATAAAGACATGTCATACTGTGGTGACACCCAGATATTTATTCCCCAACCACAGAGGACTATTTACACATGATCTGACCTTCTAAAAAGTTACACAAGCCAGCCCTAGAAGTACAGCCAACTGTGCCAACTGTGTCGTCTATCTGCCCTCAGAGTGATGTGGAGAAGTTAGAGGGTCTTCCAGTCACCCCCTTCATGGATCGGGACAAAGTGACCAAGCCTTCATCTCAAACAGGCTTCATCAGATTCGTCCTTTTGCCTCTCTTCATCGAGCTGGCCAACCTCTTCCCCTGCTTGGAGGTGATTTTCTTTTTTAAAGAATCATGAATATCCAGTAAATTCACTGCGCAGTAGGTTACTCTGGGACATGAAGGGGATCACTTGCTATATGAAAAACAGACAAGGGTGAGGGAAAGTTTGCATACTTGGGGTGGAATTTGATCAATTCCTCATTCATTCTGCAGCAACACATTATCAACCCGGTACGGAAGGCTCTCGATTACTACACAGAGATGGAGAAAGCGCTGGAGAGGGAGCAACAGAACCGTGCTCAGAGTGAGAATGCAGCCAGGAATAAGGAGCTGACTGTGGGCACACAGAGCACAGCTGACAGCCACACAGATGCTGGGCCCGAAGCCTCGAAACCAGACGCGCTCTGAACTATGGTGGACAGCACACTTAGTGCCAGTGTGATTTCAGATTGATTCAAATGTATTCTAACCATCTAAATTAGTCAAATGAGTAATGAATAATTACACAATTCACATCCAAATGAACTGACAGGGCAAGTTTCACATTCCTGGCAGACCCAGAATCAGTAACCTGCACAGAGCTGGTAATACACTTTGGTGCCCAGTCGAGTAAGACAACGATTCACCTGAGCTGTGTAGAGGAGACCGCCATTCCAACTTAACATTATCTTAAATCATTTAGTGCTTCATAGCCTCAAAAAGCCTCCAGACAGACAGAGTTACATAAGCCTGATCCCTTGCCCATGAAGTCCAACGGAGCTGTAGTCTTATTGAATAATCTGTGTTCTTACTTAAAAAAAATATTCAGAGAGTTTGACTGCAGGAACAAAAAAACAAACAAACAAAAACATAAGGGCTATTGGCAGATTGAAGTGGAGACAGTTTTAATTATTCATGTTTAGATTGATCACATTGCATTATAGAATTATTGTTTAAACCATTAAAATATTAATATAATTATC
Organism: Epinephelus lanceolatus; assembly: GCF_041903045.1. Lineage (NCBI taxonomy): Eukaryota > Metazoa > Chordata > Actinopteri > Perciformes > Serranidae > Epinephelus > Epinephelus lanceolatus. The sequence goes on from NC_135747.1 coordinate 6,516,893, forward strand.
ATACTTTCAAATAAATATATATATATATATTTAGAGCCTTTGCGTTTAGAGCTCTTACACCTTGGAATGACCTGCCTGAGGAAATCAGGGTGGCAATTTTCTTGTCTTTTAAATCACTTGTAAACCCCACTTTTCAAAGAATTGCATTTCTGTGATTTAATCTGTTTCATGACAATTTATTCTGTTTTGCCCTTTGTGTTTTCTTATGTTGAGTTTTTGGCCTTTTGTCCATTTCATTCTTTTCACGTTATTAAATGTGTTCTGATTTTATTGTAAAGCACTCTGTAACTGTATTTTGAAAAGCACTATATTAATAAAGGTTATTGTTATTATTATTACAAACTGTTATACTGTCATTACTGTAAATTGTACTGAATGAGGCAAAGTGGTTTGTTGCTTGTTGGCTTTCAGAGTCTGTAATTTAAAGAAAAAAAACATTCCTCAAAACATTACATCAGTACATTAAGGGGCTGTGCCATTTCACAAAAACAAACAAACAAACAAACAAACAAACAAACAAAAACATAAGCGCTATTGGCAAATTAAAGTGGAGACAGTTTTAATTATTCATGTTTACATTGATCACATTGCATTATAGAATTATTGATTAATCCATTAAAATATTAATATATACCCATACTTTAACAGTATAACTTGTATTTTTGTGACTAACAGCAGCAGGATCATTAATAGGCCTTTTTCATGGAGGACATTTTGACATGTCACAGTGGGAACAACACAGGTATAAATACTAAAGTTACATTTCACTTTGCTGTGTTGATTTCAGGATCCTTGTATCCTGCATGCCTGCTCACTGACACTCTCACTGGAGCACTTGAACAGAACAGAGCCTTGGTGAGTGTTAGTAGTAACACCTAGACATTATGCTATCTGTTTCCTCCTGAGGAGTTCTAAATCTAACAATTCCACTTGTCATTAGGTGTAGAATACACTACTGGGCTGTAGGTGTCACGTAGGCTCAGTCAGTCATCCAGACTGAAAGCCATCAATACAGTCCTGTGATGCTCATATTTCTGTCAAATGAACAATAGATCAGCAGCCTACTATACTGGTTGTGTGTGTGTATGGGCAAACACTTAAAGAATGAATGAATCCCACTTACTAAAACAATTTCAGACTTGGAATATAATAAATATTGACACAAAATACGGTGTCACGAGGGTTGTGATGAAAAAAAAAACATGTTTTTGTATTTTCATCTCCATCATGAAGTTTGAATCTTAAAACCTTCATAATATCCAAGCAGCAGATGGTAGCTTGCAATGTCCTGTGGTTTAAAACCCATGTTGTTTTCTGAGTGTTTTACCATTCAGACTTTACAAGAAATGTACCGATGTTGGCCAAATATTACCAATATTGGCAATATTTTGCCAACATTAGAACTATTTTATTGTAAATGAATTACATTGGACTGACGTTTGACTGTTACCAAGTTTGAATAAGTTTATCTGAAGCTACTTTATTTGGTTTACCAATTGTGCAGCCAAACCTCCAACTAGAGCCTCTGACAGCAGCCTGCAGCTGTCGCCTCCACCTGTCACCCGTCAAGTGAAAACAAGGATTCTATTTTTCTGTGTTATAGTACATCTAAGAATAAAATTTAAAGTGGAAACTCTCTGTGGTTTTCTGCAGGCCCTGTTGGACTTAACAAACTCCAGGTCAACCAGGAGCTGTTTAAGAGCTGGGAAGACAATTCCATCTACCAAAAGTTTCGACCTCTGTCAACCTCCACCTTAAGACCCAGTTAAAAGCCCTAATTCCTATTTCTGTCACTGTTTCCTAAAACTTGCTGGGTGACACTGGCCTGTGAGAAAGCTGTGTCTAACCAGCAGGGTCAGATATTTGGTTCAGAGCACTTTATGACCATACTGTAAATGGTTATAGCAGTAGCCTTTCTGTCAAAAAGAAGCCACATAGCCCTGTGCATAAGACAACAGTGTCCCACAGGAAACCATACAGAAACAAGCACAGAAATGGTTTGAACACATTTCTAAAGAATATTTCATTTGCTGGTGCAAGAACAACTGTATCTGTAGAAAAATTGTCAGAAAGAATTGTGTCTGTTTTTTAGACTCTACATGTGTGCTTTTATTTCTAATAATAATAATAATAAATTTATTTGTATAGCACTTGTCAATATAAATAACAAAGTGCTTTACAGCATAAAATATCAGCACACACTCAATATCAACACAAAATACATACAAATTAAACATTACATCAACTTAAACATTACATCATAAAAGCCTTCCTGTAAAAGTGTGTCTTGAGGAGCGAGGTAAAACGAGGAACAGACTCTGAAAACCTGATTTCCTCAGGCAAATCGTTCCAGAGTCTGGCCTTGATTGTAAAGGCCCTGTTGCCTTTTGTTTTCAGCCTAGACCTTGGAACAGCTAGCAGGGCCTTATCAGCGGATCTCAGACTGTGAGCTGGTTTGTGTGAGGATAAAAGTTCTGAAACATAGGCAGGGGCTAGCCCAAGTCTGGCCTTAAAAACAAATAAAAGAATTTTAAAATCAATCCTAAAATGAACAGGTAGCCAGTGCAGGGATGCTAAAACAGGGGTGATGTGGTCACATTTTTTAGACCTAGTTAAAAGCCGAGCTGCAGCATTTTGTACTAACTGTAGATGGTGAAGTGATTTCTGGCTGAGACAGGTATATAAGCTATTACAATAGTCGAGGCGTGAAGAAATAAAAGCCTGGATGAGTTTCTCTTTATCTGTATATATGCACACATGTATGTATATATGCATATATATTTGGGGGCGGCAGTAGCTCAGTCCATAGAAACTTGGGTTGGGAGCTGGAGGGTCACCTGCTCAAGTCCCCGTCTGGACCAAAATATGGAGCGTGGACTAGCTGGAGAGGTACCAGTTCACCTCCTGGGCACTGCCGAGGTGCCCTTGAGCAAGGCACCGAACCCCCCAAGCGCTCGGAGGGCCTGTCATGGGCAGCCCCACTCTGACATCTCTCCACTTAGTGCATGTATAGCTCCTGTTTGTGCATGTGTGTGTTTGGACCTGTGTGTAATTGACAACAGAGTGAAAAAATTGAATTTCCCTTCAGGGATTAATAAAGTATATAAGATTAAAATTAAAATTTAAATATGTGATGTGTATATTTTTTTTTTTACCTTTTAACTTTATGTTTTTATACTTATGTATGTATGATATGTATATATTTTTTATCTTTATATTTTTTTTATATTTGTAAGTGTATGATGGCACTTTGGGATTGGGAGAAAGTGCAATTTCGTTCCCATGTACTCTGTATGTGCAAATGACAATAAAGTTGAACTTTACTTGACTTGAGTCAGACAGGGTAGTTTGTTCATCCTCAGGAGCACAAGACCAGGTTTATGGCCCCCTGTCAGGGATTAGTGTTCCAGCCTTCACCTTCTACCTGCAACCATTACTTCTTGTGAAAAGGCCAAGGGTATAAGTGAGAGCAAATGTGTCAGCATGGCTCAAAACGTTGTGCTTTCGCTGTCCAGTAGCACACATTAGGCTTACAGTAAGTGGATCATTAGTCTGCCTCTACAGCTCAGTGCAGTTACCAGACAGATTCCTCATAAAGCCAAATAAAGATCAGTACTATTTTAGGCTTTAGCGCCTTATTATCAGCAGTAGAGGAGACCCCTCTGACTGAAAGAAGAGAAGGGGACACTGTATCTGCTGTAGTTACGTACATGTGAGACAGAGATGGGGGGTGTGCATACTAGGTAACTGTAGATGTGTGACAGGATATCTAAAGTGTGGACAGGAAGCCAGTATACTGTATGTGTGTATGTGCATGATGGAAAACGTGTGTGTGTCTGTGTGTGAGAGAGAGACAGAGAGAAAGAAATATAGTACAGTACAGAGCAGGAAAGATGAGAAAAACAAGTGTTTTTGCTTTAAGCTTGAACACTGTAAGTGTGATGCCACTTTAACTGACTTTCATAGAAGTGTGGGCCTTTACACTCTCACTAAATCATTTTGAAAGAAAACAAAGAAATAAAAAGTTTTCTGTCTTGAATGGAGCACCTTGTTTGTTGTGTATTAAGATGTTTCCATCCTCTCACACTGCACAGATCAAGCTTGGACTGCAGACCTATAATGTCATACAGTTGTTGAATTGGGACCTTTTTTTTTTTTTTTTACAATTGACCTTCTTGACACAGAAGAGTTTCTTCTACTTCATCTTATTCAATCTCAAACAATCCCAGCAACATCTAATGATCTGTCATCAAGGAACACCCACACTGACCTCGAGTGGGTACTGATTACACACTGAGTGACATTTCAGTGGATGTGTGGATTAAATAAGAAAACTTTACATTTTGGGTGACTGTTTTTCTTCCTGGTGAGCTGGAACCATAGAAAGATATTACTTTGAGCTTAGCTTGTACACTTAAATACTGAAATATGACTAATGAATGTTTAATTAACCTCTTTAAATGTTTCACAGTGATTTCTTATTAACGGGAAAATAAATTTCATGATTTCAGTAAATGCAGTTATTAATGATGTCTGACATTTAGGTCCTATGAGCTTTTGAAGTTTACATAAGCAGGCATTATCATATTTTCAATTTGATTTTTTTTTTTTTTTGACAAAGTACTTTGAACTAGCCTACTTTTTCTAAGCAGCTTTATTTAACCAAACTGCATTCCTCTAGTTCTTCTTCCAGTGTGAAGGAATGTGCAGCTTACCCAACACTGGCGATATCTTGAAGTTAATAAATTGTGGTCTAATACTGTCATGTCCCTTCAGGCTTCCCCGTCCAATATGTCTGTGGGATCGATGATGAGCCAACACAGTGGCCGGATATTGCGTATCCAGACATCGATACATACTTGATTGAATCACAAGGTGTCGGTAGGCTAAGTGTTGTCTGCTCAGATATCGACTTTATCGATCTACAGAATCGACACAGTCTGTGTAAGTGTTTATTTATTTTACTCCTTTTCTGCGCCCTCGGCATGTTCTCCTCCCTGCCCGTGCCCTGGCGTGCCCCCGGTCCTGATTGGACAGAGCGAGGCCGACGCCTTCTGTGGAGCAGCCAATCGTTCAATCAGCACGGGCCGGTTCCTGGGTTGACCCACCCCCTACCCCTCACGAGGAGTCGTGAGTGTTGTCCGAGCGAGCACTCGTGTCGTCCCGTGCGAGCCTCAAACCCAGCAGCTGGTAGTGTTTAACGTCTTGTTTCGAGCGTTTCAACGGTAACAAGTAAAAAGAAGGAGGATGGATCCGCTGGTAGCTGCTATTGACCAGGGCACGAGCTCTACAAGGTTTCTGGTGAGTGACGTGGTGGAGTCGCAATGTTACGTTTCACACATACCGAGTAGTCTGTATTGAGGCAACTTTTCTTGGACTTTCCTTCGGCATATGCTGGCTCATTTGACCACATGACGTTAACTAATAACAAATAATGATGCCTTTGACTGAAAAAGAACAGTTGGAAATAATAATATTTAATAACTAAGAATAAGAACTAACGTTAACTCGAGTTTAATTAAGCTCCAAGGCTAACGTTACACATGGCGAGGGTAACTGTTAACCCCGTCGAAAGCAATGCGGTATTGTAATTCTGTATTAGCTAGCAGTCTGTCTATTTATTCTCTTGAACCACAAATAAAAGACATTTTCTGAGCGAATTTAACTAACGTTATAAACATAGAAAAGCGTGTTCCTCGGCGCGCCACTACTGGTGAATGAGCACATTGTATGAGAGCAGTCGGTGTTACAGTAAAATACAAAAGATGGTGTTCACTTCATCCTCACAGAGTATTAGTGTGCTAACTGTTAGCAGAGAAGGTTGGCCCTTTAAATTTGGGCTCAAAATGTCATATAGCATGCAGTGGGATCAAATTAAAAGATTAAATATTAAACCAGCTAATGCACCACGAATCGAGTTTATTAAGAGCTTCACATTTTAAATGTTCAATGTTAGTCATTATTGCCGCGTTATGAAATACAGTTGCTATTATTAGATGAGCCTGTCAGTCAAATAGCAGCTAATTTACAGCAAAACAGTCTGCAAAAGTCACTTTCTCAAAGATTTTAGGAAAAGTAGTGTAACATCGTTTAGATGATTGTGGCCCAAGAAATACTATTGAAACCTTTCACTTTAGATAGCCTAATGAATAAACTTTATAGCTGAAAATACAGACAGTGTAGTGCAGCTTTACACTGCAGTACATTTTAATCCATACAAGGGTCAGTGTTTTCTGACCATAGGACCTCCCAGCTTGTGGAATGGACTTTGTTGGGGGAAAAAAACGGGGGAAGGCTTATATTAAATTCATGGGACTTTGCAAAACCCTACACTCACATACTGCTGAATGTTTACAGCAATCAATTATAAAATAAAACTTTCTTTTAAATACTTAAATGAAGAACCTTTAATGTTAAATGGACCTGCCTTCTAGCCATCTGACCACTCAAAGCACTTTTTGCGCTACGAGTCACATTCACCCATTCACACACACATTCATACACTGGTGGCCGAGGCTACCATACAAGGTGCCACCTGCTACTCAGTTTTTAACACACTCACACACCTATGGAAGCATCATCAGGAGCAATTTGTGGTTCAGTATCTTGCCCAAGGATATTTCGATATGCAGACTGGAGGAGCTGGGAATCGAACAGCTGGTCTTCCGATTGGTGGACGACCTGCTCTACCTCTGAGCCATAATATGTAAACATGCTCCAAATGATTTCACTGTCTTGCAACCAAATTTTGATTGTGTGTAGTATGCATGTAGTTCTGTCACATCCACAAGTAATTCAGTCCTGCATAAAAAAAATAAATGCCAAAGATCTTGCTGAATATAACATTGGAGCTGAAAAACACACCTTTTAAGATACTTACATTTACCAATAAGGATTATTTTGATTTCCTTGAAACTTCTCAATGGGAAAGTGTTAATATTCATTGCAGATACATAGAACATATTACTCCTTCATCATTTAATATTTTTTTGAGAATAGCTATTTTTTTGTACTTTTCATTTGCTATAATATTACATTCAGTGGTTTTATATCACAGGTAGACTTCTGTACCGTGATGACCTGGAGGTTTTCAGTCTCTGTGTGATACTAGTTGAGAAGGACTGTTTATCAGTGCTCAATGTCTTTTGAGGTGTCGAACCAAAACAACCCAGTACCAAGTAGTACCAAAACTTCTGTAGTCAAACCATACCTCCATTCAACCTGTTTTGACCCTAGATCTTGAAAAAACATACAATTTGTATGGTTTTGCTTTCAGCCAATCATCACAGGCCTTCTTCGATTCAGTGAAACCTATGATTGGCCAATTACTGCAGCGCCTACAACCCATACAGTCTGTGGTGTGGTCAAGTTGACGTCAGTGTATTTGATGGAGTTGGCAATTCAGTGTCCTGAGATACAACCAAAACATTTGAAAGTATGGCTATACTACAGGTCTATGGCAACTGGTGGCATTTTACTCAATTTATTGCTTCCATTCGCATGACTGGTATTGAACGAAGTAGAAAAGACGAAATAAAATGAAGTACTCTCAACTTTGGTATCACTTTAAGGGTACTGGTATTGGTACAGGTATCGTAACTTTTAAAATGATACCCATTCGTACGTTTGAACAAGTTTGGGCTCAGAAACTTTGTAAGTTAGTGCTTGTAACGGCTTTGGTTTGTTGCATACTAGATGAAACAGGTTTGGGCGGGTCACTGGATTCCAACATACTCGGAAATAAAGAGTGCAACTGTAATCAATTTCATCGTTAAGCAGTTTGGTGTGATAGTGAGATCATGGGGCCCTGCTCTGTTAGTTATGAATACATGTTGCAAATTATCCTGAGAGTTTCCTAAATGTTCAGTACAAATTTCAACCCAATCCAGTGAAAAATAAGCTGTTGGGGACTGAGGCTTAGAGTGCTCATACAAAGAATTGCAAAAACTAGCTCAGAGGGCCAAACTTCAAAAATTCATAGCTAGAAGTATTTAGAGTAGAGCTGTAGGATTTTGCAGGGTTCCACGGCTTTCATAATTTTCACTTTTTTGTGTGTGTGTGTTCGTGTGTGTGTGTGTGTGGGAAAAGTTCTGAGTTCTAGGTGAGTTGGCATGGAAATGACCCCAATATGAATCCTGTTTAGTGATCCATTGTGAATAAAATTGGGCTTCCTCAAGTAGGTCAGCTGGAAGATTCAGACTTGGCGCAGAATGCAGGAGTCGGAAGCTCTGTAGAAACCGTAGGCAACAAAGAGTAGACAGACAGGATTTTTTAAGCCTGAGTAGATCTGCGAAATCTGACAGCTTTTTTCAATTGACGAACTGAGACCAAAAGGAGTCCATGTTCGGCTGGTGTTTGGTCTAGAATTCAGAACATAACATTGAAACTTGCTTTTACTTACTTGATTGAAATGTACGAAGGCTAATACTGAATAACATTAAGTCTAAGTTATTCATATCGCAGACCCTGTTTAAGAACATGGTTACATTTGTGTTGTTTGTGAGCAATTCATATGAGAAAAAACACCTACATTTTGAAGCATAATCTGTTAAGAAATACTTTAATGCTCTCTTTTTCATGATGCTAGGGAATATATTTTAAATTCATGTGGTCAAAAATTATGGATGCCCACAGCAAAGGGGTCTGTGAAACATGGTTCTAGGATGTCTTTCCAAAGGCCAAGGGCCTTGGTCAAGCACAGAAAATGTAATTTAGGCCAGAAGTTAAACTTAAAACCAAGACGGTTGTTTGTGAGGTTCATTGCAGGACACACAGGACAGTAAGTGAACACATCTCTAGTCATACATGATAATGATTAACCCCTTGGTAGTGTTGAAATAAATAATATGACAATGATCATACGAAAACTTACTTTGGATCAGTAACACTCTAGCTATGATGATACATGACTTGTTATTTGGATCAAGTTAACAACCTAAAACTTGGGAAACAGAGTAAATTGAACTTGTTGTTCTGTGAATGCCTTCTGTGTTACCAGATTTGTAGACCTTAAATATTATAATATTAGGTCCTGCTATAACTAGTCCAGTCATATGGTCTGTTCTTTTCTGATGGGGTGAGGATGTTCCTATTTGCTCTCCAACTGTGTGACTTCAACCGAATGTTACCTCTTTGCGTGTTAGGCTGTAGCCTGCTTGTGTCAGTGTGTCTGCCCAGTCTTTACAGCTATGAGAGGATCTTAAAGGGTAAAGAGTTCAAAGTTGCAGTGAGGTGAGAAACTGCTTGTGGGTTATATGTCCTTCAAGGTAAATGTTCTAAAACAGCAAAATTGCAGCAGTAATAAAAATGGTCTTAAAAGCCCAATATTACGCAATATTTTCGCTTATTGCAATAATTTCTGACGCAATTAATCGCCCAGCAAAATTTGTTATCGTGACAGGCCTACTACACACACACATTAAGATTTCGTTAGAAGAAATGCTGACTTCCATCTGACTGCAAGCCACAACCATGTCGCCTTGAGTTAAATCTTTCCACCTCTGTAATAGGGAGCCTTCTTTATTGGAGTGACATTCTTGCCAGTAGCTGTGCCTTCAGTGTAGCTGGATAAAATCCAGCCAGTAATAATAGTCATCATCTCATGCTCTCTTTCTTTTCTTTTTTTTTTTTTTAATCACTCACCACTGTGTGCTGTGTTGTAATGTATCACTGGTCAAATAAAACTTCCCGTCACTGTTCCACTAGTGTGTTGTGCCAAATGATGGGTTGTCTTACAAAGACAACTTTAACATTTTCACAAGGACACCCCTGTAGCCATTGAATGTAGCATTGCTTTATTTATATTTTTGGTCTCTCATGACTTTAATTTCTCCACAGGTGTTCAATGCAAAAACAGCTGAGCTGATGAGTCACCACCAAGTAGAGATCAACCAGAGTTTCCCCAAGGAGGGGTGAGTTCCTTGAACTTCATAACAGGGTTGGCTCCAATGAATCATTTTCATTATAAATTAATCAGACAATTGTTTTTCAGTTAGCTTTTACGAAGCCCCACCCCTTTTCAGCCCATGCTCCAATAACAGTGAGAAGCCCCCTTCTGCAATGTGCAATTTAGGGCTTTGGTTAGTTAGCTAGCTGCTACCCTGCAGTTTCTCTTGGCCTCACTCTGAGACTACCTTTGCTGTGAGGAGAATGGCTAGCACATCTGGAGAGGCGGAGATGGACTTGCTGAGGCATCTTGAATTCAGCCAGAGCTAACCCGCTAACCCAGCACTGGGGGTCACAGAGGGCTGGTGGCCAGCAGTAGAATTGGGCCTGACCTGTGTAATGCCAGGAGCAGAAGCTTGCAGATCCAGCAGGGAGCTGGGGCTTGTGCTGGCTGAATTCAAATAGCTACAGCTGTTAACTGAAAGTCTGTCACCAAGGGCGCTGTCTGCTGTCCTCCCAGCTGAGTAGTCTCATATGCAGGAGTAATGTGGAGGGACAATGGTGCAATACGGGCCATCTCCACAGAATATGACCACAGTAGCCTGGGAAATAGCAATATGGAGCACTGAATGTGATGAATGATGCATTAGTATGGATCCCATTACTTGTCTAGTCAAGTCCCGCCCTACAAAATCCCAAAGAAAACAGTCAGCTCCACATGTAGACATGTATGTGGACACTGAGGAAAGCCAAAAGAGGGCCGTGGGCACGAATCCCGCGGCCATCCCTCTCTCCCTTTGGTTCTTTGGCAGAGGAGCAGAGCACAGCCTGGGTCAGAGGGCCTTGCTGAAGGTGAGAGGAGAGCCAGGGCAAGCAGAGCATGTTGGAGAACCAGAGGGAGTGCAGGAGTCCACACACCCCTGGATATGGAGCCTTCAACATGTTCTGCAGGCCTTGGCTCTCCTCTCATCCGCTATGACTGCCCCCTCAGCCCCGGTGAAACCTCCAGCATGCTCCATGGGCCCGGCTTGACTCTCAGCCCTCAGCTCTATCCCACAGCCTATATGCAGCCTCCAGCTGACCCATGCCGTACTCCACTCTTTCACCAGAGAACCAAGCGGTCAATTTGCAATTGTACCATTATTTCTTTATATGCAGCCAATGATTCATTACAGATTATGATGATATTACAAATATCCTGTTGTAGTATATTTTGGAGGCTGCAGTGTTCATAAATTAGTACTTAATGAAGTATTGATGTCCACTTTCAGGTGGTGCTGTTGTGTAAATCAAACATGCTCAATGTGGGCGGAGTTAAAAGTTTGACTCTATACTATACAATTTTTTTTTACAGTTAAGAGAGACTAACGTTAGGTCAGCACCATGGTCTGTATTCAGTAATAAATACAAAAAGAACTTCACTGATCCCAGGAGGGGAAAAGGAGCATACCTATCCAGGAGCAATGTTGACTGATAGTTTTGTCATCCTTGGTCTCTACTTCTAAAGGCTTCTAAAGCCTCAGTTTGCGTTGGTTTGCCTTTTTCAATACAGTTAACATCGTGAATATCATCCATTACAGACTTGCTGTCTGTTTCTTAAGGCTGTGTCTCCCAATGCCCAGAAACTATCTAATAAACACCCAGCTTAGTAAAACTGGCATCGCCATGTGTCTTTTTGAAAAGCTTGTCTGGCCTCGCAACAGTGACTAAGAGGGGTGGGACTTAGGATCTGTCAGTTAATTTAACTGTTACCATTTCCCACAGACAGTTAATTGATGAATCAACAAATTGTTGCAGCTCTACTTCACAGTAACACAATAATCTTAGATGCTGAGCTTCTAAAGAACTCTTAAAGCCATCAGAATCATATTCTCCTGGTACAACCAGTTGTATGAAAAGTAAATGTTGTGGATAGACAGAGTCAGTATTTTTGCTATTTGCTAAATATACTTTATACAGAATACCTCTGAAAATGGTGGAAACCTAACCAACTTAAGTTACCAGGAAAAATGAAAACATGGTTTTAGATCCACACTGCTAACAAAAAATGAGTAGACTGTCACTACTGTGCCTCCGTTTTTCCCTTGACTTGAATTCCCTTGTTAAATGGTTTACTGAGGTTACAATTTAACTGCATTTAGATTAATCTCTTACTTTATTTGATGTTTCTAACATAATTGAGTCTAAGGTCCAGCTCTTATTTTATTGTACACACAAAAGCTGGTTGGTTGATACAGGCTCAGATTTTACTGTCTACTGCATCTAAAATGTGGTTGATGAACACCCTGTACAAAGTACTAGAAGCCACATATATGGCACAACCTGTTAAAGTCCATGTGAGACACATTGTAGGCTGTGTAAATAATAGACTTCGCCTGAAACCGAAGAAACCTTGACATTCAGCAAATTTTACTCTTTGCTCTGTTTTTTTGCAACAGAAACACAAGCAAAGTGTGAATCATGCATATTCTTGCCTCAGTGCACGTATCCTGAAGCTACCAGTGATCCATTGAGGTCATATTGCTCATTATATTGAAGATTACATCAGCCAGAGGAAGAGCTGTTTGCTTAAACTGAGAACTTCTGAGAAAGACTTCGATCCATCAGAATAGTTTCTTATATATGGTGTAGATGAAAGGCTTTTTACCCCATAACCTCAAACCACCTAACACAGTACAGACTTGTGATAGGTAGTGGGTAACAGCAACCGCCCACAACTCCACTGTATGTAGATGATTTTGTTAACATGTTTGTATCTCACTAGACCAAGCGTCTTTGTACACTTGTGAGGTTTTTGTGTTTACATGCTTGTATTTGTGTTTCAATCAGCTGGGTGGAGGAGGACCCCAAAGAGATAATGCAGTCTGTGTATGAGTGCATGGAGAGGACCTGTGACAAACTCTGCCAGCTCAACATCAACATTTCCAACATAAAAGGTGGGACAGCTATGGGTGGAGATGTGTTGACCACACCTACGCCTGCAGCTGGATGAGAAAACAAAAAACAGACTGTTAGCCACACCTAACAGAGAGGGATGGGTGGAGGTGGGGGTTTTATTGACATTCACATTGTTGTTGTTTTGTCAGCGGTGGGAGTGACCAATCAGAGAGAGACGACCCTAGTTTGGGACAAGGTGACTGGAGAGCCACTCTACAACGCTATTGGTGGGTACATTATTCATCTGAATGAACAAGTATCAGTGTCAGATATACTTCTTTAAATAAAAATTATGTAATATTTAATGACTACAATTAAGGCCCTTTAAATATACACTGTACAAAGTACTTAAATGGTCAAGTGAAGCTGTGTAAAATAAAAAGGAATGAATTTAACGCATTAATATACAGACATGAACCAACTTAAGTCACCCTCCCTCAATTCAACCAACCATATGTATTGTTGTAAAGATTCCCTTTGCTACAACTTCTTTGGACATCGCTGTCAGACTCAACACTCCATGACTTTGTAAGCTGAAGTTGTAACATCTTTAATTGAGCAAAAGAGAAGATTATGTCATCTGGGAACCAGCACAGCGCATGACTAGGTTACATCAGATCCTGTCCTGTGTCATGTCTGTCCCTGCCCCACCACCCAGCACCATGTGTTTGTGATTCAGCGTAGCAGCTGAGCACATGCAGTCTCCGCCTACTCAAGGCCTATGAGCTAACATTGCTAGAGAGGGTTTCATTCATCCCCCTACTAAGGCCTCTAGTTCCAGCTTGACAGGCTAGTTTATCTGAAAGCGAGGAATGGCTCTTGGTTGCTGTTAGCATGGAATGTGAGGGATGTGTCAGGGGTGGGTTGTCAACCTCAGTGTGCACAGCAGTTCTTCAAGAGGCAAGACTGCCCAGTAATCCTGTCTGAAGCCACTATGTGTAAAAGTGATTAGTGATTATGAAATCTTTGAAATTATTCTGATGGCACATGTTTTTGATTGTAGGAAACTGAGACAATCCCTATGAGAATCGGTGCAATGTGTGTGTTACTTACATTCTCAGTGTCTGCAGTAATTCCAGCAAACATGTCAGGCAAAAATGTCACGCATCCTTTTTCAGTTTCACATCAATGTGAAGAGAAATCTATACAAATGTTGGATTTTATGAATGCACTTCAGATAGCAGATATGTCACGTGAAAGTGAGAGTAAAAATAGATTTGAAGCAATTTGCTTCTGGAGTCTGAAAAAAGAAAACTTAAGGGGTCAGAACAAGAATAACGTGAAACAGATTATGTTCTGCTACATGAAAGTAGGTTTATTTTCTCTGAATTTTCTCCATCTTTGGAATTTTGTGAAATTTCACCTCTTTACACCCCCAGGAATTATACAAATGAAACATTGTGAGAAGATAAATATCCCTTTTTGACTGAATTTCTTGCTACTGTCAAACATGCAACCTGTGACAAGAGGTTGCAGGTAGAACTTTGTCTTAGTTTTATGGTGAAATACCTCTCGAGAGGCAATGCCTTTGTGAATGGATTAAACTCATACAGAAATTTCTGTCTAATCTAGATATTTTAGGTTTTTGTGTGTAAGCTGTCCTCCTCTGCTTTGTCTGTAGTTTGGTTGGACCTGCGCACACAGTCAACAGTAGAGTCTCTCATCGACAAAGCGCCGGGCCAAAACAAGAACCACCTCAAGGTGAGAGACATGGACAACAGATCATAGATGTAGAAATACAAAATGTATGTATTGATGAATGGAATCCTTTGATTCTGAATAACTAAAAGTCTTGATGGTCATTTAGCTTAACTTTATAAGAGAACACAACAGTGTGTGTGGTTTTCCCTTTGATTTTCGGATATGTGCATCTTCAGGGTGAGGTTTTTCTCAGCTCAGTTGGTAAGGGCAACACTCCTTTTGTTCCAAAGAAATACTCTAATCTGTATTTCTATTATTCACTCTTCAGCACAAGACAGGCCTTCCCATCAGTACCTACTTCAGTGCAGTGAAGCTGCGTTGGCTGCTGGACAATGTGGATAAAGTGCGAGAGGCAGTACGGAATGAGCGCGCCATGTTTGGCACAGTGGACTCCTGGATCATCTGGGTAAGAGCTGCTCAAAGCCTGACACTGTGCACAAGCCCATGGAGCTGAGAATAAAGTGAAAACCTCTGAATCATTCTTAACAGACTTTTCTCTAGAACGTACATAGCTGCGCTGCAGAAAGTTTAATACATGCATTAAATTGCGTTCAGTACCATTTGCATGTTCTCTGAATGTATACATGTTGTTTTATTTACAACATTTGATGCACACTCAGTCCAGTGTTGTCTTTCCTCAGTGCCTGACAGGGGGAAAGAATGGAGGGGTCCACTGTACAGACGTCTCAAATGCTAGTCGCACCATGCTCTTCAACATTCACAGCATGGACTGGGATCCTGAACTCTGCAGGTAGAGAAACACATGCAAGCGCACACACCCACACAGTAGACCATTTATTTAGCATGAACATACAGGCCTTGAGCACACAAACATTTGGTTTTCACACGGAAGTGCTCAACGTAAACATAACTGTTTGTTTTCAAGAAAAGCCCACAGGATTTAAACGCCTTTCAGCTTGAACTTGATGTTAGTGCTATGTCCACCTTCAAACTTAAAACTGAGTCGGTCCTTGATCCAATCCAATTCAAATCACTGTTTCACTACAGACTGTGCTTAATGAAAACACACTCCCTTTACCTATCTGTTATGTATGGTACATCATAAACCTGCATCGTCATGTCTGATTTGCTGTTGTGCTGCTTCAAGGTACTTTGATGTCCCGATGGAAATCCTCCCCAAAGTCAGGAGCTCCTCTGAAATATACGGCTGTATGGTAGGCTCAGTTATCGTTTTCAACCACAGTTTGTCTGATCAGTTCAGTAATACTGTTTGTGTTTTGAGATCGATCTGATGAGACCTGACCCGTGTTTCCTTCAACTTACTTAAGAAGTACAGGGTTGTAAATCTGTGTAAATTATATATAATATAATCATAAACTATTCTGGGGAATGTGGCCATAAAATGTGATGAGATACTGTGTGTAATATCACAACAACAGATACTGTACTGATAGTGCTGGTAGTGACGTTGCGAAGGATTACTGGCTCAAATACTAGTGTCCTTTGGAATTTACTTGTGAATTTTTGATAAGTATTTCCATTTAAGTAGAATGAATAGAAAGGACACTGAAGGGTTTGTCATGGTCATTTGACTATTAAAAATATACTGTTGAATATTGTTAGTTGTTATGGTGACAACACGTCAGTGGAGCTGGAAAGTGGGTCACACTCACTTGTTTGAAAACTCCAGTTTAGCCTATTCTTACACTTATTTCCTTATTAAACAGAAAATACAAAGGTACCAATCCAAGTTTCTCTCTTTCACTAACTAAGACAGTTCTGACTCCTCAAATTTTCATCTATGTATTCTTGTTAAGTATATCAAAAAACTTTTCAAACATGTTTTTGTTTTTATGGAGTACTTTGCCCAAGAATTGAAATTGAATGCTTCAACATAATCTGTAAAAACAGACATGTCAATGTATGATACACAAGTAACTGAAACAAAAAGTTAAGTCCCTGCGCCTTCCCACAGAGACACTTGAAGACATCTGCTGCGGGTTTTGTGAGCTCTGTGCTGAAGATAGCTGAAGACAGTCCACCCACACACACATAGTGATAGAGCTAACTTAGTATCACATGGCTAGTGTTACCTAATGGTTATTAGTGGCTTTTTGGTGTGAGGCTGTTGGAACTGCTTAAAGGCTCTGTGTTTGATATGACCCTCTGATGCTACTCAGACTCCCCTCATGTTGTCTTCCTCTGGCAGAGTGGAAAAAGTGTGTGCATGTTTGGATGCACTTGTGCCTCTTCTTCTGTGTTTAATGGCGGCTCACAAACCAACATCAAAAGTGTGCCACCACCCACTATGTCGGGGTGTGTAGATGCTTTCCATATTAAGTAAATGAAAACAAATTGGCTCTGTAATATCAAATATTTTATCAACGAAATAAAACATAATAACTGAAATTTCCCATTATCCACTGATAATGTATCGGCCTGATATAACTGTGCATCCTACACTTAATGGCCCATTTGTGGGAAAGTGGAGGGTGGAGAGGAAGCTGATCTCCTCATCTCAGCCACTGAGTTTGTTTATACCAGCCTATAAAATCTTTAGAATTCCTTTTGATTATCATTACTGTACAATATTTACTGCCACAAAAGGCACACGTGTCTGCACACACAAACAAGGTTAGTGTTCTCCCTTGTAGGATAGTACACAGGAGCTGTTAATACATAGGCTACTTTTTATCTTTTACTCACTATAATATTTAACAATAGAAAGAGACTGTAATACTTGACCCCATGGAGGACTTTACAGTCTGATACATGATTGGCCACCACAGCATGATGTTGAGTTGCGTTTCTCCAAAAGTTGAATCTGTCTCAACTTTTTGCCGCAGGTTTCTGCATTTTTTACCTTGATTTATTGTGAATGCAGCCTTAGTCTTTCCACTGTTCTAACAATCAGAGACTCAGGTTTGGTCAAAATAAACTCTTTACTCACTGAGTTAGATGTGAAAATACACTGATCTGCACACTGTTTTTTCCTGCTGCATCTCAGCTGCCAGAGTTCTGTCAATATGTGCAGCCTATCAAAATGTGTTACTTTGGGGTTCTGGCCAATTTAGAGGATTTTTTTTTAAAGTCATGACCCATGTAAAATTATATCAAGAATTCGTATTGATGATCTGATATCAGACATGGCAACAGGCACATATACTCCAGACAGCATCTTTAAAAATGGGTGATACTGTATTTCTCCCAGTTTAAACACAGCAAGCTTCATGCATAACTTGTGCATAAAGCTTGCTCGTGTGAGGTTTTATCACTGCTGCAGTATGAGTTTGAATATTTATCAAGTGTGCACATCAGTGTTAGAGGATTTTGGATTTACGGGTCACTATTATGATTTTCAGAGTTACAGTAAACAGAGCACAGGCTCAATAAAATTCCTTATTGAGATAAATGGCCTGATAAGATTCCATGTTGCTTTATCACACTGGCAGATGGCGTGACTGCATTGTGTGTTTGTGTTTTTGTGTGTGTTGTGTGTGTGTGTGTGTGTGTTTCAGGGATACTTAGCTCAGCAATACACTGATTCTGTTATTGTGTGTCTTTGTTTGTCCATGCTTGAATCTTATCTCTTGACAACAACACAGTCTTTCAAGTTAAACATTTGATGCAACGTGCACCTTGGCCTGCAGTCCAAGGGTCAACAACGTGGCAGCTTTATTTGTTTTCCTTGTATTTATGGGTCAGGTTTTCTTACCTCTTACCTCAGAATGTAGTTATTGTTTACTCTTTGGAGGCCTCTACCACATCTTCCCAAACCTACATTTGTAGTGGTAATGGAAGAGACACCCTCATAAGACAGGTTATTTTTCTGTTACTAGTCTTGCTTCACTGTGCAGTATGATCCTGACGATTGCAACTGCACTTTTAGTGGAAAAGTCCCAAATCGTATATTAAAATATTCAGATTCTTTCAACTAGAGATACACATGTTAAACCTGGTGCAGCACTGGTGTTTACTGGCATCACACAAAAGTAGCTGTTAAGGTGATAACCTCCAATGGCATGATTACCTGTGTGCACCTAATGGTGCTGTTATAGATGATAACGCAATCAAGTTCCTAATAGGTAATAAAACTGCTCTGCTGTCACGTTGATGACTTTTTTTTTTCCTGTTTGGGCAGTATGTAGCATCATGGGGATTTATTACAATAAGCTGGAAACTCGCATTGATAAAGTACTTAATCATTAGTAGTGTAATAATAAAATAATAGTGTTTTATGATCACTGTAACATAAATAAGCAAATTGTTATCCTATGATACTATTTTATTACATGAATGTTTTTGTTACATTGGATTATTGCACTCTTGGCTACAGGTAGGTACTGCCTTTTTCAGTGGTTCTCAAACTTTTTCATGTCAAGGACCCCAAAATTGATTCCAGGGTTTCCCACACATCAATTTATTTGTAGCAGCCCGCCATGATTAAAACATCGGCCGCCACATTTTGAGTTTCTATTTTTGGAGCTGGACTGTTTATTAGGTGTTGTTGGAATATATATACCATTCAGTTATTCATGCTGCACACTCGGAGTGCAGAGCGTACGCTGGGCACAGATGGAGCACCAGAACATCAGGCACAATCAAAGTGAAACTATTCATTGCGCTGAGTCTAAAGGGTCAGACACACCGAACTGACTTCAAAGAACTAGTGAACTAGTGAAAGCCGACTGCTGCGTCGCCTCACCTTACCTGTGTCAAAGTTGGGCATGAATACACCACAAAGACTACAGCCAGTGGCCAACCAGCATGTGTGTTCTGTGCCCATGTGAGAGGAAATAACTCTCCATACCAGCAGACAGTAGTAGTCTGTATTTGTCTCTTTGGCTCTTTGTTTACTCACTTCAGTTTCTCTTCAAAAAACAAAAACCTCTGAATTTAGAGAGGGGACACAGACTGGAACACAAGGACACACAAAGATCATTTACTGGCATTTCCTTGCTAGTATAAAGCTTGGGTCCATGTCTACTTCCTGTGAGCTGTCATTAACATGCACTGCAAAACATTCCAACAGGAATACAAAGGGACCCATTACCCATTTTATATGTTAATGTTTTCCAGTTTGAATTGGTCTATAGTTGATAGCAACAGTGGGGATATGAAGCCTATGAACTGAATACTCACTATAATGATTCTTACTCACATTAGGCGCACTTCTATAGTGAATAAAATAACGAAAATTAGCAATTCCCCATTTTTCTGGGGACTACCGGAGTTCCCTTGACACCTGTTCGTGAACCACTGGCCTATTTTATATGTCTGATTCCCTACAATGTCCTGTTGCTTGATCCAGATGTTTTCAGTGTAAACACACTGTAGTATTTACCCTTGCTGTGTGTTTTGTAACTCAATTACCCAACAGTTAGCATTATCCTGTAGTTTATCCAAACTCTAAACACATGGGTGTGTTTCTGTCTTCTCACCAGAAATCCGGCTCTCTTGCAGGAGTTCCAATCTCTGGGGTAAGGACTTTTGCATGTTGTGTAACTTTCTGAGAACAGTGACATCTGTCTGTGCTTAGTGTTGTAGGTGTCATTGTGCTGTGGTGTTTGTTACACGTGGCTTTCCTTCAAGCATTTGAGAGACAGCCCCAGATACTTTACTCAGGCTAATATTAGCCTCTCACAGATCTGTTGTGTTGTGAAAGTAACAACAGACTGAGCTTTAGGCATTTGTACAGTGCAAATGTCAAATTAATATTTACTATTTAGTTTAGTATAATTTATTATAATTATATTGGCCGTATTTTGATATGTTTGTATCTTATTCTCATATAATTTGTTGTATTTGTTGTTTATAGTTGCTGCTGTAATTTAATATGATTTCCATTTATGTCTACAGTAAAAAATTTACTTAATTTTTCAACTGTAAAATCTCCTGTCAGTCCATATCTTGGTCACACTTATTTAATAACCTACTTTAAGGCATCCTTAAAAAAAACGTTTTATGTTAAAGAAGTCAGTAAAGCTGGTACACTGTTGCTAATTTTTTTTTTTTTTTTTTTTTAAATTGTGAAATATAGGTGTCAGTGTCAAAAAGGCAGTATTGATCAGGCTCTAGTTTTAGATAAGAGCTTGATGTCTGTTTTTTAGTGTGAGACTCTGGGTGATTTTGGTGTGTGTCACGGCCCTCTAACTGTGCCCATGTCTCTGTCAGTGTCTCGGTGACCAGTCAGCTGCCCTGGTTGGTCAGATGTGTTTCCAGGAAGGCCAGGCCAAAAACACGTAAGTCAGCCATTTCCTGTATTTTACCCATTTGCTACAGTTAGCGTGCTACAATAGTGTTTGTCAGTAATTGTGCTTTATGTGGTGTAATAGTTTTATTTTTCATCATCCTTCCTTTTAGTGTTGACACAAGAGTTCCAACATTGCACAAGATTAAAACGTTAAATGCATTAAAACATGATCAGTGTTTACAACTATTGTCTATGGCAAGCTGTTAAAGCTTGATTCAAGAGTAGCTACATTATGTCACATGCTAATTTGCATAATGTAACTATTTGCATACAGTTTTCAAAATGAAGTCAGGTTGAATTGAAGTGACACAAACTACCTTAAATCATTATTTTCAAAGAGTTATCATCTCATTAATATGTGTCTAAATCTACTTCTTACTTCAAAATCTTCCTGGCCTAATCCAAATTCTCCCACACCGAGCCACACCTAGGAACCTAGGAAATGGGATGCTACATGTTACGTCATCACTAGCATTAACAGTTGAAATAGCATTAGTTAGCTTAGCTAAAAGTAATGGGTATCAGTTGAAACACTATGTGTGATTGGTAGGCGCACTGTAGCCCCTGACTGAAAAATTTTAGGAGCACAAGCAGAAAATTTAGGGGCACGCCCTAAATCGTCCTGCAACGCAGTTATTCACATTTTTGGCCATTTTAACTGTATTATAAACTTTTTGTAGTCTATTATATATTAACATTGGACTGTAGTATTTAGCATCACAAAGACTTGTGGTCAGTGGGAGGATTCTCAAAATAACATCTGTACAGATGTGAAGCCCTGACTGTATCTGACTGATCTTTAATGAAAGCCGTTGTCTTGTTTTTTTTCCTTTGAAAATATTAACCTTACAGTCAGACACAACTAATTTAGCCTGCGTATTTGAGGGGACAGGTCTGCTCTGCAGCAGCAAACTGATATGATGCTGATTTACATGAGAATTCATGTGAAATGGAGCTTGAACCATGAACATAAATTACAGATCACCTGTAAAGCCTTTTGATAAATTAATCTATCATAATAACAATAATTGGAGACTGAGAACAAACTGATACAGGAGTTTGGATTCATTTGGATTCAGCCCAAATGTCCATACTTCACTGCACGTGCAGACTCATGGACTTTGCGGCATGTTCCCAGGAAGTGCAGGAGTGCTGAGGGCTCTAAATCCACAATTCAGCCAGTCCACAAGGGGCCTCAAGTAGACTTTCTGCAGACTTCCACTTGGGGTGCAGACTTCACTGATTAAATAACCCACATTTCATTGCAATACAGACGTGATGTTTTGGGTTTTTGAACTGCCAAAGAAAAACCTTATGCATGTGTAAAATAGTTATTGATCGCTAGGTCTATTAAAATGCTACTTAAATTGTTTAGGTCAGAAATTATGTTCAACCACATCATGATACAGAGATATGTATAAGTATCGGCTGTAGAGGGACTGAAAATGCATTTTATTTTTGCAGCCTGTCAGGCTGTGCAGTGAAATAGGCAAAAAATGGCTGGAAAACAACAAAA
Organism: Epinephelus lanceolatus; assembly: GCF_041903045.1. NCBI lineage: Eukaryota > Metazoa > Chordata > Actinopteri > Perciformes > Serranidae > Epinephelus > Epinephelus lanceolatus. The sequence continues at coordinate 6,539,146 of NC_135747.1, forward strand.
GAAGGTTTCTCATGCAAGCAACACCCAATTTATTGAGTTATAGTCCTGTCCTTATTTACAAACATTCCTGTGTTGCCTGTATGTTATATAGAAATGTATGATACATTTTTGCTTAGTCACAAAAAGTAGGGACTGTTCATCAACTTATAAAACATATAAATGAATATGACAGCAGCAATAGTTGAACGTTGCCACTGCAACAAGTAAAACAGTTTCAAGGGCTGTCCATCAGCCACTTGCAGTCTCTGCCCTTGCAGACTTTACATGATGACGGTAAATTCGGTCACACTACGTGCTGAAACTGAAGTCCTCTGACTTGACCGCAGCTTGTTGTCAGCGCCTCCTGCTGCAGCCGCCTGCTCTCGTCCACTTTCCAGACGAGGCGCAGTTAATCTTGAAAGAGCCTACTAAGGAGTGTAGACCCTCGCACTTAACTAATCACACTCTCCGGACTTTCCTCCTCTCACACACATTAGCCCACATTGGTGGACTCACCCCCTTGTTTTACAACAGCACGAGCGAGTAGTTGTAAAAAATACTCGCTCTGACTCCAAAAATGATTGCAAAATGCGACCATTCGGTTGCAGTCTGGAGCCCTGCAATAGCGTCAGCCTTTAGTGTGACATATAACATAGGCGTCAACAGGGCTTTCTAAACAATGACAATGGCATTAACATAGCAACAACAATCATTTGCCACCCCTGATGGTGGCTGATCTCGTTGACCTCATTGTTTCCCAACTTGTAGACATTTTTGGCGGCTGTTTTTCTTCTTTGAGTTAGCTGCTACCTGCCCACCAGCTACTTTTTAAATCCCCCGTGGCGGGGGACACACCATGAAAACATCACACTCATGCTGCCCATGATCCTATCCCGCCAGCTGTCCAGTTAATACAGACCTCGGCTGTATTACTACCTTTGATGCCTGCCTTAAAGCGAGACAACTCTGTGCCCCCTCTCCGAGTTTGTACCTTTTTATACAGAATGACCAGACAGCATAATGGTGTGAAATTCCTGCCTTGAAGAGGCAGAGTGAAAGGGGCTAGTTAGTCTGTAGAGCAACAGCCACATAAGAGCTCATTCATTTCCCCTATTTATTTCCTTCATAATCTGTTAACTTAAAAGTCATAATTAGCCTAAATAACCACGGACAATTGAGATTCTCCATCAGTCAGACATAGAGTTACTTATGAGTGATGTTTTTTTTTCCCTTTGAGTCTTGAAGAAAGTCATCAGTTATTCTCTCACAGGTGTCTAATCTGTCTTTATTTTTTCTCCATTCTTCTTATTCAAAGGTACGGGACCGGTTGCTTCCTGCTCAGAAATACAGGGACCAAGGTAAGACATTGTGACCAAGAAAATAAGACATGGGACATTTTAAATTCCGTTCATGCCCTCTGTTCTGTCGTTTTATACTCTGTACAATGTTTGTTGTGTTAGCCTGTGATGTCAGACCACGGCCTGCTGACCACAGTTGCCTACAAACTGGGGAAAGATGAGCCTGCTTGCTATGCGCTGGAGGTGTGTGAAAGCTTTCATTAGTTAATTCCTTTTAAATTCAGTTTTATTCTTAAATCAGCCACTGTATTGTGATAATGTCCTCCATGGTGTACCCTGGTTTGTCATTTGTACCAGCCTGCTGCTTTGATGTGATTTGGGTCTGATGTTTTTCTCCCAGGGTTCAGTAGCCATCGCAGGAGCTGTGGTGCGGTGGCTGAAGGACAATATGGGCATCGTGCAGTCCTCCTCAGAGATTGGTACTTACACTGTAGCATCTTCCCTGTTCTTATGTGAAATTCATTACTCATTCATAAAAAAATCTTTCTGTCGCAACCTAATTGTGTTTTGATTATATGATGTAGAAAATATTTGAGTTTGACCACCAGCTCTTCCTCCTCTTACTTTTCTAACCGTTTCATTCAGAGAAGCTAGCAGCTGCTGCAGGCACTTCTTACGGCTGTTACTTTGTGCCGGCTTTCTCAGGGCTCTATGCCCCCTACTGGGAGCCCAGTGCAAGAGGGTAAGACAGTCAGCTGCTCAAACTCATGTCTGAACTGGCAACTGTAATCTGACCCTGATATGAGGAGAAATGGAGAAATCTAGGCCTTGTCCACACGCACATGGGTATTTTTGAAAACAGGGTTTTTCCCTCCTTCATTCTCCAAAAAATTCCCATCCACGCAAGCACTCTTTAAAATCAAATCAAATGTTTGCGTGTAGACATTTAAGGCCAAATCCATAAAAGAAGCTATGTTAAAAAAACAAACAAAAAAAAACACCAACAAAACAAAGCCCCAGTAATAATCTGATACTTGTATGTGATACTTCTAGAGAGTTACTGTACTTGTATAGATTCTTCGTTTGTTCCCCAAGGCATGCCAGCAACATGAAAGCATGAAAATATGTATTAGTAGATCTTATTTTATTTCAACAATCGGCATTAATGACAACGTTGTAGTTTGTATATTGAATCTGTTTCCTCTGTTTGTTGTCCAGCATCATCTGTGGGCTCACTCAGTTCACCAACAGGAACCATTTGGCCTTTGCTGCTCTTGAGGCCGTCTGCTTTCAGACCAGAGAGGTGAGCAGTGTGTGATAGTTTGTACAACCAACTGAAAAGCATGTAATCCCTTAAAAGAACTAAAAACAGGAAATACCAAAGCACCAACTTTATATAAACAGTGGTTATGTTAAGTGTAGAACACCCTGATTAGGGTTTTATGTGAATGGTATTGGTTGGAATTGGCGTGTGTTTAAATGAGGACATTGTGTGTATCAGATCCTTGATGCGATGAACCAGGACAGCGGCATCCCTCTGACGCAGCTACAGGTGGATGGAGGCATGACGTCCAACAGGTTACTGATGCAGCTGCAGGCAGACATACTCTGCATTCCCGTAGGTAAGAGCACTCTCATAACACACGCATGATACATATAGCCACAAGGGGTGTAACCATCTATAATCGATTGAAAGTGAAAACATTGAGGATACACTTTTATTTTGAAATTCTGTGTCACTGTCAAACAGCAGCAGGCAGATAATGACATCGTTATTAACTCTGGAATTAGCAATGTGGAAATATTTTTGATTTCAGAGAAAATACAGGTTAACATGCCACACGTAAACATTGCCATTACAAGATAAAATAAATAGAAAACTTGACATAACGTTACCAACCTGGTCAGGCATCTCACTTCGCTAACTTCTTGCTGCAACATTAGCTGCTCTGTTCAAACATGTTCTGCTGAAAAAATGTGCATGCAGGCTAAAATTCCACTGTGCTGTTCTGTCAGGAGATGTAGTGACTTTAACCAACGGTGAGGGAGAAAAAGTATAAATTATACTTGTTATTTGGTAAGTTATGACTAGAGGAAAACTCTGCTAGCTGCTAGGCTAATTCATACAATGTAAAACTGCTTCAGCTAATAATATAACAACTGTTGTCTGTGAACCTCTACAGTTATTATTGAGCCAAATTTAATATATACGTATGTATGTATGGATGGATGGATGTCTATATAGATAGACAGAGAGACAGAGACAGAGCGAGCGAGAGAGAGGTCAACCTGAGTAACCTGAACCTGGACTTTACACCCCTTCTGCCCTTCTGACTTTTGTCCCATTTAAAACAAAACACACTCACACAGAAATGTTGACTTTGATGTACCAGAGTAGGGTAAGAGCACATATTAACCAGTGTGTACATAACCGTGTACCCATGACCATTACACCATTAGTGGGTTCTGGATACCAGGATACATCTGCTTTCAACACTCTTCCAATCTTGGATGATTATTCCAGCGCCTAAGTGGAAGACCAAGGGATCAAGCCCAACTACAATTTGATAATCATAGAGGGAAAATCTTCAAAACATTTTTGCATTTCATTGCATTAAATCTCCCAAATTTATATTTACTATTTTTGAGGAAACAGATCACAACATATTTTTAATTTTTGTCTGTCTCCCGTTGGTCCAGTGCAACCCAGCATGTCGGAGACCACAGCTCTGGGTGCAGCCATGGCAGCAGGAGCAGCAGAGGGGGTGGGCGTGTGGAGCCTGAGACCCAGTCATCTCCCACACATCACATCTGAGAAATATGAACCTCAGATTAACTGTGACGGTAAGGAAAAAAGACCCAGAAGAAATGTGTGACGCACTTTTGAGCCACTTCAACCAGTTGAACTAGATTCATTCAACTCCAAAAGAAGGTTCTCAGAAGGTTACACTTAATTTGCTACCATCTAGTGGATGTTACAATCATGACAGGATGCCTTCGGAAAAAGCTGGGGGAAAAAAGCATGGTATCACTTCTCCTGACCTATCTGTCTCACTGCCCTCTTCACAGAGAGTGAGTTCCGCTTTGCTCGGTGGAAGAAAGCTGTTCAGAGATCCATGAACTGGGAGACCACAGAGCCATGCTGCAATACTAACGGTACACAACTGCAATATTTGTCCTATCTACCAGAAGTATAACTGAAGTAAGAAGTTATTCTGCAGCTGTATAAATCTGTGACGGCAGGAAATGGTTTTCATGGGGTTTTTGTAGCATCAGCTTTACCTGAATCTGGTGTGGTTAACAAGTGTGGGAGTCTGAGTCAATCTGTCCATCTTGGATGCTCTCTTTCTTATTCACTGACAACAGGTTTAGGAAAGAAGATGAACGGCACCCCCTGGGGGGTTCCTTTCACCCCTCCCCCCACCAGAGCAGACCCCTAAGGTCCGACATTTACTGCATGCTGTGCTTGCTGTGTGCTACTGTGCTAACTTCTTTATGCTGTGACGGGGTTGACTGCATGTTCACATATTACACACTACTAACACAGTGTATAAAGGGTTTGGCTGATGCAGATTTTTCATATCCAGTGGAGATCCTGTTAGGTATGAAAAGCATATGAAAACAGCAGCTGGGCCAACATTACACGTTAAGTTTTCATAGATGAATGTTTTTTTTACCAGCTTTTTAAAGTTGAGTGATCCACCCTAGCTGTTGAATGGTAAATAATGTGTTTAAAGAGCTAATTAAAACATTAATTGAGCTTAATAAGACATTTTAAAACTAGCTATACTTAGAGGAATCTCCATCAAATCATTCGTGAATTACATTATTGTCAAATGACTCAACTCTGTATTGGTCCAACCCTTGTGCTTATGTTGGGTGAATGTATGTTACTGTATTTATACTGAACAAAAATTTAAATAGAACACTTTGTTTTTGCAGGTTTAAGTTAAAGAAATAAGACGTTTTATGCACTCAGTAGATTCTCTCAAATTTTGGACTCAAATGTATTAAAATCTGTGTTACTGAGCACTTCTCCTGGTCCAAGAGAATCCATCCACCTGACAGGCGTGAAATATGAATATGCTGATTAAACACACAGGTGTGCCTTGGCATGGTCATAATAAAAGGCCACTCTGAAATATGCAGTTTTATCACACAACAAAGATGTTTCAGGTTTTGGGGGAGTGTGCCATTGGCATGCTTACTGCAGGAATTTCCACCAGAGCTGTTGCCCATGAGCTGAATGTTCATTTCACTATCATTAGACATCTCCAATGATGTTTCCTTGAATTTGGCAGTACATCCAACGGACCACACAACTGCACAAGTCAGATACAGTGACAAACTGCTCTCAGGTCAAGACCCTGGTGAGGATGAAGAGCATGCAGATGAGCTTCCCCAAGATAGTTTCTGATGGTTTATGCAGAAATTTGTTGCATAAGTTGTCCAGATTGCTGGTCTTAGAGGATCTTGCAGAAGATGCTGGATGTAGAGGTCCTGAACTGGTGTGGTTATGCAATCTGCAGTTCTGGGGCTGGTTTTATGTACTGCCAAATTCACAGAAACAACATTGGAGATGTCTTATGATAGTGAAATTAACATTCAGTTCATGGGCAACAGCTCTTGTGGACCTTCCTACAGCCAGCATGCTAATGGCATGCTCCCTCAACACTTTTGACATCAGTATGACTGTGTTGTGTGGCCAACCTGCACATTTTAGAGTGGCCTTTTATTGTGACCATCTCAAGGCATGCCTGTGAAGCAATGACGCTGTTTAATCAGCATCTTGATATGCCACACTTGCCAAGTTGATGGATTATCATGGAAAATGAGAAGTGCTTACTAACACGGATTTTAACAAATTTGCGTCCAGAATATGACAGAAATATATCATCTGAGTGCATAAAAAAATCTAGATGTTTAACTTAAACTTGTGTAAAATGGAAACAAAAAACAAAAATGTTACCTTTTAAATTTTTGTTCAGTGTATTTTTTCTCCCCACATTTTCACTGCTGACTAAAGGGGCTGTTGCTCTGTCATTAGCTTAGCTGCAGTTCAAGGTAAGAGACAACTTTGAACCGGTGTTTTCTGGTACTTGAGGTGTCTTAAACTCCATTGCTGTGTCCTTGGAAGCTGAGGTTTAAACTGGACCTGTGGCTTATTTATGAAAGAAAAGGGTAGCAGGAGCACTACTGGTATCCCTCAGATCAAAGTGCTCCTAGAAGGGAATACTTCAACAAGAAGAAAAAAAGGAAGACTTAGTTTCAAAAAAAGGGATAAATGATCCAGGTCCAGGCACTTAAGGTGGTTTAAACAATATAAAAGGCCTTTATTACAGTGGGCCAGAAGCATTAAAAGTACTCCAACATGTGTTGACTTGCGCCTTCCTTGGGGTGTATTGACATACAGAAACAAAGTGTATTTAAACCAAATGGTAGAGATAGCTCAGGCAGGTTGAGTGAAGTTCAACACATTTCATTAAGATATACTGACTCAATGTGCTCCACAAAACAGTTGTTAAAGGTAGGGATGCACGATAATATCAGCATGTCACTGATAATGATGATCAGAATTGGCCAACATGCTTTTTCTTATATTGCATATTGAGTAAATATTACATACATTGAAAAGCATTGTATTTCATGTCTCCACCTGCTGGTAGGCCATCATGATAAGAGTATGCATGCATAATATGATGTTAGTTCCACTACAGAAGAGACTTGATCACTAAAATTAGGTGGGGGAAAAATGGGATATATATCGATATCGGTTCAGTTATCAGTCAAATAAGTTGTTATATATCAGCATATCGGATATTGACAAAAAAATCAAATATCATGCATCCCTAGTTAAAGGAGTTGAAGCTTTTTAATGCATTTGGTTTAGCTGCACTTCAGGTTGAAAACTGTGCTTATTGTGACTGAGCAACAAGGTCCAGTTAAGCTCACAGCTGCATTTTAAACTTACGCAATTCCAGATCAGTTGGATCTGATGCTTAGTGACAGAGCAACAGCCCCAGAAGGTTTACATGTTTCACATCATTTTCTGGTACTAACCGCTTAGCCCCTAGACTTGGTATTCAACCAGAAGAAATATCTGTCTGTCAGCCTCTCTGTATCATGGTCTCTCTGAGAATGATGTGTGTTCCCCTCACAGATCACCAGCCGTGACTGCCGTATAAGACCTTCATGGGAACATGGAACCTACTGTGGAACAAGACTGGAAGAGGAAATGTGCTCACGCTGAATAAAGGACTTGACTGCTGCATGATGAGATATGCAGTCATTCTGAGGGACACACAGCCCTGCTAGTAGTAATATAGCTGTGACATGACTAAAAACAGTTCACCAACCTCAAGTGCCAGCCAGAATGAAGACTGCCACGAACTGTGGAGCTTTTTGAAGCGACAATGGAACCATTCTTGATGGGAGTTTCTTTCATCTACCTTTTCTGAAAAGGGGAAGGTGTTCTTAATTGCCTTTTTAACTTTTACAGTAAAGCATAGGAAAACTCAGGTGTTTGTAGGACAGTCGCACTATTGTACCTCATTACTGAAACAAAAGGTGATACTGTAATGTTTTTTTTTTTAACTATGTTCTGTAAATTTGGTGTGTACTTTTTACTCCTCAACTCTGGGATGAATGAGAGAAGTAGGACTAATTCAGTTCTTGAAAAAGGTTACTGGTCAGCTTACGTCCTGTTTAAGTGGGGTTTGCTCTTGGAGCAACTAAAGATGAGTGAGACACTTTGTCCTTAGAGTTACTTCAACTTCTTTGGATTGAGTGGGAAAAGTGCTAATATGTTTTAACAGGTTTCCTGTTGCATTCAGTTCTGACATCAGGCGGACACTTTGCAGGCTCTCAACAGCACTTTATATTTATCCAGTGTATGGAGAGGGTGATTTTGGGAGCATTGCATGTTTTTTAAAGGGGAATGTAGTGTTTTTAACTAGATTGTTTTTAAGAATGGAAGTTCATCATGGCTTAGTCAGTGCTAACACTAAAGGGAAACCCTCATACAATCCATTTAGTAAATCAAAGCATCAAAACATTTTGATTTTGTCCTAACAATTTTACATCGAGTCAGTGGTATGTGAGCACATGCCTAAGACAGCACCATCATGCATGTTCAGTGATAAAAATCTTTAAGCTCACTTTAATTTAGAATGAATCATTTGTGTTAAAGTAGTATATTTACTAAGTCTGTAAATCTGGCACAGTGTGCTTATCAAATGTCTTCCAACAAAGTTTTTTTTGACTGCATGTATGTCCCAAGTCTGTGATATTGAAATTATGAGTTTACAGATACCAAATATGCAATTGTGTGCCTTGTGTCTAAGATTCAACCATTTTATCATGAGACTAAATATAGTACAATATGAAAAACTCATTTTCCAGCAAAATGGTGTGACTTTTTTTTTTTTTTTTTTTTTGTTAAGTTCTTCAGATTTGTCCTTTGGCAAGCCCAGAGAACACTTCCATTAAAATAAAGTTAAAATTTCAGTTGTGGGCACAAAGGGGTTAAAGGGGCTGTATGCAAAATTCATAGTCTGAGTTGTGTGCACATAGTTCTTAACATTAAGGGGACTGAGCCAGTGGCTAGCGGCTAACGGTGCTAACTACATGAACTCCCAACAATAATGGTGTTAACTAGGTGACTGGATGATGGGCACTATACCTCTAATCATATCAGTGGTAACTGCTGTGTGATTAGCTAGCCATCACACATGCCAAACCGCTGATACCATTTTTCTACCTACATGAAACTGGTTCTGCTCTGGTTCCTGTGCCTAATTTTTAATCATTCAGAGCATTTCGACCAAAAACAAATTGGTTCAGAACCCAGAATAGTTGGTTCTAAGCTGGAACCAAAAGAAGCAGGTTTTCTTGACTTAAAGCACAAATCGTAACATTAGCAGGTGTGTAATAATCTACAGCTAGAAAAGAGAGGAGGGAACAGGCAAAATCATGGAGAGGGCAAGTGAGAAAGACCAAAAAGAGCTGCAGTGGTCCCATTTATAGTTGGGCATGCTTTTTTAGGGTAAAAATATCTAGTATCAGAACAAAAGTTTGCAGGTAATCAGTGTAATTCACAATTGCTACTACTCCACTACTCTGGATGTACATTATGCAACACCCTCCGGCTACGGCACATCTTGATTACACTGGTTCTGCCCAAAACTGATGGAAATGCAGGCTGGTTCGCCACATATCACCAAGGTTCCAAGAATCCTGAACGGAACAGGTTCAAGAACCAGAGCTAATATGGTGGAAAAGGAGTACGAAAAGCTCTGATTACAACACACAGAAGAAGCATGATTTCATTCTGTGCTCAGGACGCCATTATTCCACTATATCCTTACGCAACAAATGGTGGTTAGCTGCTATATTAATGCTCTGAATGTTGCATACAGAACTTTTAAACTATAGGGAACATTTGGTTACTGTATATATTTCTGATGACTGATTTACTTCAAAAGGTGTGTGTTTAACATTGTAATGTGTAGCTAATTATCCCTGATCCTATCTGTGTGCCTGCCAGTTGCTTTGTTTGACGACATGCATAGGAAAAGTCCTTCAGCTCTGCAGGAATGTATTGATGCTGTAATAATATGATGTATAATAAAAAACAAACATCAGCACCTTATGTGGTTTCTATCAAGTGGCTTCACTGAAATTAGCGTCAGCAAAGTTTATATATTTAAAGTCAATAGATATTTAATCTTCCAGTCAGGTGAAATGAACAAAGGTTAGAAAAGTGAGTATTTTTGTTGATCTGAAGTCCACAGTGGCACACACAAGGAATGCAGCGGCCTCTTCAACACAACATTCACAATGTTTACATTTACAAAAAAATATTGGAAACAACTCTTAGGAGGACAGCTGGGCCTAACTGACGTCAGAGAGAGATGTGCCCTACACACTATAAGCACTCTGTTCAAAGCAGGAAGTTCATGTAATAAAAAAGGGCAGTTCTTCAGATACATAGCAGAGGAATCAGTCCAGGAGGAGTTTATTTGAAGGGGCTCAGCGGGAGAATTGCCTCCTGTCACCCTTTCCTTTGTTGACATGCTTAAAGATTCTGGCTTTTTGTGCATTCTTGGACTTCTGGTATCCAAAACCGCCTCCACCGCCGCGCTTCTGCAACTTTGCACCTTTACTGCTGTGGACGTCTGGAGAGAAGAGCTGAGTTAAGGAGAACTAACAGTTCTTAATCTTACATTTCTACATGAACTGAGGAATACAAATAATGACACACTTAACACATCCAACAAACAATGTGCTGTGTTTAACATAACTGTAGAATTACATCAAAGGATACTCAGATCAACATATGGAGGAACTTTAAAGCCAAAGGACAGCGCCACCATGGGGAGGTTGAGGGTGTTGACGCTGTAGATCTGTTTGAGCGAATGAGAGTCATAAGCCCTCACGTAGGACTTGTAGGCCTCTTGGGCTGACTTGTGGAGGTAATAGTTCTTCTCAATCAGCTTCTCCAGCTACGAATAAAAAACAGAAATTAGACTCAAGCAGTCAGTTGATAACTTAAGAAAACAACAGCTTGCATTTAAAGGTATGTTGAAGCTGCTGAGACATCATCACATCTATTAAAGAGACAGTTCACCCAAACATCAAAAATACATTTCCCCTTCCCTGTAGTGCTATTTATCAATATGTACTGTTTAATGCCAATTGCCGGTAGTTTGAGATATCAAAAAACAACAACAAACAAACCCATTTAAACTACCAGTTTACATCCATATCTGTCCAGACTCATGTGCAACAGTGGCAGTGGACAGTGCCACAAATATAGATGTTGCTGAAAAGCTACAAATTCTAAAACAAAGATGCTTCACACACATCTTCCCCCACAGCAACACAGAAGATCTATACAATCAGCACAGTTTCAAGGTGAAGATTAGTGTCACCAATTCAGTATCTGACCAAATGTCTCCCCTTCTGTTCCTGAGATATGATGTTGAATAATGGCCAGAAAAGTGTTTTTGCAGATCATTATGATGTCACAGTGAAGTTAACCTTTGACCCTTTGGATATAAAATGCCATCACTTCATTATTTTGTACTATCAGACTTTTGTGTGGAATTGTGCCATTGTTAGCATATAAAATGATTGATTTATGGCCAAAAACATGCTTTGTGAGGTCACAGTGACCTTGACCTTTGACTACCAAAATCTAAATCACTTCATCCTTGCATCCAAGTGGACGTCAAATTTGAAGGCTAGCTCAGTGGCCTAGTGGTAGAGTGTCCGCCCTGAGACTGGGAGGTCGTGGGTTGGATCCCTGGCCGGGTCATATCAAAGACTATAAAAATAGGACCCATTGCCTCCCTGCTTGGCACTCAGCATCACTGGGTTGGAATTGGGGGGTTAGATCACCACATGATTCCCGAGCGCAGCACCGCTGCTGCTCACCGCTCCTTCAGGGGATAGGTCAAATGTGGAGAACAAAGTTCACACACTCAGGTGTGAGACAATCAGTGGAGCTTTAACTTTCACTTTTAAGATATTCCCTCCAGGTGATCCCCAGACATCACGTTCACAAGAATCGAGCTGATGGACAGCCAACCTGAAAACATGATGCCTCTGCCCGACACAAAGTGTTTTATGTTAAAACTAAACGTCTCTTTCCAGAAATCATGACCCAGTTATTCAAGATAATCCACAGATCTTGTTGTGAGCAGTTTTTATGTAGGACCTATTTTCTTTCTACCCAACTACACCCGCAAACCGTATCACCGCACATAAGGAAGCGTGCATCTACTGCTAGCTCACCTAGCACCACTGAGCTAGCCAACGTTACAGCTCAGCCAAGGAGGACGCCATTTATAGCCCTTTTTAGTTAGGAGTTGTGCAAATTTGCAGGAAAGCCCAATCAGTCTTTTTCAGCATTGGCAGTATAAAAACAAAATCGGGGAGTGCAGCAAAATGCCGCCTGCCTACTTTTGTTCATACAGAATGTGCCTTTTTCGGGGCAATGGGGGGGCGTGAGCAAGTAACAAAACGTGTAGCTCAGCACGTGACGTAAACAGTGACGTGGAAGGGAAGCCACGGCTGGTCAGTCCTTCAGCGACTGTCTCGTAAGTCGGCCTGTTCTTCACCGTTCCTGTCATCTGACGGTTAATGGCCTCTTCGTTTGCGAGGACAAGGAGGGTGCGCAATTCCTTGTCTCCCCAATTGCTCATCTTTTCAGTGTTTTTCAGGTTTGTGTTTCCCTCTTGCTACTAGCTGCTCGCTAATTCCTGCTATCAGCTGTTTCCTGTTTAACCACTGCCAGTGGGTCGCACGTGCGGCATCATCAACAGCTCCTCCCACAAGCCTTCAACAGACCCTCCCGTTGTGGAAGGCCGCCTCTGTCTGTTTAAACTAAAAGGGTTCCACCAATATGACTACCCTATGAGGCGGAAAATTGGGCACCTCGGATCAACTCGCCAATCCGGCTCTGTGTGTCTAAATGCTCGCAACTTGCCGGCAAAACGGCCCAACATTTGCGGAAAATCTGACAGTGTAAACGGGGTTAATGTTTCGATCTTGTGCGGTCACAAACACAAGCCTCTTGTCCATGTAACATTGCTGTTAAAAGTATGTTGAGCGTTTCTGGGGCTTTGAGTACCACAAGCTGAGTGCCATGTAGTTCCATCGTTTTAAAGGGCAGGCAGATATCTCCAACACTCAGCAACTCACACCAAAACAATCTAGACTGATTAACAGCGCTACAGGAAAAAGGAAAAATGTGTGTTTTCAATCGAGGGTGAACTGTCACTTTAAGAAGTAGATTCTCTTGGGGTGTCGGTGGCTTAGTGGTAGAGCAGGCGCCCCATGTACAAGGCTGTTGCCGCAGCGGCCTGGGTTCGACTCCAGCCCGTGGCCCTTTGCTGCATGTCATTCCCCCTCTCTCTCCCCCTTTCACACTTAGGTGTCCTATCTATAAAGGCAAAAATGCCCCAAAAAATCTTTAAAAAAAAGAAGTAGTAAGAAGTAGATTCTTACCTGGGACTGGATATCAGAGATTTTACTCCAAGAAAAGTCAAACTCGCTCAATGGGACCTGGACAATAAAAGAGCAGTGTAAACAGAAGCCATTCCATTAAAGACATGACACTTGCACTTATAATGTGTAAATTGTGGAATTATCCAACAGTATATACAGTGACAGACAGTAACCCCACAGTAGACTTTGAGATGGTTACCTTGGCCTGTTTCAGGAAGCGGAGGAATCCCAGCTCCTCTGGTCGGAGGATGAGGAGCGCGTGGCCTCTGCCATTGATGCCTCTGGCTGTTCTGCCCACCCTGTGGATGTACTCCTGCAGATAGAAAGCTAAGCTTAACAGGAGTCCTACGCTGGGACTCGACCCCACAAGTGACGCCATTATTTGTAATAATAAGTGTTCATGAGCCAAGCAGTTAGTTATAAACTAAGTGAACCATTTGGGTCTGTTTCTCTCATTTCATATATATTAAAATGAGCTTTTGGGATAAAACTGGTTTTATCATTTTTTGTTGCAATTTTGAACCATTATTATTTTGTGTAATGTAGTAGTAGTTTGGATACCTTGGGGTCATCTGGGGGGTCGTACTGGACGATCCAGTCCACCTCAGGGATGTCCAGGCCTCGAGCTGCCACGTCAGTACACAGCAGGATGCCTGAGTCAGCGTTGCAGAACTGGAAGAAGGTGGTGGTACGTTTGGTCTGCTTCTGCTTGCCCTGGAAGCAAGATGATTGAGAACAACCCTTTTTACAACAGATGTTTTTGTAGGGGAGACTGACGTATATGAATGCTGCGTTTGATGTAATGTGGCTTGAAGGTTCGTGACATGTCTTACATGGATGGCCATGACAGGCAGGTCAATATAGTTGAGTAGTTCATAGTGGAATTTCACAGACATACAGGAGGAGAAAAAGACCATGAGCTTCTTCTTGCGGTTCTTCTTCAGGAAGGTGAAGAGTAGCAGGAAGCGCTTCTCTGATGGACACACCACATAACCCTGAAACACAACAGAGATCACTTTATATCACTTCAATGTGCTGATCACTTTCAAGGCCAGTCCACCTCCTGTGTAACTTTGATTTAACAGGAATGTAGCAGACAGTACCTGCTCCAGGCCATCAACAGTGGCATTGTCTTTGTTGTCATCTACACCGACATAAAGGGGCTCTTTCTTCAGGGAGATGCGAGCCAAATCCTCCACTTTACGGGTCTGAGTGGCTGAAAACAGCATCGTCTGTCTCTTCTCTGGAGAAAACAGAGCCAGAAACATTACAATGATTTAATCCGGGCAGGGGTTTTAAAATTCCTAGCCAATTTTGAAATTGGGTTGCATCACGCACATGAGGAGAAACTTAACACATGATGTTCACTCAAATGTCAATTATGCACACACTATACAATTTGAAAATAATGGCACACCACAGGATATCATTAAGATTACCGTGCCATGGAGAGCAATGCATCACTGCGTGTAGTCTGAGCCCGACTTTAGAGAGCGCAGGATGAGTCAGAGGTTCAAGTGTTTTGGGGGGTTTTTTGTCAAAGACCAGAAGTGTGCAAACTTTTTTGAATGGGGGCCAGAATACATAATGTGAAAATACCTGGGAGCCAACTGCTTCTTGCATCCTACAGGTTATTTTCAAAAAATCCCACACAAATGAAACAAACAACTGTTTCATCTTTCAATAAAAGATACTCCTGAAAGCAGCAGCCCTCACTGTCAACTTAATGTTTCTTTGTTGTCTCCCACCTGACAGGAAATGTATGCTGTTAGCTAACTGTTTGCTTGTTTACTGTCTCTTTATGCAAACACATCCGTTCCACCCTCCTACTTGGTGCATGTCTATTAACTGTGTGAAAGTCCTGCCACTGTGAGGTGAACGGAAAAAATGTTAAATGATCTTGTTAGATTAACTAATGTTGTGTAGTGGGCCACATATAGCATATTTTGAAAGACAAGCTGCAGGGCCACAACTGGCCCCCGACGGAGCTTTGGACATGCCTGTTGTAGAGTGTCAAAATACTGTATATAACTTAAACCAACCACAAAGAGTACAAGTCTGAGAAAATAACCCTGATGTCACCAGACTTATCTTTGCTTGGGTTTGAAGTCTATAAACAGACAGTCATTCTTATAAACCAGCAGTGTGAGGTATTAAATGTAGGCATTTAATAAGCAGAGATGATCTAATAAAAGATGTTTTTAATTTGCTTTATGGGAGAGATCCTGTGTTTTTGGAGCATAATATTGACTTAACATACCTCTGCTTGTATTGTAATTTTGACCACTATTAAAAAAATCATCATCAAAGTCCCCTAACTTTATGAAAGTACAATACTACAACTGCTAGGTGTCCCCTGTAACAAAACAGTACAAAAAAAAAAACCCAATTAAGAGGAAGCTTAGCAACAATAGATACATACTTGGCAGCAGTTTGATGATCTGCTTCAGTTCCTCTTCAAAGCCCACCTCTAAGATACGGTCAGCCTCATCAATGATCAGACACTGGAGGTTCTTGAACATGAAGCCTGGGGTATTCTGAGGGCATAATAGTATTGATTTTTAATATTCTTACCCAAGTATTAACAACTAGCAGGAGCAGCAGAAACACTTGACATTTACAGTAGGAACACACCAGCAACACATATGTTTATGTTTGATTGATGTGTCAGTACTATCAATTCTAAAACACATGATGACTTCTAATCAGTCCCTCCAGGATTTCTGCTGGGGTTTTTTTTTGTGATTGTTACGGCCTGATATACTTGATTTCACTGCAGGTTTCCCTAAAAAAAATGTAATACATGTGATGTTTTTAGGCATTTTCTTGCAATAAAATTGCAGGAGCAAATGAAAACTGCAAAAATATTTGTGATGCTGTCATGGATTTGGAGTTTATTACATAAAGCACTGAGTGTTTCCAACAGAATTAAATCTACGTGTGAAGGTGGGAGGGGGGTGGATGTGAGGCGGTTGGCAAAAGCTGATCGCTGACAATCAGCTGTTGCTGCCATCTGAAGCAGCGCTGAAGGACTGTCTCCGTTAGTTGCTCACTTCCTGCTCTCTCTGCCTGGTTAGCACCAGCTAACAGCAGCAGCAGCTATCTGACACCGAGCTGTTAAGCGGTCCCAACCATCTCAGAGCAAAAAAAACTCGACTGTCATTAAGACCATTACTACAAACTGGGTAACATTAGCCGTGTGAACAGTTAGCCCTCTCACTGTGTAAGCTATTATGTCCCACGTACAGCAGATGTCTCATTATAAACTGAGAGAGGGGCGAAGCAAATCAATACGCAACATGCAGCTCTACAGTGAAATAAGATGTGACTCATTTTTAACAGTCAAATTTGTGGTAAAGTTGTGGTGATTGGACAGAAGTGCAAGGCTGCACAGTATTCACGGGGATTGCCTGAATTTGCCTTAATTGTTGTGATTGCAATATGAATGAGTAACGACCTGTTTCATATACTGTCTGGATTCATAATGTCATCATCTTGATAAGGTACTCAGTACATGTGATGGCTCTGGAATTGTTGGTAGGAGTGTCTTTGTGTCAGGACCCTGCTCACCTGCAGATGGTCCAGTAGACGGCCAGGTGTAGCCACCAGGATGTTGACACCGTTGGCCAGTCTTTGGGCCTCAGCTGAGCGGTTGCTGCCCCCCATGATCAGACCAAAGGTGTGCACATGGTGCGTCATCAGCTCCTTCAGCACACCATAAGTCTGCATTGCCAACTCACGTGTGGGTGAAAGGATCACTACACCAGTGCCTGAGAGGAAGAGGAGGACATAAGTGAAGGGCTTCCTGTCAACCTACATGACACAGTTTGATACAGTAGATAAAAGCAGTTTGCTTCCCTCTCCCTCAGCATCCCAGAAAGTACTGAAGCCAGAAAACACTAAGGAGAGAGGATACATTAACAGGGGTCTTACCATTCCTGGGCATGAACTTGAGTTTGTAGATGAGCTCTATAGATGGGATGAGGAAGGCCAAGGTTTTACCACTACCTGTCTTGGCAGCAGCCAGAACGTCCCTACAGAGAGGCAAACACTGTTTCACTACCAACAAAGTCACACTGTGATATTAGTATAAATATTTTATTTTTTTCCTTAAAATAACTGAGCTGTAAAGGCCACAGCTCAGGAGAATGGGAGACTTACCTTCCTTCCAGCAGGGGACGAATACTTTTGTGCTGGATCTCAGTCATGTGTTCGAAGCCCATCTCCTTTACTCCTTTCAGCGTGCTCTCACTTACCAGCTCAGCAAGGGAGGCAAAGGATGTGTCCTCAAATGCTCCTGAAATACCAGTCAATGGTTCATGAATGGAATGTTTTCCCTAAAGCAGATTCCATTTAAAGAAAGGCCGAGATGAAGCACAACAAAGCAGCATGTAGAGAAAGAGAAGGCAACATAATCAGCCATAACACACTAGTCAAATCCACTGTGTCCTTGCAGTAACTCTTGTCAGGAAAGTCACTGGTGACTTCTCCCAAAGATAACCACAAGAGTCTCTGTATGCCTTGGCTGACACCCGTTTCATGATGGAAACACTGAAAGGGCAACACATAAAGGCAAATCAGCTATATTTTGTTTTTCACCTCGGGTGGATGGTTAAAAAAATAGAAAAAAACTTGACGTTCGATTATTCCTTCTAAAAAACACATAGGTTTGAACCACCTGAATGTAAAAACATATTTTTAAAAGAGCTCCATACCTAAACATGACAAAATAAACAAATAAAATCATGTCCTGCACTGTAAAACATCACCTAGAAACTAGAGCTGCAACAATTAGTTGAAGAATCAATAAGTAAATCGCAAAATATTTAATGGCCATTAAACAATTCATTGATTAATCATGAGTTTATCTGCAGATTAATCTATAACCAAAACAACTGTTGGTTACAGTCCAATCAAAGACTATAGAACTCTGATTGCCCTGATTAAACCGAGGTCAAATAAATGATTTGTAATAAGGCTGGGCGATATGGAGAAAGTTGAGTATCACAGTTGCTGATCTTGGATTGCAAAATATAGGATTTCCAAATCCTCATCATTCTGATACAGATTATTTTTGTTGAAAAACTGAGCCAGGTTATTGTCTGCCTTCTGATTGAACCCGATTTCTTAGATGCCATGCAAATAAGAAATCGGGTTAAAAACAACACAGCTGGATTTCTGCTTAAGGTGTCCTGTTCATGTGTGTACATGCCTTACCAGGCTAATAATGTAGTTTGTGTGCATGCACATGTGTGAGAATGACAGACAGGTCAGACAAAGATTTCACTGTGACAACAGGGGTGAATTGTGACTTACTGTGGATTCTCTGGTGATTCTCATCCCTTGATGTTAGGTTGTGACTCAGTTACACACCTATTTGCTAAGATGCTTTGTATTAAGTGTTTACTAGTTTCTTTATACCAGCATTTGGCGTGAATCAAAGTTATACTGAACCCTGCATGGCAAGGGGAGAAATAATACATCAAATTTAATTCTGTTTAATTTATTTTCCTAACCTGATCTGACATGAGAAGGATTTTCTCTACAACTGTTAATTCTCTCATTCATGGCTCTTAATGATTTATTTATCTTTTTGATTTCTTCTTTTTGTTGTGTGTGTCGGAAATTACGATTAGGATCTAAATAATCACAGCACTTTACGTTCACCTGACAGCATTCAAATCAGACTTGGGTATTGTTAAACTTTTTGATGAAACAGCTTTTACAGAAAAGTAAGTCTCACCAAATGGTTTTTAAGCATTGAACTTTTTGCAGTGGGCCTTTAGTAAAATTATACACTAAGGAAAATCATGCTGTCTTACCACATAGCCTGTCCAGATGCTCCATGCTCTTATTATCTACTGTACTCAGCTAATGAACATCGTCATAAGTTACTAAACTAAAGATCCAGTCAGGCCTAAAGTACGCAGACATTTATTTCTTCAATACCTGTCAAGCCAGATGGTAATTCAGGTTGATCATCCTCTTCATCATCCCCCTCTCCAGTTTTGTCCTCTTCTTCTTCATCTGAAGCTTCCTCTGGATTTTCAGTAGCCTGCTCTCCATCTGCTAATGTTGCTGCTACCTCCTCCGCCTCCTCCTCCTCCTCCTCCTCCTCTTCCTCTGCTCCTTTCACTGTTTTGGTCTTCTTCTCAGCTGGATAGAGGATAATTTCACATCAGTTACCCAAAACAAAAAGTGTAGTGTGTCAAATTCAGATGGGTCAACTCCTCCAGCTGTTACCTGGTGATTCCGCAGTGTCAGCAAGCTTTCTTTTCTTCTTTGTCTTCTTCTTCTTCAAAGAAGTTTGCTCTGATGTGATCCCTTCCAATGGTACCCCAAGCTGCTTCTTCTGTTTTTTCTTGGGCTTGTTGTCAGCTTTACAAACAGCTGCTGGTTCCTCACAACACTCCTCTGCCAACCCGTTTGAGTTCACTGTCAAACACATTGTAACAAATCTCACATTTAGCAGGTATTATCAAGATAATGCGGAGAGCTGTAAGCAGTTAAGTTGTTTTCTATAATTATGCTTCCTGGAAAATGTTTATTCGCGTTAATGGAGGTCAATATAGAGTTAAGAGTTCTCTACGGCGTTACATATAACTTTGGAAATGGTAACGTTACTGCTGCAATGTAAGCTAGCTACATTTTAGCAAAGCTTATAAATTACACTAATCAGTGACAAATAATAGTGACAAACACAAACAAGTATCTACTGTTAAAAATTAACGTCAGCTAACGTTTTATCTGTCTGAAACATTAAACGTTTAACCGGTGTGACAAGAATTCCTGATTAAAAATCATGCCGTGAGGAGCTAACGCTGCTAGCTTAGCAGGTTGAGTTCGCCACCACTTCAGAAACACAGAAAACAAACAACAACAACAACAGAAAGCTAGTTTATTTACAGCACATACCGGCCTCTGTGCCCTCTGTCTGTGTCTGGAGTAGTTTGCGCTCTTTGTTCTTTTCACTTCTTTTCTGAATTTTCTTGCGGAGAAGCTTCATCTGTAGGTCCGCCATCGTTACGGCGCACGACACACGTGTGTATGTGTCCGGTGTTGAGGGCCCTTCGGGGTACCAGTGTGGAGTGCCTGAGTGAAAATGTGAAGGACCTCACGCTCACTGCACAGGCGTGTCAGGCCGGTGCTTGTGGTTGTTGGGGGGGGGGAGATAACTACAAATTATATTAGCAAAATTTTTAAACGTTTAGTCTGAAACTTTCAAAGCCTGCAGCTACAGCCTGAGTATGGGCAGCTTTAGGCAGTGAGAGGGGAGGGGGTGGTGTGCAAAAAGGGGGCGGTTGGGGGTTTTTGGCTCTGGGGAGGGGCATACAAATTTAAATGGCTGTATTCATTTTACCAGTTGTTTTTTTTTTTTTCTTTAAGAAAACATGGATGAGTTTTTAAAACATACCATTTGATGTTTGAAAGTTAAAAGTTGAAAACAAAATCTTGCAGTAAAAGAAATGAATTGATTTTTCACCATTATCAAAGAGTCAGGCATGTAGGAGTGCAACATTTAATTTAATTAATAGCTGTCATTTGGTGTGGTTTCAAGTATTCTGCTAAAAGAAGAAAAAAAATTATGCTAAAAGAGGAAAACATTCAGTGCTTCTCAAAGTCCTGAATGCTTCCTTGGAAGGACAGGTCCTTTCATTACATTTTTCTAGGCTAGCAAGTTCTCAAGTGTCCACTGCCATCAATTTTGGTAATTTGTGCACAGTGAGTACTGAGAATACACACATGTATCCTTCAAAATTCTCTGAGGGAAAGACTCAGTCCTCAGCAGAATTTAAAGGATTCTTGACATTGGAACTGTCCTTCGGCAGGATTCAATGATGTAGCCTCTTTAAAATGCAGCCGCTTACAGAACACACATTGGGACAGGGTAGCAAATGCCTGGGTGTGTGTCACTGAAGAGGCCCTGCCTTCAGTTCTTGGAAATTGTGCACAAAGAACTGTGGGCACCTGATACCTGCTGAGGATACACACATGCATCCTTGAAAATTCTCTGAAGGAATGACTCAGTCTTTAGTAGAACTTGAGGGATTCTTGCGATCTTGTGAACACATTATCTCAAGAACACCTTGAGGGAATTTCTTAAAATTTGGCACCAACGTCCACTCGGACTTAACAATGAACTGATCAGAATTCGGTGGTCAAGGGTCAAGGTCATTATTATTATTATTATTATTATTGTTTCACATTATGCAGAGTTGCAACATTTTTTAATATTCTTTGTTATAGAAAAAAACATCTGACAACCACTATAGAACTGTTCAACTACTGTCTGCAATAAAATGTTGAAACGGCCTCCTGGATCTTGCATTTGAATGTGCACCCCATCATCAGATGTTCTGTGAGCCAGCGGCAGCATGACTATAGTTTTTTCAGTGACATCGTAATATTCTGCAAAAATCTCATAACTAAGAAAGGGTGAATTGGTGACACTAATCATGGACGTCCACCTTGAAACTGTGCTGATTGTATAGATCTTCTGTGCTGTAGGGGGAGTTGTGTGTGAAGCATATGTTTTCAGAGACACAGATGTAAACTGTGACTGCATTCCCCCACAAACCCACATGGAACACACCAAAGATGAAACCAGCATTTTCTCTTTAATAGGAGCAGAACATCAAAATATCCATTCAGCATCACGTATTCCAGTCGGATCACACAGCGTCCACTGCCTTGTGCTTACAGCTCAGAATTATCCAGAAATCACACATCACACTTGTAAGACTGTGAGTTTTCAGGTTTGAAAGTCACACCCATATTAAATACCAACCTTACGGTACAGACCAAGTATCAGTTAGTCTGGATTATTATATTTAAAAGGCATAGATTCATTAAAAACTAGACATTTTATGTTTGAAAAGGCAAATAAAGGATTTCTGCTTTGATTTCTGATTTTGCATGTGGTCCTTGGTATTACAATTTATTGTCCTTAAGTCTTCAGATACCTCTTTATCCTGGTAATAGTCCCACGTCTTTTACTGGTATCAACATGGATAATTGGAATCCTCTACGAAGTGCCACTAAGTGCTAAGATGTTAAAAATACCAGGACCTCTGAGTGGCAAAGAGGGCAATTTACAAGACTGGTACATGTCAGTATGTGATTTCTACTGTTATCAATTACTGTTGAATGACTGATTTAAGTGTCTCAATTCTTGAGAAACTTTCTAACCTACACTCACTGACTGAGACGACTGTAATCAGGAGAAATAGTGGCAACCCTGTGTCTAAAATGTCAAGCGGATGGAAGCGCTTCGTCCTCAATCTTAACCATGTGTGGCTCTGTCTCTCTTTTGATCTCAGAAGCCTGAATAATAATCTGAGAGCCGTTTTCACTCATCCCCTCTGGTGCTTGGCCCTGCTGGACAGGCTGTAATAACTGACTCCTGGACATTCTCCTCATGTGCTTCATCTCCTCCCAACTCTGTATCCTTCTGCCGATCTCACACCCTTTGCTCCTTCTCTTCAAAAACCTCTGCCTCCAAGAGTGGTTTGTTTGTGAAGGTGCCTGATGTTGGGGCCTGGAGCAGCTGTGTAACTGCGTGCTTTCTACTAGCATGGACATGGATGGTGCCTGAGCACATCGTCTCTTCACGTCCTCTTCCACTGCTTTGAACACCAGGTCAGTGATATCTCGGCGGAGTCTCATTAGTACCATAGGGTCTTTAATCTGACGCATATCCGCCAACATAACCTCTGCAAACTGGTTTAGTATGTTGTGTTTGGATGTGTGTGGTGCAGCTGTTTGGTCAGCCTGATCAGCAGAACCCTCATCATTGTGATGGTGAGAACAGCTCAAAGACACAACCTCTGTAACTTGAGGCTGCAGGTTTGGACAGAGCAGGGGAGTGGGGTTCAGGCTCGACGACGGGTGGGGTTCATTATTCAGATCCTGCCCAGTCACATCGGCATCCAGTGAGCTATCAAATGAATTTCCCATCTCCTGGTCAATACTTCCTTCAGTCTCCAACTCCTCATCATCCTCTTCCCGATCATCAAACTTGTCCTCCTGCAAAAATAGCAAGCAAAAACATACACATTTGTAATCAGAGCTGTAGGAAAGTGTCTACAGGCTTTCTGCATTAGTTCCAACTTACCAGAAATGAATCACCTCGCCTACGAACTATGTAAGGCCTCAAGAAATCAAGTTTCTCCCTAAGCATTTTTTGCTGGGCAGTGCTGACCCTCTCTGGGTGCCATAACACCCTCCCATACTGAGTCCGGAGTGATCTTGATCTTCTCTCAACATCAGATACTGCAAGGTGAAAACACGTCTTAGTAAATATGGTGCATTACTTTCTATGAATCAGAATCAGAAATACTTTGTTGATCCCTGCCTGGAAATTGCGATCTGTTGCAGTTGCTCTGATGTAAAGTGAAGAGAATGACAGAAGTAGAAATAACGAGTATACAGTATGCAGTATGTAAAAACATAAAGTAAAATATGTGTAGTATGCTACAATGTTAACACTAGGATGTAAAATATTTAACAATGTAAAATATGTATAATATGCTGAGTATGTAAAGTGTATTAAAAATGTAAAAATATGTACCCTTGCCACACTGCAGTGTAGAAAACTAGTATGTTAAGTAACATAAAGAATGTGTATAAAGCTAAAATGTACAACATAATGTATACGTAAGTAGAAATAAGAATAAGAAATATATACAATATGTGCAACATTTGTTAAATATACAATCAAGAGTGGTTAAGTATAGGTATAATATGAGAAGAATATTGCACAGTTAAATAATTGCACCAAGTATTGTTGTAGCCTAGTTGAATTATTGCAACTATTACTGTCCAAGGTCATATCTATATGCTTTATTGTGACTTAACAGCTGTAATTTGGTAGTAAAAAAGAAGTAAGAATAAACCATAAAGTGCAGGCTACACAGTAAATTTAATTTACATATTTCCATACATACAAACTCCAGTAAAGTTCAGCTGGGTTCATACCGCTGGTCTTCCCCCTGAGACTGCATACTGCTTTAGGTTTTCTTGGTGTAACACTGACTGAATTCAGCACCAACAATACACTGTGTCATCTCCTTACCAGGCTTTCCGATGGACAAGGCGAACTCGGTCCACAGCTTGGTCTTCAAATCCTTATCGTAGTAAGCATCGACCGAGGAATTAAAAAGGCATTCATGTCTACGCCAGAAATCTATCAGCATGTTGTCCATGGTGGGGCCCCAGTGTGGCCCCCGTATCTGACCTCGAAAATGTGTCATAGCCTGGGAAGAAAATAATTCTCTCTCATGATATATGTTTACACCAGTTTCTCGCACTACATTTTAGGTTGTTTCTTCTTCTTTAGTTTTGACGCACTCCGGATGACGAACAACTTTTTCAGGACGATTACTGCCACCTACTGATCTGGAGAACCGGCGATTTTAAAAAATCTATATAAATAGATGGAATAGTTAAATTATTTTTTGATGTTTGTTTATCATTATCATACCGCTCCCATACTACTACTACTAATACAAATAATAATAACAACAATAATAATATACTTAGTTTTTAATGTCTTTATGAAGTATAAGGCAATGTATAATATATATATCTATGAAATGCCATAGATCATTATGATTATTATTATTTTATTGTCTCTTAGATCTTCATTCATTTACATAACTACATGGTGTGCTTTATTTCCCACGTTAGAAAGGGATGAGAACATCTCATTAATAATAAATAAACCACAAAATACACATTTGAGCTCAGGAGACCAAGGAATTCATATTTGTCCTCTGTGGGGGACATAGCACTGAAGCCTTTATTTTATACACCATGCATGCAAACAATTTGAGTTCTGATGTACAGCGTAAAGGGCATTCCGGGGCTTTCCAGTAATGTAACATACATGGTGGTAGAATTGCAAAAACAACATCAACAACAACAACAAATCACGTTTATGGCACTAAGGAAGGTAAGTGATCACATTTCTAAAAATATATTGTTTCTGTTCTTTATAAGGATGTTGTTGTTCTTTTTAAGTCTTTTAGAATATGCATATTGACTTGTGTCGTTTGTGGAGGACAGTGGGACTTGCTTTTTCTCAATTTTCAACAAGTATACTGGAGAAAAAAAAAAAACAGAGCCAGAGAGTAAAGAGCAGGATATTCAATGTCCAAAGGTGGACATATCAGCTGAGAAGGAGCCTGAGGAAAAACATTATTGATTCTCAGTGCCCATTTTAGATTAAAACTGACACATAAACAATGCACAATACCTTTAATATTAGGCCTACATTTATTTAAAAGTCAATTTATATTATATTTGTATGATTTATATAATGTAAATGTACTGTAATGTACATTCTGTGGAAAAGATTAACCTAATGTCCACAACAAGGGGCATGTTATAAAACATTAATGTTATTCCATTATATATTTGATGAAAAAAATATATTGGTACAATTGTTTTACCTTTCTGAAATGTGTTCAAATTATTGTAATGGTAGATATCCAGAATACATTTGTGGAAATGATACTAGTACTGGTAATACTATTAATTCCATGGAAACAAATTGATAGACTACATGTTGGTATACTAACATACTACTAGGCCTATTATTACAACAACATATGGTTTGTAATTTTTATTTTTTTCTCACTGTTTTACTATTACCATGAAGTTACTTCTCAACCGTTTGGGAGAGGCCTATAATTAAAGTACTATGGCTTCTGTTTAAAAAAAAAAAAAAATTGATTTTTGTCATTATTACACCAAGAAAATAAAAATGCAGATTTTTGCCCCAGTAGGCCTACCTTTTTCTTAGTGTGGACATCAAAGGGTTAATTTACGTTTAACGTGTTGTTCTTGTGTGTTTACCAAGATTATATCCTGAGACCCAGAGGCAAGTACTTGGCCTGAAAGAAACGTATCACAAGGATTTTTTTTTCTCAAAAATGTTATTCATTATAAAAATACAAACAACTAACATGTTGTACATTAGAGAACGTAAAACAAAGGAGGTTGTATGAATGTACAAGATTACAATATTACCGCTACATCCTCCTAGAGTTCATGGCTGAGTTCATGTAAACTGATTTCTGGTCCTCCCTCGATGATTGACAGCTGCATAGCCCTGCCTGCGTCGCTCTACCCGGCCTCCGCCATCTTGCTTCTCTCCCTGCCTACCAGAAACCGAGTGCGGAAGTGGAAACAGTACTGTGCGGGGCTCAGGGTTCCGCCTGTGGACGGCTTGCCATATCCTCCAGCCGACACAGCCTGCTATCCATCAAATTTCATTGTTTCTAAACAACAGAGACCCGGGGAGAAATGGCTGGACGGTTACCGGCGTGTGTTGTCGACTGCGGCACAGGGTAAGCTGTTCAAACCGACCCGCCGTGTGCAGACAGGGGGCTCGGGTGTGACAGAGAGGCTGAGTCCGGTCAGGGACTGTCAGTGTCAGCAGCAGCAGCAGCAGCAGCAGCAGCCACTGGGTGTGTGTGTGTCTGCCTCTGTGTGTATGCAGACAGCTAGCCAGAGAGCTAATGTGCTAACAGGCAGCTAACTGTGACATGTTATTACCGTGTCCCGGTTGCATTCCGAGATAAACCCAGCCAGGTCATTTGAGCTGTTCTGGCGTAAGTTACACAGTCACTGTATATTTTTCATGTTCGTTTTCCTGCCTATTAGCTAGTCTCATCATGGGGAGGGATTCATCACTAGAAAATGTTTTCTTCCTGTCGAAGGGATTTCGCTGCAAAAGCCTAGCTCATGTATACTGTTGCAAGCCCGAAACCAGACTGAGGCAGACTTCCCTCACAGCTGCTTTCATTCATTTGAAGCTGACAGGCCGTTAACGTCATCATAGTCTATTGTTCTACGTGAATTTGACCGGTTTTCCTTAATAATGTGTCATGTGAAAATATCTGACCGTGACTTTAACTGGTGGAATTCACAAACCTTTTGCTCGTTAGCCTGGATTTGAGCAGGCGCAATACTACTTCCTATTCAGCCTACACTTCCTCATTCACGCTTTTTAGTCCATATATGGTCGTTTCTCGGCATCCGAGCATGCTTTTTGATTAACTTCTCTAATTTCTCTTCTGTGCCAGGCTACCGATTATTATCCTAAACAGTTTGTCTCGTTTGTACTGACCCAATACAAATCTACACTAACAACAAATGTAGGTTTAAGGGACAAACAAAATTTTACGAGGCTAGATGTCTTAGCCCCTCCTGCAGCAGCAAGGTTTGTATTGATCGGTGTGCTGACCTTCCCTTAGCTAGTTTTTTCCCTCTTTCTTGATGGTTTACACTATATGTAAGACATTTGAAAGATAGTCTTTAGTCGTAATACTTCTTTTACTTATCCACATGAACCCCACAGTTATTGTAGGTATCCTTTAATATGAGTGGTTCTCACTTTGAGGAGGAGAAATGTTTTGTAACCACTGCTGACATGCATATTTATTCCAAATGATAGAACTCCGCTTGATGGTATGCTCAGTTAGTTTTGGGGGCTAAAAGTGGTTTGCATTGCTTGCATGTAGAGGCTTGAACTCATCACTCCTCACATTGCATACCCTTGTACTCACCCCTCCTCCCTTCAGGCTGTTAACCACTCTGCTGCTTCTGATCTACACTGGGACAGCAATAGAAAGTGCAGCTGAGAATTAGGTTGGCCTGCACTCGTCTCTGCTCATCAAGCAGATGGCTTCTACTTTCTCGCCAAGCCTTACAGTCATAAAACATATGTTCCAATATCAATGACTAAAGGACTCGTTTTTTAATGCTTGGTCATTAAGTCACAGATCGGGTTGAGTTTTGGTTCATGATTAGTTGTTTTAAGTGGAAACTTTGATGTGCTATAGCTTTGCAGAGTTGCCAGAGAGTACCAGCTTTGGGCAGATGTTGTAAAGGGCTGAGGGAGTTCAACGGCTGTCTCTGAGTCATGCTCATGATGTCCAAAAAGTGACAACTCCATTTCCTTTTACACATGAACCTTCTAAGCAGCCTAGCTGCTATTATTTGAATAGATTGCTTGACCACACCATGAAAGAACTGCAGTTGCATCCAGATTTGGGTATAATTTTGTTGTCTCTTGTGCAAAACTAGCATTGCACTGTCACAGCAAGGCTTCCAGAGCAGGAAAAAATAAAATCCCAGGTGTTGCAGCTTAGTGCAGTCAGAGGGCTGGGTGGAGTTATTTTTCATCTGTCTTACGCAAACAGTTGAAATTTCATAACATTAGGCTGCAGTCACTGAGCCTCAGTCAGCATGGGTACAAATTAAATAAAGGGAAAGCTGACCCACATTATAGATGACAGATTATCATTTGTCAAAATGTGGATACTTCATCAAGCTGTAAGATTCACCCAAAAAGATACTAACATAAAATTTTACCAAAAAGTGGTTTAGAGCAGTAGTTCAAGTTGGTTCTTGAGCTCAGCTCCAGCTGTCGTGTGTGATGATGTCCACTGACTACCATCAGACACACAGTGTATTGTAAGCCTGTTGAGGCAGGTTGAGATAGACAAGCTGAGACTGTTCTGTGGTATGAAGATATTCAGAGTGCTGCTGCTACATTCTGTTGCCGCAAGAGTACTGTCAGGAGAGTGCTGTTGTTACTACTAAACACCAATTCATGCTTTTTTTTGTATTCAAGTGAGAAAGTTACTTAAGAGGTTGGTCCAAACAGTTTGTCAAAGTGGTTCTGGCATCAGTGAGCAAAGTTGTAGCAGTGATCAAACACCTGCGTACACGCCTCTTTCAAGCCCAGAGACATGACTTATTTTAAGCAGATACAGTAAATCACTAGTGGGAGAAGTTCCCTGTATTCCAAGGCAGGACTATACTGCAAGGCAGTATGAACTAAGAGATTAAAATAAATGTTCCATTATTTTTAGCAGTACTGCACATAGTAGACCTGCCAACAAGCTTATTTCTCCCAGTTTTCTACTGTATTTGAACATGATCTATTGCATGTTCCCATTGTATTCTTTGTCCTGGCTCTACCTTAGAAAATCAACATTGGCAGCTCTGTTGGTTTTTCACTGTGCTCAACAGATAGGTGAAATTGCCAGCTTATATAACTTCACACACACCACACTATTTTCAGATCCTGACAAACCAAGAGTCACTCAGTGAATGCGGGAAAAACAGGTAGTGGTGTTTGAGTGCTCCCTGCCGCCTGTCGGGTAGTGTCAGTTCATGTCAGAGGAGGGTGGCATTACTTGACACAAGAAAGCAGGACATCAGGGTGTCTGTAGGTCCTTAAAGGGTAACCTTGGTATTTCCAATGTGGACCCCATCTTCTCATGTTTCTGTGTCCATGTGTTTAATGGCAACAGAAGTTTTTGACATTGGTCCAGTATTGAGTGAGACCACAATCAGCAATGTAACCACTTGGGGCAATTGTGCATTGTCAGTTTACGTCCACTCAAAGTGTGGTGTGTTTGGTGATGGCAATTTCAGGTCAAACAAAAAGGATCTTACTCTTTAACACAAGTTTTGCCTCTGTAAGGATCCCTTCCATAATGTTGTTAGACACTTACAATAACAATCTGAGCACTTTTAGTGGACATACTGTATGTGGAGGATGCGCAATTGCCCCAAGTGATTACATTGTGACAAAGTACAATTGTCATTTACATTAAGCACCTAGACACAACGTGTGGGAAAACAGGGTCCATGTTTAAAAACACCAGTTACCCTTTTAAAGTCTTAAATTGTCTTTAATTCAATTTTATAGAAATTAGTCCTTAAAAGTCATTAAATTGTCCACACTTACCACTTACCACTGTACTTACCTGCAATGTTTGAATAAGAAAAAGCTGATTTGTCCAAAAAGTTGTCTTCATTTTGGTTAAGGAATATCTGGAAAAGGTCTTTAAAATGCTTCAGATTAATTATCTGATACCTGTAGACACCCTGCACATGAGTTTAAGTTAGGAGCTCTCTTAATTTTTCTCTTTTTTTTTTTACAAGATCATGATCTGTGATAGTGCGGTGTCTTAATCTCATGTTTCTCCTTCTTTTTCTTTATTGTTCTACATACAAGTCTGTGGTTGCCTGCATAAAAATTGAATACACCACTTCCACATTTTTATCCAGGAATAAGGACCTTTTTATAGGTGTCTAGGACAGGAAATGCAAAAGGTTTCATTAAACATCTTCCATGTTGAATCTAAAAAGTTGTAGACTGGTACATGGAACAGACCAAAGACACAGTTGTTAATTGGTATAACTCACATTAAGCCTATTTGAGACCCAAGTTTGCTCAGATCATTTCTTTTAAAGACTGGTGATGTGGCCCTTTATGGTTTTCTTTTTCATTAAGTTGAATTCAAAGGAGCCACTATTATGACCAGGATGTGGCCTATTATGCCCGCAGTGCTTTGGCAGTCGTCAGCAGTGTCCTCTATCAGTCCCTTGGGCCCTGTGTGCAGGAAGTATCAGAGTCCTGTCTGGGCCTAAGTCAGTCAGGACTACATCTGGTTAGCATGTGCCCCACAAAACACCATTTGAACAGAGAAGAGACATAAAGAAGGCTGTGAAGTCTAAAGCCTTTGATGCTAAGGCTGAAGGTGTTTAAAGTGAATGTTTTAGGAGCATGGCAGTGGAAATGTTGCTTATGTGTTCCAGTCATGTGTTTTGGAAACATCAACATCATTCTTTTATTCATACAGTTCATACATTCATAGAGTTATTGTTTTGGCTGTTTCTTTACTGCATAGAGAAGAAGGCAACAAAGAACACAGCTGTGTTGAGGTCACAGCTAGTTTATATTAAGGATGGTCAGTTTATGCAGAAGTGATCTTTTTTCCCCTGGACAAATATGAATAGTCTTCAGTTTCCCAATGCTACATGAATGGCTCTTTTAATAGCCTCCCATTAGCAAACTCCAGAGCTGCCACTGCTTTTGGCACCCAACCAGCCCGCCAAAGTACAGTGATGGCATTGATCAAAACGATAGCATACGAGATGGAAGCCAAAACTAATCTTTATTGAAGTAAACTCTCATGCATATAAATGTAGTGCCAGCAGTGTAGCAGGTGGCTGCTTTTGTCTGGAACATGCAGCCTCTATATAATGAAATGTGATGCTTTTCTCTTGCAGTTACACCAAACTGGGGTATGCAGGGAACACAGAGCCGCAGTTCATCGTTCCATCATGTGAGTATTTCACTGTGCATTGAATTCTCCTAACACCAGCCAAGCAGGCCAGTGACATTAACAATGACCATGATGCATCTGTGAACAGAAGAAAATATTTTACTTTTTTGACACCATCTTTAGTTTGTCATTATTCAGAAAAAATCATCTTCTCCAACAAGACGTTTGCCTTCTTTCTATTAGGGATTGTCCCTGTAACACAAATCATGGTTCAAAATCTTAAGAGTTTCCTTTACATCTGTTTTAAAGTTTCAGTTTTTATATATGAATTGCAAACCAATTGTAAATGTTTGATAATTCTTGATGATTTTAACTTATTCATCAATAAAATATGCACACATATGTTGCTCTCTATTGAATTCTCTGTTTTCTTGTCAGGTATTGCCATCAAAGAGTCAGCCAAGGTCGGCGACCAGGCCCAGCGGAGGATGATGAAGGGGGTGGATGACTTGGATTTCTACATCGGAGATGAAGCAGTAGACAAGCCCACATATTCCACTAAGGTACATGACCCTGAGAGCTCAGCACTCCAACAGAAGCGACTGGCAAAACAAATGTTTGAAAAAAAAATTTTCAGTTTCTTTAGAGGACTGATATATTCAGCGTGCACACTACATTCAGTGATTCACAAACGAAATGCAGGTTAAAGGAGACATTCTCGCCATTTGCTGAAATGGTGGGTGACTGTTTTTCTTCTACCCAGACAAGGGGAAGAGAGACTTCACCAGGGTCAAACACAGTGTGGGAATGCAATCTGTAAACTCATTTTCCTTCCTTGATTAGCATTTATTTGTTAAATCACAGTCTGTTGGTATGTAGGAACTACTGGGTTAATTGGACTTGCTGCAGCTATAGAATAACATAGAGATTAGATGAAGATAAGATCATGTATAAGATAATCCAAATTTAGTACAGTAAATGTACTATGACTTTGCTGACAATTATTCCTGGTTATCTGGGACTCCAGGCATATTTTAAAATGTGTAAAAAATAAAAAATACAGCAGCAGCAGCACACACAGTTATTCAAATGACTGCTTTGGTACATGCAGTAGACCTCTTACAGTACACTCTTCATAGGAAAAGCGCAGGTGCAACTAATATTATCTACGATGACTTTGCTCCCGTTAGGTGTCCCAGTAAGCCAGTTAGCCAGCATGCACAACACCAGAACGGTGTCCCACTTCTGCACCCCACACCAATTCTAAGCTGGTTTTGCATTCTCAATGTGTTCACCAGTAAAGGGAAAAAAAATAAAGTAAATATAATGTGTACAAATGTACACCATTCTCCTATAATGCAACATACAAAGGAAAAGATGGAACTAATTACATTTGGAAAAAAACATCTAATTGTAGATGATAGAAAAACTTTTAGCTGTCTTTTGGCAGTAGCATTCTAAAGTTGCAGTTAGACTGAAACTAACTTAGACTTAATAAATATGTTGATTTCTTGTATATTAGGGGTGGGGGAAAAACAATACAACAGAGTATTGCAATATTTTGTGTGGCAATATTGTATGGATGGATGGATGGAAGGAAGTATTGATTTTTTTATTATATAACTCATTAATATTGCAAATACAAATGGAACTATTAGTAGCCCTCTGGAATAATGAAATTAATTGCTTATTCTGTCCACTAGATGATACTTTTTGCTGTAAGAAAAATGACTGAAATGAGAAACATTATCTTTAATACTTTATCTTATTAGGTAAAACAAATGTTGACAGTTGAAAAAAAGGTAACACATTCCAATATATCGCAATATGTGTTATTTGCATTGTGACTTAAGTATCGTGATGATATTGTACCATGGGGCCTCTGGTGATTCACACTCCTGTTGTATTTTAACTGCATAGACAGCATACTAAAAGATGAGTATAAAGCACATACTGTATATAGTCAGAACGTACTGTGTTATGACTTTTGGACACAGTGTAGAGCACTGTAAAACCAAAATGGAATGCAGACATAACGATTGTTATTCGTGACACCTGTGTCTGTTTGACAGGTTAAAATGTTCACTGTGAGAAAAGTCAGTTTAATGAATGAAAAGTAGGCATAGGTACTGAAACCCGATACTAAATTAGCCAGTACTTTTACACATTTTGGTTTTATTCATTATCATCCTGGAGCCTCTCACCTACACTCTGTGCTGAGGCTCAAATCCCCCACATACACACACACACACACACACACACACACACCTACATGACACAGTAGTAGGTGAACAGCCGAGTGGCCACGGTGGAAACAAAGTGAAGATAACTCGAAAATTACTGGAGTTGAGGGCAGCTACACCCGTTACTGTAAGTGCAATTAAACCTTAGCGAGTAAGAATACTTTATCAATACATGTGTTCAGCAAGCATCAACATGTAAACATGTAGACAGTGATATTCATCATGCTCCTTCCACAGTCTCTCATCCACCATCACTAACGTTATGTCTTACACAAGGACAGCACGCTAGTTCGGCTGATAGCAAATTGTTACTAATAAGCTCAAGTGACAGCTGTCTGTATGTAGACTTACTTAGTTTGACACTTATCGTAAAATTGGGCAGATACTTTGAAACTTAGCTGCTGGCTGAGACAAACAACCTGTCCTGTCTCTACCAGCACTAATGTTACCTGCACAAAGTGAATCACAGCAGCAGAGAGAGAGCAGGACAGAGGACAGGAGGACAGGAAAACAGAGGTCGGGAGAAGAGGGGACAGGAAAACCGAGGACAGGAGGACTGACTTACAGTGACTGATAAAAACTAAACTTCACTCAATATTGTGATGTCAGTAATATTATACATACAGTGACTTTGCTGATGTAAAAATTACCGTTGCTGCTCTGGAAACATTTGGTTATATTCAAAATATTCAGTTATCCTGTGCTGAATTATTTTTTTTTAATTAATAAATTTTCTAAAAAGCAATTATTTAGAAATGAAAAAGAACCTATAAGAGTACTGATTTAGTTCCGAATCAATAAGGAGTATGGATAAAAGTAGTAGTATCGATAAAATCTTACCGATACCCATCCCTAATGAAAAGCAGACATTAACACAGTGTATCACATTTCATAGTGGGAAACAGCTTGGGTCCAAAGTTTCAAAGTCCCAAATTAGTTTCATTCTTTAAGAGCCAATATTAGATTAGCCCTGTTCATTGTTCACTAAACTACCTCCATCGCCAAGTGTTGTGGATGGAGGTAGTCAGCTGCACCTGCTGACACTGACATAACAACTGCATGATGTCAATAGACAGCTTACATGCTGTGCATTTTAGACACTGTTGTTGGGTGTTAACCTGAAAACAGGGAGGAAACTGACCTATTTTGATGTTGATGTTGTTGTTGTGATTATGAAATTACTGTTATGCCACCAGAAATGTAGAAATTGAAGAGACAGTTCACCCCAAATTAAAAAAATACATATTATTCCTCTTACATGTTGTGCTGGTCATCAATGTAGATTGTTTTGGTGCAAGTTGCAGAGTGCTGGAGATATCGGCCATAGAGATATCTGCCTTATATCCAGTGTAATGGCACTCAGCTTGTGGTGCTCAAAGCGCCAAAAAATACATTTGAAATACTCAGCTGACCTGGTTACTCAAGATAATCCACAGACCTTGTTGTGAGCAGTTTTCTGTAGGAATTATTTTCTTTTGAGTAGGTACATACTTCCTCTGTGTGGTGATTTAGTTGGCTGTGCAGGACAATATTTTTTTAAGCGATGTTGCAAGCAGCTCGTCATTATAGCAACCACATTCTACAGTATTTATGTTACAGTTTTGTATTTATGCTTCTCCTGCTGCCATCGTATCTTGGTGCAGTGTTCTAATTAGCTGAACCCTTGTGTCAACAGTGGCCAATCCGTCATGGGATTGTGGAGGACTGGGACCTAATGGAGCGCTTCATGGAGCAGATCATCTTCAAGTACCTGAGGGCTGAGCCTGAGGACCACTACTTCCTCCTGGTATGAAGCTTAAAAATGTGGTCGGTCCTGCTTTTTATGGACATTGTCAAAGCCTTCCTTCTCTCAGTGTAAAATTAATATTTTGGCTCTACTGCGGCAAACTACAAAATGCAACAGTTCTGTCTTTGGTGTCTCATGTAAGTTCCTTGGCAAAACATGACAAAAAAATCCAAGCTGTAAAAGTTCCATATTAAAATTGTAATGCGCACACTTTGTTACAGAATAACTGTGCTGTGTCTATTTGTGCTGTTATTTTCCCTCTGCAGACAGAGCCTCCACTGAACACACCAGAAAACCGAGAGTACACAGCCGAGATCATGTTCGAGTCCTTCAATGTTCCAGGCCTGTACATCGCTGTGCAGGTGAGATATTCTGCATCATCTAGTTTGTGTATGATAAGGAAATACACTTGATATTTCTTTCATCTACTTTATAATTCTGTTATCCTAATATGTACTCAAAAGTCAGTTTTAAATTCATCATTTTATCATATTTTAGGCAAGTGTGCTGCTTCCTTCCATGACAGTGTAGTGAAGTAGTGCACGGGAGTGTGTTACAGAATACTTGTAGTCTATTTCCATGTGAACACACAGTCGGGAGATTATTATCAGTATGACATTTGTGTGTGTGTGTGTGTGTGTGTGTGTGTGTGTGTGTGTGTGTGTGTGTGCCAGGCTGTGCTTGCTCTAGCAGCCTCCTGGACATCCAGACAGGTGGGAGAGAGGACGCTGACAGGCACTGTCATCGACAGCGGAGACGGTGTCACCCATGTCATCCCTGTGGTGAGTTTTCTAGATAGACAGATGCACACTCTCCAAAAGATACAGCTCCATCAATTGCACACTATCTCACAATCATACACACTTCCTAGTCCTTCAACATTCAACATTAAATGTTCAGTCTCCTGACCATTCACGAGTGGGGCTAACGACTTTGGGTCTTTATCTATGAGGACACTTGTTATGGTGATTGACAATTTCAATATATATTCATATTTATATCTTATTTGTCATATGTAAAACATTCATAGTAACTGGGTAGGCCTTTTTGTAAACATTTTTTCCTTAGGTGGTCTTGCTTTTTTAATTTCTGAGAGAATCACGGTCATTTATTTTGCTTTGTTAAGAACAGCATTTTAATTTAATTTGTGTTAATTCCTCAAATTTTTTTACTGTTAATAAACACTGACGACTGGCATTTAACCATGATTAGAGGCAGCAGTGTGTAAACAGTGTGTAAAGAAGTGTTATGCTGAGGTTTTCATATATTATCTGGACAAGAATGAAGAATTTTTCCCCTTTTAAACAAATATTTCCACCTGTCTACTTGCTCAGCAACAGGATAGTGTTGATGTTTAAAAGTAGGCCACAGTGTTTCAGAGGCTGGAAGGAATTACTCAGTTTTAGGAAATGTGCTTGCAGAATACATTTAGAGGTTGGATGACTGAGTCAGCAAGTCCGTAGCCACTGCTGAACATGCGCAAAAAAAGGAGCCAATCACAACACCATGGGGATATGCAGAAGGCCTCGCAGTACACAGATCTGATGGAAGAATATCAAACTGAAATAACTGTAGACTTACGACTTGTGTGACATCACCTCTGTTTCTTTCTCCTCCTTTCTGTCTCTGTATTTATTTTTCTGTCTCTTTATTTATTTTTCTGTCTCTTTCAGGCTGAAGGTTATGTTATTGGCAGCTGTATAAAGCACATTCCCATCGCAGGACGAGACATCACTTACTTCACCCAGCAGCTTCTGAGGGAGAGGGAGGTGGGCATCCCGCCGGAGCAGTCGCTGGAGACGGCCAAGGCAGTCAAGGTTGGTCCTCAGCCACATTTCCCATCATCCACTTCCTCTGCTAAGAAGGTGCTGACTGAAGTCCCATAAGGAATGCCATGTATCATCAGTGGGATGCAACACAAACTCTGCAGTTAAACTGGTGGTAGCAGCAGTGGCATTGTGTGTTCCCACTGGCACACAAGGTACTGCTGAATATAGCTATTCTGATGTGAGTATTAGGGTTGGGTCAGTGTGAACATTTTCAAAACAGTTTGTTATTAAGCCAAACACGGGACCGGACCGGTATACTGAACTTTACCACTAGATGTAGCACTTTACTCAACAGCCACTCTCAACAAAAAGAGACTTGGCTCTGTTTGCTGCCAGCTTAACGACAGAACAACAGTGCCCCTACATTCCATGTTCAAACATTATATACACTGTATAAAAGAAGCTTGAGTGAGCTGTCTCACCTTGTCTGGTCACCCTAAAAAAACACATAAACTTTTGAATAAACAAACACAATGGGTGCCATGCGCATCTTCCCCTCTCCTGCCTCTACTGAAATTTGTTCTCCTTCATGTTGTCAGCCTCTGCTCAGCAGTAGGTTGTGCACAGCCTGCAGATGCTAGTGGCTCCATTAGTCTTTTGAGAAACAAACATTATGTTAATTACGTTGTCATATTGCTTATTAGTATGCGATTAAAAGATGGATTTAGCGCTGTGATGCCATTGGCGGAGTTTGCTGGTGTAGGCTACTTTTATCATGACAAATGCTGGTTCAGCCGGATTGCATAAACTCAAACTGGTTTCGGGTCGTACACTGCACTGGCAAAACTCCACCCAACTCTAGTGGGTATTATTGGAATATTCTGCTTATATTGTTGTACACAGATAACTGGCAAATGAATCTCTTTATCTGGTGAGCCTCTGGACAGGATGCACAGACTGAAGGTCCTATAATATTATACTCAATATCATATGAAGAAAAATATGAGTAGCTACAACAGAAAAGAGGTTAGTAGCCTATATGAGATAATTAATTAAAACTAAAGGTGGATGAAGTGTCAAAATACAATACTTACAACAGAGAGAAATATCATAAGTTAATATAACATTATTTGAATAATTTTGTATTGGTGTTAGAAACTGCACACAAGAATGTTAAGTATGTTTAGCTCACAGTGAAATCAATTAACCCTACCAGAAATATTTTAAGTCCTGACATGGATATTGTAGGAATGTTATAGTTAGGTCGTTATCTTATTTATTATCTTTGCCAGACGTAAGCCCGGAAGAGAGAGTGTTCTGTCCTTCTTTGTGACAACTGTTCATCCAGTTGACTTAGCACTGTGTGAGTGTGAGCTCTTGAGATCTCCTGGTGACATTTGTCATTAGTGTGTTATATTTTGTGTATTGAGATGGGACCCCTAAAACGGCCTGCTGGATACAACAACAGATAAAGAAAGAGAGACTGGAGATGTTACTTTGTCACAATCTCAAACATTTCAAGCATCAGCGATGTAACACTTGGAATGAATGCATGTGTTCCTGGAAATAGCCTGGTTCCAAATAGCTAGCAAATGACATGTATACTCCGCATTGCTAGGGGAGGCAACTATTCCATGGCAGGAGTATTGCTCAGGACCAAAGAAAGCGCAGCATCAGTTCTGAAGTTGTCTGTATGAGAGGTTCTCAAGAATGCTGCAAGCAACAATACCGGAGGCCAAGCAATCGACCTGTTCCAAACAGGCATGTTTTGAATAGGCACTGCACTAGTAAGCAATAGAAGATAACATGGACCTTATCTTCAATCTCATCTAAATCACAATCTTTTCTCTTGAGGGCAACCATTAAACCTGCCTCTTTTTATAGCTGAGGCGGGCTTTAGATGATGTGAAGTTGATTAATGCTTCGTGTTTCATTTGTATGCAGCCCTGCCTAATAATATAATAGCATTGCAGTAGGGGACTGAGATTTTGCTGATAAAGTTCTGTTTACCTGTGATGAGTTACATGGTATTTGTGGCTGACATGCTGGTAGAGGCACAATTAACACAGCTCATTCTTATAGGCTGTACCTTTCCAATCTTGTTACCACCGTGTTGATAGCGATGAACTATGGATTTCTTTTCTTTGGTTAGAAAAACTGGAACATCATTGTTTTTCTGCAAGAGGACACCAGGTGGCACTATTAGCCTGCCTGCTACAAGCAGCTGGTGCCCTTCAAAACCCCACTGCTTTTGTTTTGCTTTGTTTTGTTTGTTTTTTTTCGTTTCTGATGATTAACACAGTTCCTCAAACTGAGATCGACCTGAGCCATAAATTATTTCTTTTCCATTTTTTTCAGGTCACAAATAGATATGACTTTATGTTAATGCTGTTTGCCTTCACTTATTGTTGCTCCTTCTGTCAGTCACAGCATTTTATTGATTCCCCTCAATTCTCCACAATTCCCCCATGTTTATTAAATAGCTTGTTATCCAAGACTTTGTTCTCAGTGTCAAGGACCATCTTTCATTACCCCAAGACAGACAAACAAGAAATAATGTGAATTCAAATAATTAGCATTAGCATCGAGGGGTTGCGTGTCGTGCATATTGCCAGTCATGTCAGGAAATGTTAATTTTGCTGCTGTCTTGCTGGCAGTATGGACCATGTTCCCTGCAAATCAAACTAATGACATCTCCTCTGAATACAGTTTTCTTCTGCTCATTCATATGCACTATTACACAAGCAAATCAATTACTCTCCAGACTTGTGTACATTTTCAAATTGAAGATGTTTTTATAACTTTCCAAATAGCAGTAGAATACACCAGCAAGGTAAACAAAAAAGAGTCCCTGCTCCCATTATCACTCTTGCATTACAACACAATTATAACAAAACAAATACACGAAGATATTTGCAGGCTGATTTTGCTGCTTGATTCAAAATAACCCATGATATAGGGGTTTTTGCTTTAAGAACAATCAAGGCTATGTGTAAAGCAGGGGGATAGGAAACAGCTGCAATGCCACAATAGATTCTAAACAGACTTTTTTAACCATTTAGAAATAAAGCAACTCGCTGGGAACCAGTAAAATTACTGTTTCAAAATGAATTTCTATCAGCTTTAGCGAGCTGATAATGTTAACATATTCCAGTGAGAAACAGCAGCTAGTAGCAGTGATAATACTGCCCGATCCTGCATACATGTGCAGAATCTGTTTATAGAGATGACCGCCATATTTATAACAGAGACAAACATTAACACTGTTCATTAAATAACCTTAGACACACAGTAACAGTGGTCCTCATTTATCAATCTACCGTATGAACCAGTGCAGAAATAATCTTATGATAGGGTTCATGTGTGATTCATAAAAACATTCATACCTCGCCAATCACCGCGTACAACAGCTGTAGATAAATACGGCAGTTGAAAATAATCATCATTTAAATATCCCTCCCCAATATATTCTGGGTTTAGAGGCCTTGCTCCTTGAGTTTATGTCATGGAGAGGCATAATATGGCCTTCTCTGAGCTGGAAAGAAAAACGCTGACGTTCCCAGGTCTAATTCAACCAACTGGTTCTATCTGGCAGCCTGCAAATTGGAATCAAAGGAAGTCAGAAAAACACAGTGTGGAAAGAAAATGCTGCTGCCATCAACAGTGTCGCAGCAGGAAATCAAACTCCAGCTGAGGTTGTAATATTTGTCCATGATATGTATTGACCCACAGCCTACATATAATATCATAATATTCATATAAAAGCTTATATATTGCAATGCTTTATATTTAGGTGAAGTAAAAATGGTCCGACTTAAAAACTGGTGACCAAAAAGCGTGTTGTGGCCCTTAGGCGCAGCACCATGCTGACTGGAGGAGGCCAGCCAGACCCCAGCGTTAAACTGATCCAGAGTAGCGCATGGCTGAGCTTATCAGGTCTGCTCCTGTCTTAGGCTTAACAGGTGGCGGATGAGACACAGATGCACCACCTGTGTCTGAGTCAGACAATGGTGGAAATGTAATCACCTAGGATACTAGTATTTAAATAATTACACAGCTTATTTTTTAATGAGTTTTTAACAATAAATGATAACATCCTTAATCAGGGTTTACAAAAATGTTTTAGATGAATCGGAGCTGGCACGAGTGGTGTTCAGCCTTACGACAGTCAATAGCCAGTCCCACAGAGCCGGGCAACTGTGAGCTGTGTTAGAGTGCATGGGTCCTCCACCTGCTGGCCCACAACCCTGGATTCTGACAGCAGAGGTCCTGGAAAAACAAAGGGAGATCTGGCGGCCAATGGCAGATATAAGCAATTCACTTATTACCATCAATAACACTTTAAAAGGAGAACCTGAAACGTGCACATAAATAAAATGTTTGAATGATTGTTGTACATGGTCTGTTTTCATATTTAATAGCTAAGACTACTTGCCAAACAAAACATATGAAAAATGTACTTATAAAAAGCGATGAATGAGGTCCTGTTTCCTCCCTGTAGTCTTCAGGTGGGGCTTTGCTGGCCATGGAAAAAACTCTCATGTCTTACAGATGCATAAAGGTCTTCTAAAAGAGCAAGATCTACCACTGCTGTGAACTAATGCCTGTCACAGGTCTTGTTTAAATAGATGACTGAGTAAGCATGTAACCTGTCACATTGTGAATCGGTTAGGCCACCCGTTGCAATCAATTAAAAAATCAATTGAATGATTGCAGTGGGTGGATAATTATGTCACCCTTCTCTCTCTCTCTGTATATATATACTCTGTTTGTGTGTGTGTGTGTGTGTGTGTGTGTGCATAATATGTGGCTGCAAATACACTGACTCAGACAGATTTATATTGCTGCACTTGCCTGTCCATGCTGACTCAAACTTGCGTACACGAGTTGAGACCTGACGCACGCACCCAAATTTCTGTGCTACATTCATTTGATAAACGAGAGCCAGTGTGAGCTGTCTTCCTTTAAAACAAGTGTTTCTTCTATCCATGGCTTTCATAAAGTCCAGGACTCAGACCAGATCACTGGAGCTAATAGCTAATAATCTACTCTGATCCAACTGGGAAGTTTCTTTCGTGGGATATTGAACGTTTTCCATCCATTACTTTTTCATTCATCTTCATCTTCTAACCGCTTCATCCTCTTGAGGGTCGCAGGGGGCTGGAGCCTATCCCAGCTGACATCAGGCGAGAGGCAGGGTACACCCTGGACAGGTCGCCAGACTATCGCAGGGCTGACACATAGAGACAAACAACCATTCACGCTCACATTCACACCTACGGACAATTTAGAGTTATCAATTAACCTAGTCCCCAATCTGCATGTCTTTGGACTGTGGGAGGAAGCCAGAGCGCTCGGAGAGAACCCACGCTGACACGGGGAGAACATGCACACTCCGCACAGAAGGGCTCCCACGCCCGGGATCGAACCGGCAACCCTCTTGCTATGAGGCGAGAGTGCTAACCACCACACCACCGTGCCGCCCCCATTACTTTTTGAACAACTTAATATGTTGAACTTCTTGTAAGCTCTCAGTCATCCTGTCTTTACACAGAGATGAAAACAAAGATTAGAATTCAGGAAAAACTGTAATCTTGTTCTCTTTTTTGAAGAATTACTAAGACAGCGTCAGCTACACAATTGTCTTTTTTTCTCTGATATGCTGAAGCTGATAATACATCTTTATTCATGCTCTCCCCACCAGGAGCGGTTCAGCTACGTGTGCCCAGATTTAGTCAAAGAATTCAACAAGTATGACACAGACGGTTCCAAGTGGATCAAGCAGTACACCGGCATCAATGCCATCAGCAAGAAGGAGTTTACCATCGATGTGGGCTACGAGCGCTTCCTGGGGCCTGAGATCTTCTTCCATCCAGAGGTCAGTGTTGTGAATCAAAGCAAGAAAACACAATCAAGTATTTTACCTCATAACCAATGTTCTAACCACTTCTGTGTGCCATCATGGCAGCTTGTCCATACACACAGTCTCTGACCTCCAGGATATTTAATCAAACATTGCTCAAGCATATTTGGGTCTGTGATAATTACTTTGGTTGCTGCGATGCACACACAGCACAGTA
This sequence comes from Epinephelus lanceolatus, assembly GCF_041903045.1. Classification (NCBI taxonomy): domain Eukaryota; kingdom Metazoa; phylum Chordata; class Actinopteri; order Perciformes; family Serranidae; genus Epinephelus; species Epinephelus lanceolatus. Next base: position 6,582,405 of record NC_135747.1, read on the forward strand.
TAACCAATCGTCTTTGTTTCCTACTATCCCAGTTTGCCAACCCTGACTTCACCCAGCCTATCTCTGAAGTTGTGGACGAGGTAATTCAGAACTGCCCTATTGATGTCAGGCGTCCTCTCTACAAGGTAAGCAGACATTCAAGATGACAGGATGCTTGTTTGTGAAGAACTCGTGTGAACAATTGTTGAAACGAGCTTTGTGAGATTGAGCTCCTTTTTTCTGAAATTCTTTGCACCATTCAGTAAAACCTGCTTTGACTGTACCTGAAATTATTATACGATCTGTTACGAAACATTCTGACCCATCCATGAACTGACTAAAAGATTGGAAATGTTAGTTGTGACTTGACTAATTTTGACACACAGGGAAGAATTGCAGTGTAATAGCCATGGCCAGTGGCATAATGTTTTTTGTTGTCAATCTGTCAGTCTTATTCTTGTAAACGCGATACCTCAAGAACACCTTGAGGAAATTTTCTTTAAATTTGGCACAAACGTTTATTGGAGTCAAGAATGAACTAATTAGAATTTGTTGGTCGAAGGTCAAGGTCACTGACCTTGCATCCATCTCATTCTTGTGAACAAAATATCTCAAGAAGGCCTTGAAGATGTTTCCTCAAATTTGGTACAAATGTGGTCAAAGGTCACTGTGACCTCACAAAACATGTTTTTGGCGATAAATTCAAGAATTACTTTCTAATGATGACAAAATGTCACACAAATGTCTAATAGGATAAAATGATGACGTGATTACATTTTATAGCCATAAGGTTAAAGGTCAGCTTCACTGTAACATCATAATGTTCTGCAAAAACACATTTCTGGCCATGAGTCAGTGTCATATCTCAGGAACAGAAGGGGAGACATTCAGTCAGATACTGAATTAGTGACTCTAATCTTGGGTATTCACCTTGAAACTGTGCTGATTGTGCTTCCATGGGGAAGATGTTGTGAAGCATCAGTGTTTTCACAGATAGGGATGTAAACTGTAACTGCAACTTGTGTGATTCACAGCGGTATACAACTGCAAAGTGGTAATTCTAGTTGTGTCTATATCTAAGCAAATTAGCATGGTTACAACAACCAATCGTACTGTGTTATTTCCAGCAGAGAATTTTATATTTTAGCTTGTATTTACAGTCATTTGTTTTAAGTGATGAATTGCTGTTTTTTTTTTTGGAATCAGTAGAGTAGGAGCTTTGTGTCAGAGTCTTGACTCATACTGATTGTATGTTGTGATGATGCCAGGTTGCTGCATTTTTTTACTGACTGAGTGGAGACTGATACTGTGTTTATCTCGTGGTATTTCCCATCACAGAGTTTTGCCCATCACACTTCCAACACACAATAGTGGAGTGTTTTTCCAGACTGGCTGGCCAGCAGCCAGTTGCAGGTCACATGTGTTAAGTGCCTCTAATTCTACAGCTTTGTAATCCCCATCACATTTTCTTTGACAGAACGTTGTTCTGTCGGGAGGCTCCACCATGTTCAGGGACTTTGGGCGCCGTCTACAGAGAGACTTAAAGAGGACGGTTGATGCCCGACTGAAGATGAGTGAGGAGCTGAGCGGAGGAAAGCTCAAGGTGAGAGCACACTTTAATTTATATTAGGGATGGGTCACGATTTTCGAATTTTCGAATAGTCGTTTTATTTTGAAAAATCGATTTTTTTAATGCGACTATTACTATTCGCCATCTTATTTCCCCCCCTTTATTTGACATGCAATTCAGCTGGGGGGGGGGATTATTCGAAAAATCGTCGATTTTCGAATAGTGTTTTTGCTTGTGCTGCCCATCCCTAATTTATATGCAGTAAAGATTGATACTGCTCGACAACAAATAATTACTGTGTGAGGTGTGAAACTTTAAAAAATGTTTTTAAAGTTGGTGTCCTTTCCTACAGCAATTATTGTCTGCACAGACGTGTATTGAATGTAGATTATTTCATTCCAATAGCAAATGTAATAAGCATAAACCCAGGGGGGGTCTGAATGTAATGGAAATGTTTCACGTCCAGGGAACAAGTATATAGTCAGTCTCTCCTGCCTCCTCCTTAGTTGGTCATGTTGCAAAGGCAATATCTGTGATTCATCTTGGTGAAGTGTTAAATGTCATCCAGCCCCAGGCTAAGCTGACTGGCATCTGTGAATCCACCTCAGGCATGAAAGAAGCAGATGGTGGATGTAGCCAATCCCACTCAATAAAACAAATAGAAAACATGCTGAATTTCACAAGTGAAGTGAGCAGGTTTTTGTCAGCAACAGAGGACAAAAAAAAGGATAACCACATCTGTCCCCAGATATCCAAAGATGAGAGCAAATTAAAGGGTTTTAGGATTTAGGCACGTGTACAAGCCCTCAGTATGAATGTAAACCATACATGTGCATTTTATGTGTAAAGGGGAACTCCAGTATTTTTCATCCTGGACCCTATTTTCCCATGTGTTTTGTCTAAGTGATTCGTTGGAAATTATCCCAGTATTTAAAGAGACCACTGAAGCTGGTAGCAGTGGAACAGACTACATTTTAACAATTCGGGGCAGGTGCACACTGGCAACATGCATCAATTAAAAGTGCTTGGTGTTGCCTCTAATAGGCTGAGATTGTTATTAAGAATGTCTTACAACATTATAGAAAGGAGCTTACAGGGAAATTAAATGGGGTTTTTTTTGTCCCTTTTTCTTGCTCTGGTTTGTTTTCGGTCTCGTTTACAAGAAGACTTGTTCTGAAATCTCACAGAAGGTGACTAGTTACAGCGAAAAAACGGTGGAAATGCAAGTTAGAGAAGATTCATTTGGAGAGAGGATTGCTGGTAATAGATTGTTGTGTTGGAGTAAAGAAAGCACATCTTACTCTAAGATTAAAATTTTCAATGTCATGGTTGAGTTGATTTCAACAATATGAAAAAGTCTGTGAGATTTCAGAATGAGACTTCTTCCTTAGCGAGACTTGGACACAAAACGGACCAAGCAAAAAGGCAAGGGAAAATGTTTCATTTCTCTGACGTGTCATGTCCATTCCATAATGTTGCAGGACACTGCAATAACTAAAACCTGTTGGTGGCAACAAGCTCTTTTAATGAACACAAAAAAAAAAAAAATAGGTTCCAGTAGGGCTGGGTGATATGACTTAAAAAGAATATTGCAATATTTTTTAGGCTATATCACGATACACAATATTTATCTCGATATTTTGAAATCTATTCTAAACTACTGTAGACTACTAAAATGAATAATTATTAAATAAACTACGGTTAGAATTAAGTTAAATAAAGTAGCTGCTGTCATAATAAAGCTAAATAGAATACTGTTATAATAAAGTTAAATAAAGTATTGTTGTAATTAAATAAACCAAAGCAGAACCACTGGTGCTTTTATTTTGAAGCAGCTAGCTCGTCTGAGGTCTGATGCGTTGATGTTTTTGCTGTGAACTTGAAGCTTCTGGGCAACTGTCAGATGTTAGCACTTAGCAAAAAAGTTAATTTGTTGCGCTGTGTCTTTAAACATGATGATTTATTCACTGTGAACTAGAAACACAGTAACAGCTCACCAGACATTTATAAAAAAAACGAACAAAATAAGAAGGAATTACTATTATCATTATTCTTAAAGGGGGAGATAATAACAATAATGATACAAATTCCTAAAACACATAGAAATACACTTAAAGGGCCAGTGTGTAATATTTGGCATGGTTTATTGTCAATCTGAATCTGAATATTCTACCCATTAATATGTTTATATAAGTGTATAATCGCTATAAAATAAAATTCGTTTGGTTTTCGTAGCCTTATAATTATGTTTATATATATATATATATATATATATATATATATATATATATAGCAAGGGCCTTGCTTTAGAGAGGTCGCCATCTTGCGCCGCCATGTATGTACGGCAGACCGAGCGGACAATCCAGCCAGCCAGAGAACGCGTTTCGCGTGTATAAATGAACCAACGAAGACAGCAGAAGGAAGGAAGAAGGAGGAGGAAACAGCAGAGAGTGTTAGTAGTTCGTCGATAGAGAGTAGTGAAAAGTTTTTTTAGTTATAAAGTTTGCGAATGGACCACACTTACCACGCAACAGGAGAGAATGAACCCGAAACGTCATCTGCGAGGAAAAGAAGACGCAACTTCACTCCTTGTGATGCACTCTCTGCGGCGCTTTTCCTCCTGGTGATATATCTCCCCAACGATGGTAGCACCGAATCCCATTCTGTGCATTCAGCCTCTCTTCTCGCCCGCTCAGCATCAAACACATGGAGTTCCTCATCTGTATGCTCTGGCTCAAACAGGTATGGCTCTGGGTCTGTGTCCGCTACAAGAAACTCTTCAAAATCGCATTCAAAGTCGTCCATTGCAGCTACTACAGTCCGGAGATATTGCTAGGCTAAATAAACAGCTGAGCTCTGTTTACCGGCTACGCTGTCAGTCAGTGTGCGGGCTGGAGATTGATGGAGCAGAGAGGGGAGGGGGTCCCCACTCGGTATGGTAAACGAGTATGTGTGTAAAGTTATGAAGTGTGTGTGTTACGCTAGAAGAGTCAGAGTTTGGGACGGAGTCTTTTACCCCCTGGAGTGTTACCGGAGTTTCTGGAGTGCTCAAATAAACGGGCCTTTTCCCCGAACGCTCCTCTGGTCTCCTGCTCGTGAGGGATTCATTACAATATTGTAACATGATTTAGATTTCTAAATAAACATTCACCTCGTCGCTAGATAGACCTACTCCTAAAAAACTCGTGCGCAAGGCTTTTTGTCCCTACAAGGCCACCATCATTTACCCGACGGGAGGGGTGAGCGAGTGAGCCCTGCAATCTAGAATTTGACCATTGATGTCACTGTTTTCAACCCATTTTACACACTGGCCCTTTAAAATCCTGACTAAAAGCCTGTGAAAAAAGATACGTTTTTAGTTTAATTTTAAAAGAGAGCACTGTTGTAGCAGACTGTAGGTCATGTGGAAGAGAATTCCAGAGAGTAGGGATGTCATCCCATTACTTCTTCCATCCCATTACTGTTGCATTGAATGCTGTAGCTGCCGTGGTGGTTGAGTGTAACTGATCCCCAATTTTTTTTTTTTTGTCCTCCCTCTGCAGCCCAAACCAATCGATGTCCAAGTTATCACTCATCATATGCAGAGATACGCAGTGTGGTTTGGTGGATCAATGTTAGCATCAACTGTAAGTATCTCAAACATGCACCCACACTACTTTATCAACATGTAATAGTTCTATGTTATGACAGGAGGATTCACCAACATTATGGCTTTCATCTTGTGTGACACTGAAGGGCATAAACTGCTTTAGTTCAATCCTTATTTGCTGTGTCTTTTATTTAAGTCCTGCTGAGTGGAAATGAATGCTGTGGGTGGTCAAGACATTTCATTATTCTTTTTCCCCCCTTGATGAGTTATTTGTGTGAGTGAAGCTGACTATTTTACCAGCTCGACATATGACTGTAAGCAAAGGTCTCTGACAGTTGATTTACAAAAGGCTGATTGATGTTAGAATTGAAAAGAATTGTTCCCTGACAACAAAAATTGCTCGTTTTTGTATGTGTCAGGCTTTTTTGTTAAAAGAAACTTAATGTTCTATATTAACAGCTTCCAAAATTATTGTTGTTTATAGAAATCCAGTTCATCATCATCATCTGAGTGGTTTAATATGTTGATAGTCCCACCAAAATTGTCAGATACTGGCAGTAAATATTAAAGAGCCTGGAATAATCATTCATGACAGCTTCATACAAATGACCGTAGACTGTTATTGGTGAATCTGCATCACTGCTTGATACAACACAGCTGTTTCAAGTCCAATTTAAATCACCTTTGTTTTTCCAACAGTGTACAGTATATGTCATTCACAGAGCAGACCTGTACGCTGTAGAAAAAACACAATTAAAATTTCAGCTAGACTTTAAAGCTTTTACGTCTGCTTTCTAAAAACATCCGCCATCTGGCAGGTCTGAGAAAATCCTTTGGTGCAAAGAAAGTGCAGCTTTTCCCAGCAGCAGCAGCAGCAGTTTGTTTAAAATAAACAAAATTACCATTAAGCCTGAACACAGAACACAACACCACCTGCAAAACAAAGAAAACAACATCAGCTGCAGAATATAGATATGCAAATACAGTGGAAACCTCCTACAGTGATCACGTCTGTCCGGGTCAAATTGATTACTTTAAGTGGACGATTATTATAACCAAATCTTTTTGATTTTCTTTATTTCTCAAGCAGACAAAGCCCTATCCCCAGTGGACCACACACTAACACCCACTAACATCTTGCTTTTGTCTTTTGTGGGAGAGGCTACCATCAGCATTCATTTTATAGACAAATGACTCTTTTGCGATGTGATGCAAAGACGAGCTGCCACAAATTCCATCTGTCTCCACCCAAACAGTGCTCACATGTCAGTCCAAATTATTCCCCACTGAGTCTGAGACAAGTGGCAACCTCTGGGGCTGAAAACTGAAGCCATTATGAAGTGCCGGAAACTACAGTTCTTTTAAAGGCCACTTGAGGCTGGCTCCAAAAGCCAGTCAATCCCCATGACCCCCATGTTAAAATGCCCAACGTAACAGCAGAAATAAACATGCCTGGTACAAAAAAACGGTTTTGGTCTCTATAGCTAATTTCTCACTTTATGATAACTGTATCGTGGGTGAGTTATATAATAACTATTATATAACTCACCCATTAACTTTTTATTAAGGCTTAAAATTGATGAAGGGTGTATCACTTGGAGTGACAGGCTATCTGCTGTTAGTGTCGTTGCTCCTCAGTCAGATCCATCCCTCGCTCTTTCACAGTGCCACACTCTTGCCCAAACATGGTTACTTTTGACTTCAAAAAAACCAAGATGGCGACAGCCATAATGCTGAACTTGAGGCTTCAAAACGAGTCACAAATCAATGGGTGACGTCTTGGTAGCTGCACCCATTATTTTTATAGTCTATGGTTACAAATAGAGACTGAATAAGATAGATACTTAAAAAAAAGAAATAGCCCTAACATTTTCACAGGCCACCATGCTGCTTTACACTGTTTACTAACACAGTTTCCCTACTCCATCTTGTTGGTTAGTTTTTGGCAGTTTGTCCTCAGCTTTGAGAGGACTGCAGTTTTCATAGGAAAACATGACATTCTTTTGCTCGTCATGATTTCAGTGTGCAAGCAGCACCAGCCTCAGGTAGCCAGCTGGAAGAAGATGGGTTACCGTGGGGCGAAGTATCATGACTGGAGTGATATGTTGTCATGTATTAAAATACCTAAAATGAACCCAAACATAAGCAGACTTCTTGATTACTATAAGTGAACTATTTAAACCATGATTTTTTAATGATGTGTTTTGCTTTTTGTTGTTCTTATGTATGCCTGTGTTTGTACTCACCTTCATCTTCATTTGTGCTTCCACAGCCTGAGTTCTACCAGGTTTGCCACACCAAAAAGGATTACGAAGAGATCGGGCCGAGCATCTGTCGCCACAATCCTGTGTTTGGAGTCATGTCTTAACTTTGGACCTCTAAAGTCTAACAGCGGCGGGTGGGGGCGGTGAAGTTAGGCTGTGTAAAGAACAGGCTCAGGAGGTGGGGGACAGTAGTGCTTCTGTGCTTTTTGATTTCTTGTTCAGCTATGGATGTGTGGGACGAGAAGGCGATCCAGAATATAAAAAAGGAGAAAAAAAAAAGAGACCAGACCAAACACAGACTGGCTGGAAAATTTATTGTGAATGTTCCTTTTTTCTTTCTTTCTTTCTGTTTTGTTTTTTTTTTTCTTTTTTATCAAAATGAGGGAAAATGGTTTGTAAGCCAAAACAGTTTTAAGAACATTTCTGGATCTGTTGAGAAGATGCAGTGAGTGATGAGGATAAAGATTATGATGATGATTATAAAGATGGTGTTGGTGGAGGCCTAGCATGATGACAAAAACAGTGATAGTAATTTCCTGACACCAGAACATATTATTTATGTTTATAAAGCATGAGTCCAGGCCAGATCCGATGACTCTTCAGATCATTGACAAGTTTAGAACATATTATTGTCTCCTTTTTTTCTGCATTTTTTCCCAGCTTCAAATGCACATGTCTGTGTATCACGGTTAGAGCTTGTTTATATTTCATACAAAAGTTTTTATATGTAAAACTTGGGAAATCAGGGGTAAAAAAATTTAATAGATACCAGTATCAGCAAGAGACTGTTTTAACCCACGATGCAGCTTTGATACGCAGTATTTTCTGAGTTTGTTCTATTATCCCCCACATGTGTCATTGCTGTCTGCCCTTTAATTCTTCATACAGTACATTTAATTTACATCCGCTTTCACATCAGACAATGGCAGGATTCCACCTCTGTGATGCAGTGAAAGAAAAGAAAGGGGACTTACTGAGGTTATAAAGATGAAACTGAATAAGAATGACTGTCAGACCAGTATTGTTAGACTAGAAGTTTTTTATTATTAAATACCAAATTATTAAAAGAATGGGATTTGTGTATTTAATGCCTTGCAACATTCCAATAAAGGCTCAAATTTGTTTCTAAGTTCTGGAGTCTTGGTCCTTACTGCATAATGTCTCCTCAGTTGCTGATGCTTTTGGTTTGGGCTGCATTCACTGATCATATACATTATATATAAATGACTGAACAGTTAAAAAAAATCTAAAGTAATTAATTAAGAGGCAAAAAAAAAGATTTAAGAAGTTGCAACAAGTTTGTTTTTTTCTTCTTGATAAAAATGTTCCAGAGTTACCTAGCCATCAGGGCTCGTATTCACAAAGATTCTCAGAGTCCTCTCAGAGAGCTCCTAACTTATCCTAAAAATTCCTAGCAAGGAATCTTAGCTTAGGAAGTTTCTGAGAGCAACTCTGAGCAAGGAGGGGACAGAAACTTTTATCTTAGTGAGGAGGTGTGGTTGACCCCGTTGCTAGGTATGACGCAGTCTTCTAAAAGCTGTGATTGGTTGTTACAAAAAGAAAAAAAAAGTGCTCCTAGTAATGGATGGACAGTGAAATGAACCGATCATAGAACTTAAACTGTAGGCTATTAAGAAATGTGTAATCGTGAAAATAATTTTATGTCATGATGATGAAACTCGGCAAAATTAAATTAATTGTTACACAGCTTCAAAATGTTTGAACGTACCTCATTCACATGCCGATTATTATATTGATTTGCTTATTGTTATGTTTACTCGCCATGCTGGTAATTTTACTACTTAATCTATTTGATATTAATGATGGACGCAGACTCAGCTGTCAGCAGTTACTGTGATTGCTGGCCTCCTTGTAAAAAGCGGTTTGATTTGGCAGAATGACCAAAACAACGAACGAAATGGAGAAAAAAAGAACAAGAAAGCCGAACTGGACAGAAGAGCAGTGTCTGCTGTTGGCACAGCTCATGGAGGAGAACAAATGTGTTTTAAGAGGGAAATTCGGTCCCGGGATCACGGCATAAGGGAAGAGGCAGACTTGGGAGCGCATTGCCCGACAAATCAATGCGTCGTTCCCTCTCCTTTTACGCACAAGCGATGAGTGTGAGAAGCGCTGGTACATGCTGCAATCCAAAACGGGCGTTATTGCGTTACTACGCTGGGTGGGCAAAGTAAGCTCATCCCTGATGAGGTCAACCACAAACATTATCCCTGCACTATCAAGCCGGTAGCGTCTTATTAAATCACTGTCGTTCAATATACGGAGAATATCTCTCCTTCCTCTCTGTCTTTCCGCCATCTTCTCTGTTTAAGACACTCTTAGGCTTCTTAAAAGTCCTCCCCCCTCCTCTTAACAGTTTTTCACCTTAGGAGCTCTCTTAAGGCCTAAGATGCTTTGTGAATAACTTTTATCTTACCAAAAGAAAATTCTAAGAAAAATCTTAGAATTCGAGGAATTCTAAAATTTTTCTTAGAATGACGTCACTAAGAGCTACTTTTAGTCTTAGGATTCTTTGTGAATACGGGCTCAGGACTGTAGTGAGGATTTTAGAAATACACTGAACAAAAATATAAACGCAACACTTTTGTTTTTGCTCCCATTTTTCATGAGCTGAACTCAAAGATCTAAAACATTTTCTATATACACAAAAGACCATTTCCCTCAAATATTGTTCACAAATCTGTCTAAATCTGTGTTAGTGAGCACTTCTCCTTTGCCGAGACAATCCATCCCACCTCACAGGTGTGCCATATCAAGATGCTGATTAGACAGCATGATTATTGCACAGGTGTGCCTTAGGCTGGCCACAATAAAAGGCCACTCTGAAATGTTCAGTTTTATCACACAGCACAATGCCACGTCGCAAGTTTTGTGGGAGCATGCAATTGGCATGCTGACTGCAGGAATGTCCACCAGAGCTGTTGCCCGTGAAATGAATGTTCATTTCTCTACCATAAGCCGTCTCCAAAGGCGTTTCAGACAATTTGGCAGTACATCCAACCAGCCTCACAACCGCAGACCACATGTAACCACACCAGCCCAGGACCTCTACATCCAGCATGTTCACCTCCAAGATCATCTGAGACCAGCCACCCAGACAGCTGCTGCAACAATCGGTTTGCATAACCAAAGAATTTCTGCGCAAACTGTCAGAAACCGTCTCAGGGAAGCTCATCTGCATGCTCGTCGTCCTCATCGGGGTCTCGACCTGACTGCAGTTCATCGTCATAACCGACTTGAGTGGGCAAATGCTCACATTCGATGGCATCTGGCACGTTGGAGAGGTGTTCTCTTCACGGATGAATCCCGGGTTTTCACTGTTCAGGGCAGATGGCAGACAGCATGTGTGGCATTGTGTGGGTGAGCGGTTTGCTGATATCAATGTTGTGGATCGAGTGGCCCATGGTGGCAGTGGGGTTATGGTATGGGCAGGCGTATGTTATGGACAACGAACACAGGTGCATTTTACTGATGGCATTTTGAATGCACAGAGATACCGTGACGAGATCCTGAGGCCCATTGTTGTGCCATTCATCCACGACCATCACCTCATGTTGCAGCATGATAATGCACAGCCCCATGTTGCAAGGATCTGTACACAATTCCTGGAAGCTGAAAACATCGCAGTTCTTGCATGGCCAGCTTACTTACCAGACATGTCACCCATTGAGCATGTTTGGGATGCTCTGGATCAGCGTATACGACAGTGTGTTCCAGTTCCTGCCAATATCCAGCAACTTCGCACAGCCATTGAAGAGGAGTGGACCAACATTCCACAGGCCACAATCAACAACCTGATCAACTCTATGCGAAGGAGATGTGTTGCACTGCATGAGGCAAATGGTGGTCACACCAGATTCTGACTGGTTTGCTGACCCCCCCCCCAGACCCCCCCAGTAAAGCAAAACTGCACATTTCAGAGTGGCCTTTTATTGTGGCCAGCCTAAGGCACACCTGTGCAATAATCTTGCTGTCTAATCAGCATCTTGATATGCCACACCTGTGAGGTGGGATGGATTATCTCGGCAAAAAAGAAGTGCTCACTAACACAGATTTAGACAGATTTGTGAACAATATTTGTGAGAAATGGTCTTTTGTGTATATAGAAAATGTTTTAGATCTTTGAGTTCAGCTCATGAAAAATGGGAGCAAAAACAAAAGTGTTGCATTTATATTTTTGTTCAGTGTATTAGGATCCAGATTCCTCCAGTGCAACCCCAAAACATGTTGTGACTGGGCAGCATTTTATTCATCAATTTTACTGTTCAGTTATGTTTCCTTTAAATTTTATCTACCCATACTTAGAAGGCTAAATTAGAGTTGTGTGGCCCAACACCACAAGTTACTTAAAAAATAAAAAAAATAAAAATATGGCATGCTAATATATGAAAATGCAGTTCCTATTGAGACTGCTCAGGTCACTATCACCGTTTGGGAATATCAGTCACAGGAAAAACACTGTATTTGTTAAGCTTAAACTTTGAAAGGCAAATCAGTGGCGAAGATGCTGCACACTTGCGTACTCTGGGGGAAATCATCCCAAACACCAACACTTATATAAAAATGGGAAAATGTGTAACTGTTCACTGATAACAAGACCCAAACTCAATCTGCAGATTTTTCTCTTTACAGTTTTCAGTGGTGATCATAAATGAAAAACTGTGGAATTTAGCACAATGCTTTTTGCTTTTAAAAAAAAATAAGCAGAGAATCTAAAGAGGTTGATGGAATTCTACGGGCACTGATTCCATGTAGGCCAGCTGATAAAGGAATTAACCTTTCTTCTCATTCACCAAGATGAGCTTAATGAAATTGGGATCTATTTGACCTTCATCATCACCTTCCTATCACAGCAGAAGTCATCTTTTGCAGATGTGTTGTATGTGTTGTGTGTAGCTATTTGCAAGCATGGATCGAAGAGGAAAAGGTATGTAAGGAGAGGAAAAGACAATGGCACAGGGGTCGAGTATTCAGCATTTCTGAGCTTGTAAAGTATGAAACAAGACTGGATCAAAACCTACATGACTGTAGCAGTGCAGCCTAAAAGAATGGCATGAAAAAAATCTGAGAACAATAAAAAACATTGTTTCTGAGTTTTGTAACATTCTTTATTTGTTCTTTTGTGCTAAGGAATGCAGCACCATAATGAATGTTAACTGTAGTGCAACACAGGTCATACTATAGGTGCTTACTGTAGGTCTTATACATGTCAATGACAGTTGATGGGCACGGAAAAACCTGCACACAACATTTTTTTTAACAGCATTTCAACAGGACATGTGTTAAGTGCAGGTGCAGACTGCAGCTGTCTGGGACAGACAGAATGACTGACTGACAGAATGACACACTGACAGTTTCTGTGATTATGCACAGCATACCATACCATGACTTAGTCATACCAAAAATGAGAAAAAAACCCAAAAACATTTGGCCACAGGAGGAGCCACAGCGATCGGTCACATTTTAGTCATTTTTAAGCATTTTTCTCTTGTTATAGCGCCACCCAGTTGCCAATTAGAGTTACATTTCTCCAGTCACCTTGAGGCGTCCTGTTCTACATATCTACCAAGTTTAGTAAAAATCGATATGGTGGTTAGGCCTAGATAAGAAATTAGCTCTCTAGCGCCCCCATTTTGTTTGATGGGGTCAATAATGGAGGGGTCCCCTCAGATTATGTGTGGTCATATGCCTACAAAGTTTCATGGTGATCGGTGAAACTCTTGAGATGTTATACACCTTTATGTGATGAGCCACGCCCTCCGCAATATTCATTGCCTTATAGAAGCTCAGTTTTATTAAGTTTTCCAACTTTTGCCAAGAAGGAACTTTAGATATTGGTCCCTAGATTATGTTCACCGAGTTTCATGCATATCGGTCAAACTTCTGAGGAAGAAATCGATTTTAAGTGTTTTTCAAAAAATTCAAAATGGCGGAAAATCTATACAACCGGAAGTCATGAGGAGAGGCATCTCTGTGCAAAGTTTCATGTCTCTACGACATACGGGGCATGAGATATGCCCATTCAAAGTTTACAATTTCAATAGGTTGCTATAGCGCCCCCCTTTGGCCAATTGATGTAATATTGCTTCATTTGCATCCTCCCATGACCCTCTACCACTGTGCTAAATTTCACATGGATTGACCAAGTCAGTGAGGAGAAAAACGTGGAACAGACACACACACACCCACAGAGTTTTTGTCATTATATAGTGAGATTAAAAAAAACAAAAAACAACCTACATTCATTTGAACAGAATTGTGTAAATTGATGGAAATATGTGCTTTTGTTGCATGTTTTTAATGTTTTATGAGCCATTTTGGCCATTTTCAATGTGTGAACCATTTAGAAAATGTACAGTGGTATGCAAAAGTTTGGGCACCCCTGGTCAAAATTTAGTTTAGTGAGTAAAAGATGAACTGATCTCCAAAAGGCATGAAGCTAAAGATGAAACATGCTTTTCAACATTTTTAGCAAGGTCAGTGTGTTCTTTTTGTTTTGTACAATTTTAGAGTGAAGAAAAGGAAAAGAGCACCATGCAAAAGTTTGGGCACCCAACTTTTACCAGGGTCTCAAACCATAATGAGCTTGTTAGGGCTCTGGCTTGTTCACAATCATCATTAGGAAAGGCCACATGGTGCAAATTCCAAAGCTTTACAAATACAGACTCCTGAAACCTTGTCCCAACAATCAGCAACCAAGGGCTCCACTAAACAGCTGCCTAGCACTCTGAAAACTAAAATAACTGATGCCCACAAAGCAGGAGAAGACTACAAGAAGATTGCAAAGTGTTTTCAGGTAGCTGTTTCCTCAGTTTGTAATGTAATTAAGAAATAGCAGTTAACTAGCCTGGTTCCAGACCATAGACCCCGCTCACTCAACTGAGTAGGCTTGCAGGCTAGCAGTTAACAGGAACTGTGGAGGTCAAGTTGAGGTCTGGAAGACCAAAAAAAAAACTTTCCAAGAGTGCTGCTCATAGGATTGCTAGAAAGGCAAATCAAAAAAAAAGTTTGACTGCAAAGACCTGCAGAACGATTTCTCAGACCCTGGAGTGGTGGTGCATTGTACTACTGTGCAGCAACACCTGCACAAATATGACCTTCATTGGAAGAGCCATCAGAAGAAAATGTTTCCTCGCCACAAAATTCAGCATCAGAAGTTTTCAAAGGAACATCTAAACAAGTCTGTTGCTTTTTGGAAATAAGTCCTGTGAACTGATGAAGTTAAAATAGAACATTTTGGACACAATGAGCAAAGGTATGTTTGGAGGAAATAGGGTGCAGAATTTCATAAAAAGAACACCTGTCCAACTATTAAACACAGAGGTGGATCGAATATGCTTTGGGCTTGTGTTGCAGCCAGTGGTACAGGGAACATTTCACAGGTAGAGGGAAGAAAGGATTAATTAAATTCCAGCAAATTCTGGAAACAAACATCCCACCATCTGTAACAAAAAAAAAAAAAAATAAATAAATAAATAAATAAATAAATAAATAAATAAATCTCAAGATGAAGAGAGGATGGCTTCTTTTACAGGGCAATGATCCTAAACACACCTCTAAATCCACAATGGACTACCTCAGGAGGCACAAGCTGAAGGTTTTGCCATGGCCCACACAGTCCCTCGGCCTAAACATCATTGAAAATCTGTGGATAGACCTCAAAAGAGCAGTGCAAGCTAGAAGCCTTAAATCTTAACGACTCTGAAACTAAGAGCTCACGTGACCCCGACGACTCTGTGAGGGTTCACACCCACACAGGGTTTATAGCCTGCAACTCCGTACCAGTCATTTAGAACTGAAGAAGCTTCTTGGATGAGAGGCGAAACATCTTCAAGAAACACAAGCAAGTCCGGTTGCCTTTGATACAGCACTTACAATTTCCATGACCTGGATGACTGAGAATCTTCACCAGCAAGCCTTTTGCAGGAAGAATGGGTGAAAATCCCCAAAACAAGAATTAAAAGACTGAGCTGGATACGAAAAGCATTTGGAAGCTGGGCGCTACTAAGTTCCTAACCATGCAGAGCGCCCAAACTTTTGCTTCAGGCTTTTTTCATGTTTTGAAACTGTAAAAGATTGAAAGAAAAAAGTAATCTTGCTTAACATATTGAACAAATTCTGTCATTATTGACATTTTGCCTTTTACTTGCTTACATATTCATAGTAAACTATATTTTGACCAGGGATGCCCAGACTTTTGCATGCCACTGTAACTTCTGAGTGGACAAATGTGTTCAAGCAATTGAGAAAAACTGTAACCAGTGATTTCACTGCTCTAATGAAGATATAAAGACATGTACCCTTAAAATGTACTATAACCAACCTCCAAAATCTACAATGTGTAACTGACAGAATTCAAATTCCTGTTTTAATCCCTAAATATTCAAATCAACCCTGAAGACAAAGCTTGGTGTCCCAGATGTTACAGCTTTTCGCGTTTTGGAAAGCAGAGCTAAAGGGATAAACAAACATGGCACCACACCAGTAAGGTAAGACAACACGTTTACATGTCGTTTTCTATATGTTCTCTGACATTTATCCTAACAATATGAGGCGGTCTTTGTGGAAGAAAAGCTTGTTTAGTGGACTAACTTTGCACTTGAAGTGTGCCCGTTCACTTACGTTTTAACAGGTCTGACGCTACTATGCGCCCCGGCTGTATCTAGGCTAACGGCTAACATGCTAACTATTATTTCTATGTAACTAGTCAGTTAAAACAAATTTAGGACGATAGGAGACAGGTTGAAATAAACCGAAATTTCCCTTTAAGGACACTAGTTGAGGTTGGCTGTGACCTGAAGAGCCAACAAAAGCTCAAAAAGATTATTGTTAACAGCAAAATAAACTGAATAGATACAAATACAAGCTTATTAGTTCTGGAATATGGGATGAAAATTGGAAGTCATAAAAGGTTAATGAATCACAGTGCAACTTTAGTAGAAAATCACAATTGTGTCTGCAAGTTAAGGTCTTGCATTTTTGATGCTCAAATAGGTAAATCTGTACTGACAGTGTTTTTGCACATCTTCGAAATCTCTTTTTGCTCATCTTGCTTTTCAGGACAGCAGCACACGTTTGTTACTGCAAGAGTCGTGATCCTATTTTAATATTTTGTTGTACTGAAAAAGATTTAGCCGAGGCTTCTGACTGAAAACTTACCCTTAGGCAAGGATGAACAAGAAATCATGTTACTGGCCAGACTCAGGCCTTTCAGAGTCCGCGCTCTGGGTGGGCTGAACAGTAACTTCATGGGGAAATTCCTTTACATTCTCTCTGCATCCCTGAACTTCTGTCCACTGGGCAGGAGTGCCCTCTTGCATTGCAGAGGAGTGGAAATGAGCTGAGCGTTTCAAGAGAATGCACTGCCACCACCACAGCTGTCTGCACACAAGAAAGCGAGGGCGATGATGAAAAGACTTGTTGAGGAGCTCTTGCTGCTGGAGTCCTCTGGGATATTTTGACCCCAGCTGCCTCCATTCTGTGAGAGCTGGAGCTCAGAGAGGTGAGACTGATGTATTTCTCAAGACTGCGTGCGAGCAACTCAGTAAATAAGTTAGTGATGTGAAAGATGGAAACATCAACAACAGTGTAACTGACCCAAAGCCTCCTTCAGCCAGCTTCTCCTGGTCAGCAGATGGTGCAGAGTGGCCTCGATCTCTGCTCAGAGTGGTCAAAGTTTCTAATCAAACCTCCATCAATGTGACATGCTAAACAGTCCTTAACACATTTTAAAGCTGCATGATATTTTTCTTTTAAAAATGGGTCTACTTACTGTGTGTTATGAAAAAGTTGTCACTCTTATGATGTGTTCACATCAAACCCGAAGCAAGCGTTTTGTGTGGTGAGATTAAATACAAAATCAATGCAAAGATGCGAATTAACATGTATTCACGGCAG
This sequence comes from Epinephelus lanceolatus, assembly GCF_041903045.1. Classification (NCBI taxonomy): domain Eukaryota; kingdom Metazoa; phylum Chordata; class Actinopteri; order Perciformes; family Serranidae; genus Epinephelus; species Epinephelus lanceolatus. The sequence continues at coordinate 6,599,722 of NC_135747.1, forward strand.
GTGGAGTGAAAGATGCCATTATTGTGACGCAAAAGTTACATTTTTCAACAATGCAAGAAATTCTGTGTCGAGAAGGCCAATCAGTATTGAGATCTGGAGTAGAGTCTACTTACAATACCAAGAATCACAAATGGAGGACAAACTTATTGTTGACATCTGTGGGCACTCGAACTCTACCACTTAACGTCGCTCTTGTGCAGAGAGAGAACAAAAAAGGAGAGGGATCAGCTATTGGTGAGAAAAGCCATAGGACTATGTGACATGTTATGAAAATATGAATTTGTGACTTGTGCAAGTTTATTAATTGAGTTGCTTCTTGGCAAAATGCTCTGATGTCCCGTGGAAAGCGCATCCTGGGTTTTGTAGTGATGCAACACTTATGGGTGTGTGACCAACACAACACAACTTTTCTTTTCAAGATGGGGGGATTGCAGCAAACACGTTTTATGGCAGAAAGGGAGAAAAGTGATCAAATGTATAATGATGTACTGTGTATATTCTTCATAAAGATGCTGTTATTTATGTATGAGAGTCTTAACAAAAGGGGTGTATAAACGAGCAAAAAGATAAACGTGTATTTCATCGTATTAAACATAACAGTAATCATTGCAGGGAGCAGCACAGTGGTGCAATGGTTAGAACTGGTACTTCACCACAAGAAGGTCTGAAACCTTGCTGAGGCTTTTAGGTGTGGACTTTAGGCTCCATGTTTTTTCCAGGTGATCTGTTTGGGTGCATTCAGTGTCCCCCATCGCCCCCATTTTTTCATTAAGTTTGATCTGCTCTGACACGGACAACCAGTGAGTGAGTTTTACGATCAGAGTGTATGGTTAATATATTTGTTATGTGAATTTGTATTAAAACTTGGGTTGCAATTTTACATGCTATTGTCATGTATGTGGCATAATGACATAGATTTGAAGTAGTGGTTCTGTAGGGCAGTATATCAGGGCAGTGGTTAGCATTGTGCCTCACAGCAGTAGGGTTCCTGGTTTGAACCCTGAGGTGGGGCTATCCCTTTAATGTGGAGTTTGCATGTTTTCCCTGTGTCAGCATGGATTTTCTCCTGGTACTCTGGCTTCCTCCCACAGTCCAAAGACATGCAGGTTAATTGGTGACTTTAAAGTGGCTGTAGGTGTGAATGTGAGTGTGAATGATTGTCTGTCTCTATGTGTCAGCTCTGTGATGGTCTGGCAACCTGTCCAGGGTGTACCCTGTTTCTCACCCAATGTCAGCTGGGAAAGGCTCCAGCCTAGCAGATATGGAAAATGAATGTATGAATGAATTAACAAAAAACTCCAAGAGGTCCCCGACCCCCCAAAAATACCTTTATGAGTCTCCTGTATGGTAAACTCCAAATAAGTCACTACCACACATCCTGGCAAAGTATTACCAGTTCAGTGCAGCATTGAGAAAAGTCTCGTACAACTACTGCAAACCTGTTATTTATGAGACTCTATGAGAATTTAAAATGTTGTTCCTGTGAGAGAGGGGGCAGACAGGTCAACAGAAATCCAGACTCTATACATAGTCAGTGATGAAAAAAGGGGAAATATATTGCGAAGTGTTGCAATGGGTTCCAAAATGTTGTGAAAAGCCTTCCCAGAAAACCTGAATCTCTAATAGCAGCAAATTAATACCCATGGATTTAGAATAAAATATTCATCAATCACATATGGATGTGATGTTCAGGCACCCATCTACCTTTTGTAATATGGGCTTGTTCTCCTCAGATGTCAGAAATATATGGGTCATCTATAACACAACTGTCCCCATTACACCGCTAGATGCCTTGACAGTTTTTCTTGGTTGTCAGTTTGGTCCTTGGAGGCCTGTTATTAAAGTCTTGTTTTCAACATTTTGATCTCTTCGGTATGGATGACAAATGAACTTGAACGCAACAGCCTCATCTAAATGGAGGGGGAGTGTCGCCCTCGTGCAGGTAATCACTTCTCACTGAAAGTCAAACAATACAACACAACACCAGGTGGAAATCTGCATTTAAATAGTGTTATCCTCTTGTCAGAAAGTCAATCAGAAAAAAGCTAGCACAGGGGCAATTGTTTTTGTGTGACATTGTTTTCAGCAGGCAAGGATGAATAATGCATTTGACATCTACATTTGACTTGACAGTTTTTATATTTTTCTGAGTAATTCCAGGTTAAGATTTTCCTTTAAGTTGTGTCTTTTGAGGTGATTGTTCCATGTTCAGGGAATTTAATAAGATACACTAAAGCGTTTTTCTTTTCTATGTTGTCATATCATACCATAGTGCTGATGTTTACGTGTTAATATTCCTGGTATTTCTAAGAATACTTCATGCATGGAGTTCTTTATTTGTCCAACAGATGTCACTCTCTCTACATATCTAGATTTATCTTTTCTCTCTGAACTGCTATGACTTTTGTACCTTTGTATGAACATGCAGCCTAATGACAAGAAGTACATTTGGGTTTTTAAGCTACATGGAAAGCAGCAAGATGCTCACACAGCACAGTGACTGTAAAGACGTCCGCTAAATGTCTTCATACGTGTTCATAAGCTCCTCTTTTTTGCAGCAGTGGGGGTAAAAGGTCTCAGGAGTGGGAGGAATTAATGTTCAGACCAGCACTGTGTGCAAAATGATGTGCAGGCACCATCCAAAGAGACTGCAGGAAGGTTAAATACTGATATGTCAAAGCAGGCAGATCGATCTGACAGGGCATTTCCTCTTGGAACCTAAATTGCCATCGCTTTCACTCCACACAGCCAATGTCCTGATTCATTTGAGGGCTAATGACACATATACTGCAGTGACTGCTGGTCATTGTGATTCATAGACGAAAGTAATATCTCTTTATCTTCAATAACAGGCCAGAAATCAGATGCTGCTCACTTGAGTGGGTGCCAATCACAGGATGAAGGTTGACACACTCTGTGAATGTTGGCTGCTATAATATCGAGACAACATACATCAGGCTAAAGATGGCTAGTTGGTCATGTTTTTTTCTTTTGCTACAGAGACACAGAAAATGTGCCAAATATCTTGCAATGGATGTATTTTATATTTGTTACTTTTTCTGTAATATAAATGATACTGTCCTTAAATGTAATATGAGCTACAATGAATAAAGTCAAGACTTTTCATTACATGTTTAACAAACCCAATAGGCCAGCAGGCTGAATTGCAAAAAAAAGGTGTTATTGTATGACAGGGCTCCTCTACATAATTTGTTTGGCGTAAAACAAAGGCAGACATGGTGTGACTGTAAGTGACATATTGGAAAGGTCAAATTATTCAGAAGAAAAGGTGCAACAACAAGGTATTTGTAAAGCTTCAGTTTATTACATGTCTACCAAATCTTAAAAATGTGGAGGTAATTTCATGAAGCTACCCACAATAAAACTGGAATAGATTTTTTCACCTTGCTTGATACTGTTCCATTTGTTTTTAATATCAAAACAACTTTTGATATCACAGTCTTATTATTTTATTTTACTTCTTGAAAACAATTTTCAGTGGCTTCTGCTATGGCTCATGATATGCTTATGTTTTATCAATGCAAATGAGTTGCATTGTTTCTAAGATGCATTGGCTGAACATAGGTATCGGCCGATATTCACCTTGTTGACTGCCACTAGCCTACTAGCAAATACGATGACATTCACTGATGGTAGAGACTAATGTTTTTCTGTTGTGTCATCAATTCTTCAAAGGCTAAAAAGTAGGGTCAGTGTTCCTCCCTGGCACGCCTTCAATAAGAAAAGACGCAGTAAACTCACTACTGATGGGGTGGCATCCTAGTGTTACCCTGATAATGCTACATTGTGAACAAGAAATCCATGTTAAAACTGGCAGAAGAAGAGTTAGTTAACCTTAGCTGTTAGCAGCCAGTCAAGATTTATTCAGTAAAAATAACTTGGGCGAGGGTAAATTTTAACCAGGCCCCCAGGAAAGCTGCTCAGCCTTGCTTCCACTTTTATCCCAGTGTTAAAGGGACAATTCATTTTTTTTGAAGGGGGATTGTGGGAGGTACTGATCCATAGACAGTATATTACATACAATAGATGTAAGTTGGAGTTGGAGAAGCAGGCTGGAGTGCGACATGGAAGCTAAGCAATGTACTGCTGTGGAGGGGTCAGCAAGAAAACATATGCTAATAAAATCTAATAAAACCTATTAAAATCAATACCAGTTTAAATGAATGCCATATTTATAGAGTATTTTCACTGCCTTACCTTAATGTCAGACAGTGATTTCCACCAGAGAAACGAAGCTGATCTATTGCTCTCTTCAAAGCCAGACTCCACTGAGTTACTTTGTTTGTGTTATTGTGTGTCTTTGGTATTTAAAAGGGTTAGGTAAGACTCACCAAAGTCACACAATAACACAACTGATGGAAGCAGTGGTAGATCAGCAACTCCCGTGTTCAACGAGCTGAAGTAACTGTTTTTCTCAGTGGAGTCTAGTGGCTTTAATGACCGTCAGAATGGGCTCTCTATACTCTTAGTATACTCTTGATGTGATATCGTGTTTTTTTGTGTGGGACTTTTTTAAGTGGTTAAAAAACATTTTGTTGTCGACCCTCCTCCACAACATTACATTGCTTAGATTCCATGTTGGACATCAACCTGCCTGTTTCATATACTGTCTATGGAAAAGAAAGCCGTATAAGCCCACTTAAAAAACAAAATATCCCTTTCATATTTATAAAACTTTCCTGGAGCCAAGAAAAGCGATTTAAAAATCTGTGATGTCATCACAGTGTAAAGTCTATGAGCTGAGCAGGAAGTCAGGAAAAACTCTATTGCATATATTCAGTGGGCCACAGTGGTAAACCCCGAAGCTAGAAAACTTTTTTTGGCATATGTGCCAGGCGAGCAACTCCACTGGAATGAATAGGCACCATCTTGGGATCCAGTATTCAGGTAATATTGTTATGTGTTGTGTTCAAATGTAATCTTGTAAAATGTAATTTTAAAATTAGGAATGATTAACAAAAAAAACAAATGTATTTATGTATGTTTACATACTTGCCTGCACCTGAAGGATTAAATAAGCTAAATATCACTCTCCGGCAAACACTGGAATATCTTGCTTGACATAAGAGGAGGTTGTGCAGTGTATTGGGTAATGCTTATCTCTCCTCGCCTGTGATTCTTAATATATTATCCTTACATCTAACTCTCACACACTACACTATTTGGTATGGAGAATGGTGACAGTGCTCTGAGACCGTTATATGAGTTTTGTTAGATGTATTATAGCTAAGTTCATAATCAGTTGTTGACTTCCTATTATGGAAGGGTACTAATTAAACACTGTCTCTATTTCCCTATAGTTTGTACTTAATTACAGTTATTTCCAGGAAGCTTCCAAGGACATTAGCAGAAAATTACACACCTGTAAAAACAGAACCTCACTCTTTGTTGTTATTGTAAAGATCATGGCAGACAAAGTGGCAGCGGCAACAAGGTCTGTTGGTTTCTTTTCACAAATTTCCACCATTGTTGCTCATAGTCTGCTGCTGACCTTCTGCTTCTGATATACTGCTCCTACCATTCAAAGACTTCTTGGGTATGTATCATGTTCATTTCTAAGCAGGCATAACCAACACTCTAAATGAACACAGGATACACAGCAGAATACATCTCGCAGTCATGGGCGTGGGTGAAAAGCAAGTTATGTATATCAGCACTCTGCCACCAGGGCAAAATAAGAACTCAAACAACAAATAAAAAGATTCATCCAGTAAATAAAGAAAAATAAAACACCAACATTTTGTTAAATGATGTCTAATAATGGAGCATGATTTTCACTAAATGTCATTTCCTTGTGACATAAAAGTCAAAAGAAACTAAAATACCCCATCAGTCAATCAGAAAAACAAACTAATCTGCTTATTATGTGTAATCATGCAATTCACTGGTCTAATTTGAAAGTTAGAACTCTTCCTTCATTAAAAATCAGTCACAACTTCTTGCCATGTACCACAAACCAGAATCTATTCCAGTACAGATTCAATCTTGTTGTGCCCTAATGGATTTTAGTACACTGAAAAGTTTTATTTTCCTGCCAGACAGCTCCTCTAAACTCTCTTCTAAACTACCTATCCCAAAGTATAGAAAATGAGACAGATTCTACAGAAATGGGGGTCCTACTGTCCAGGTGAGTGAACAAACAAAACGTTCCCAGATAGCTATTAACAGTGGTTTTAACTGTTCTCAGTATTCAGCGCTCAAAATATTTTTAAATATCTTTGTAATAAACAGGCAGAATGTCACAGTGCTCTGGTTGTGCTCATCATTAGCATATATTCCATTGTTGTGTTCTGTATGAAATAGATTTTGAACTAATGCTGTGCTATTTAGTTGGTTGCTGCTGCCCTAAGTATAAAAGCAAAAGCTTGCGGGAAAAAAATGTTTTTTTTTGTTTCTGGTGGAGTAAGATGAAAAGATCTATACCACTCTCATCACTGTCTGTTAACTATTAAGCTACCAATAGCCAGTTAGCTTAGCAAAGCACAAAGACTGTAGATAAGAGAAAAACAGCTAGCCTGCCCCCTCTTCCACTCTTTAAAGAAACATTGTGTAGGATTTAGTGGCATCTAGCGGCAAGGATTGCAGATTGCAACCAACTAAAACTGCTCCCATATGCCATCTATCAACTCCTGGTTAGGATTTCTTCAGTGTTCATTGTTCAGGAAGTTATTACTGGGAGCCGAATTGTCTGCAGAGGTCTCTTCCTCCCAAAAACAAACTGACCAGGTGATTTAAACCAGTAAAAACACTCAATAAATCCCATTAAAATATCACAGAGGGGCTACTAACTATGATGGCAGACACTAAACAATAAAATGTGAATGGCCCTACCTAGAGTCATTGTTACATTAAATACATATTTGCAGGTGATTATACACTAAAGAAAATAGGCTTAATATATTACATTCCATTTCTGCTAATATATCCCCCGAAATCCTTCACACTGGACCTTTAAAATGCAAAGTTGTCTTTTTTCTCTCTTTTTTTTTTTTACATTTTTTTTTTTACCCCTTTTGTCTACGTATTAAACAAAATATATAACATTTTAATTTGTGAGCTTTAGAGGTGCTGGTAGCTACATTTTTTACCTTTGTATAGAGCCACACTATTTGTTTGCCCATTTCCAATATTTATACTAAGCGAACACTAATCAGTGACTGAATGTAGCTGTAAATTTAACGGGCAGAAAGGAGAATGGTTTTGATTTTTTTCCCCCACATATCTCTCTATCCGAAAGCCAATAAACTGATTTCCCAAAAATTGCCAAGACTTTCTTATACCTAAACAAAAGAATAAGGCAATTTCCACTGACAACATACAGTATATAACCAACTCCAAAACAAAATATACAGTCAGGTCCATAATTATTTGGACAATGATACAGTTGCTGTCATTTTGGCTCTGTACACCACCACAATGGGTTTTAAATGAAACAATGAATACCTGCTTAAAGTGCAGACTCTCAGCTTTCATTTAAGGCTTTTTTCAAAAATGTAGTATGAACTGTGTAGGAATGACAACCATTTCTTCACACAGTCCCCCGACTTTAAGGGCTCATAAGTATTTGGACAAACTAACATAATCATCAATTAAACAGTCAGTTTTAATACTTGGTTGCAAATCCTGTACAGTCAATGACTGCCTCAAGTGTTGGACACATAGGCATCATCAGAAGCTGGGTTTCTTCCCTGGTGATGCTCTGCCAGCCCTTTACTGCAGCCGTCTGCACTTCCTGCTTGTGTTTTGGGTGTTTTGCCCTCAGTTTTGGCTTCAGCAAGAGAAACGCATGCTCAATTGGATTCAGGTCAGATGATATGACTTGGCCATTGCAGAACATTCCACTTCTTTGCCTTAAAAATGTCTTTGGTTGCTTTTGCAATATGCTTCAGGTCAATGTCCAACTGCACTGTGAAGCATAGTCCAATGAGTTTTGAAGCATTTAGTTGAATCTGAGCAGATAATGTAGCCCCAAACACTTCAGCTCTCATCCTGCTGCTCTTGTAAGCAAGACAAGACTTCACTAGAATAAATACAGAGGGTTTATCACAAGATGCAAACCATTGGTTAGCCTTAAAAATGGAAGGCCAGATTAGAGTTTGTCAAAAACCATCTAAAAAGCCTGTACAGGTGTGGAACAGCATACTATGGACAGATAAAACAAAGATCAACTACCAGAATGATGGGAAGACAAGAGAAGGAAGAAGGGAAGGAACTGCTCATGATCCAGAGCACACCACCTCATCAGTGAAGCATGGTGGAGGTACTGTTATGTCATGGCCATGTATGGCTGCCAGTGGAACTGGTTCTCTTGTATTTATTGATGATGTGACTGCTGAGAAGAGCATCAGGATGAATTCTGAAGTGTTTGGGGCTACATTATCTGCTCAGATTCAACCAAATGCTTCAAAACTCATTGGACGATGCTTCACAGTGCAGATGGACATTGACCTGTAGCATACTGCAAAAGCAACCAAAGACATTTTTAAGGCAAAGAAGTGGAATGTTCTGCAATGGTCAAGTCATATCATCTGACCTGAATCCAACTGAGCATGCGTTTCTCTTGCTGAAGCCAAAACTGAGGGCAAAACACCCAAAACACAAGCAGGAAGTGCAGACGGCTGCAGTAAAGGGCCGGCAGAGCATCACTAGGGAAGAAACCCAGCATCTGATGATGCCTATGTGTCCAACACTTCAGGCAGTCATTGACTGTAAAGGATTTGCAACCAAGTATTAAAACTGACTGTTTAATTGATGATTATGTTAGTTTGTCCAAATACTTATGAGCCCTTAAAGTCGGGGGACTGTGTGAAGAAATGGTTGTCATTCCTACACGGTTCATACTACATTTTTGAAAAAAGCCTTAAATGAAAGCTGAGAGTCTGCACTTTAAGCAGGTATTCATTGTTTCATTTAAAACCCATTGTGGTGGTGTACAGAGCCAAAATGATGACAACTGTATCATTGTCCAAATAATTATGGACCTGACTGTATAACCATCCTAACGATTGCAGTTTTTAACATGTCCTTAAGATAAAGAAATGGTTGTAGTTACCGTACAAAACTTTGTGGTTAGGTTTAGGCCGAAAAAGTAGGTAGTTAGGTTTAGAAAAAAAATCATAGTTCTGCTTTGTACTTTTGTTTTTAATATAATGTGATGTATGTAATGTATTCCACATGACAGACATCACTTGTGTCACGTCACATATATCATTAGCATAGTATGCTACACATACTAGCATGCTACGTTATGTTGTTATTAAAAGAAGTCAACATTCCTGTCTCTTGGGTGAAAGTCCTGTGCTTGTTTTACCGGTTCACCACTCCTTCCTCTCACCCATGGGGACTTCTTTGATCTTCATACAACATTACGTGGACTTTGTTGCTTTTCATACCAAGTAACTCACTTCCTCTTCTTCTCCTCCTGTAATTATTACCATGGCCAATAGAGAGTGCTGCCTTACATTAAACATACAGTAGGTGTGGGTCATAATAAGCTGCTTGCACAGTCAACCTATATGGCTTTTTTCGGTGAGAGAGTGCTAAAAATGTCAAAGTCTGACAGAAACACAAGCAATAATAGTTTGAAAACAAACCAACAGTTTAGCCACATTATCTAACTTTATTTAGTAGTAAAAACAAAAGTGAGGTAACCCAAAATGCAGCATTACTGCCAATTTGCAGAGGCCTACCATTCATTTTCTCTTCCAAATATGCTTGACCAAGGAGAGGTATAATATCTTTTAGACATCTTTGTAGCTATGCTGCTATGTTTTGAAATCAATGTGATGGACTTGATGAGTAAAATATTATTATTATTGATAGATATGATGGCCAAACCCTTAAAAAACCCAACTTGTAATAAACCTGAGTTATCCTTTCATATTGTTAAATAGTATGATCTACCCTGCTGAAGCACCAGTGAAGGCTCCTTGGTGTCTTTGTAAAATTTTACTTCCCCATGAAGCCTCAATTCCAAGGTTGCTGTTGTTTTTATTATTGAACCTTTGCAGTGATGTGTTCCCATTAAATGCCCTTGACATAAAATCTTCATTGTACCCATGCTTTCATTTAAAGAACAACATAAATAATAAGATCCTTTACATTAATAAATTAATTAATAATTAATTAAATTTGGTGTTTTTATGCAGATATCATCTGTATTCTTAGGCTTTGACCCAAAGGCATAACATTTTATACTGTATCAGTTGTGAATTCAGAAATCATTATTATGTATTGAAATTACATTATGACCAACAGCAGAGCTTCCTTATTTGGATTTAAAGGGCTTTGCAGGAATGGTATCTATCATAATTAAAGTCGTCACACCACAAAGGCCTTGCTTTTGTCTGATCTTACTTTAAGTCGATTTTTCCTTCAGTAAACTACAAAGAGCATGGTCAAGCTGAAGAGTGGAAGGAGAACATCAAGGTTGCTGGATTTTTTTATCATCAGGGGGCTGAACTTGGAGGAGTCAGGAAAGATAGAGTCAGGGGAGAAGAGTGGAGATAAAAGCGGCTGAAGTCTGGGGGTTGTATAGAAGTGGATAAGATAGAGTCCAGGAGGACGTATCAAGGAGACAGGCAGAGATGTGGAGGGTGATAGGAGTTTGAAGGAGGGATGCATCCTCTCCTTCTGTCGCTGAGAGCAATCAGGAGACGGGACGAAAAGAGACGAGTCAGAGCATATCTGTCATATTCTCTTAATCATTGCCTCTTTCATCTCTGTCAAGATTATCTCCTTTTAAAAAGTTGTAGATAATGCTGATGCGAGCGCTATAGAAACAAGATAAGCAAAGATTCAACATAGCAGATGAATCTTAATGTGACCCCTAATGTGACCGCTACTAACTAACCCAAAACAGTATTGAAAGAAAGTCATATATTGTAAATAAGAACTTAATAGTGAGTCTAATCTAATGATGCTGTAGCTGCTCATGTTTGCACTGTTTCTTCATAGAATGTTTAATTATTCTCCACAACCTGTGCACAATCACCAAGGTAATATCCTTGGCAGAGAGAATATATCAGCATAAGGATGTTAATATGTCTGGCCAGCGATTACAGATAGGGCGGAGGCAGTTTTTGAATGTCTCCAGGAGGTAGAGTGTCAGCCCTGCTCAATTGGCAAATGCACATATTCGGGACATGGAGGAGCAGATGGTCAAGCTGACCTTAGTGAGCAATTCCAAAAGCTAAAGCTGTGTTTTCCAAACAAAGGACATTATGGGATGTCACATTTCAACAGTGCCCTTGCCAAATAGGATTATTTGTCACCAGAATAATCATTATCTGACGCTAATATACTGCAGTCAAAAACATTAAAGGACAGAGCTGGTGTTATTGAATGTTTTTCTTATTGTTAACAGATCTCATTAAAAGATCTCCCAACCCTGTCTGTGGCACTCAGCCGCAAGCATGATGGTTCCATAGAAATCAGAAAGCAGCATTATTCAATATTTATATATTAATAATGGATCTAATGAATAAACTGAAATGGGCTGCTTACAGTGACAGACCCACGTACGACTGTCACTTGACTCTGCAGTTTCTCTTCAAAACAGTTTTTGTGTCTTTCAGCCAGAGATTCACTGATTTTGAATGTCGGGGCCAAAACTGATACCGATAGCTGATACCAATGTTTCTATATTTTTGTTGTTATTTATTCCCCCATTTGCGCCAGGGGAACAAGAAATCTACACTAAAAAAACATGACTTAACTGTTTTAAAGTAAATTAAATTAAATTCATTATACTTTCTTTTGATAAGCACAAATTCAATCATACAACTTTTGATATAGCCTTTTACATGAAAAACATGTTTAAAAAATAAATAACCATTTCAAAAGCATTTTTACTATGTATTTCATAGATTCCCTCTCAGTACCTACTTTAAATTGACATCAACAAATTTCTCCTTCAAACAGATTACATTAAACATGATAATGTTAGAATTTACCTTTGCTCAATACTATTTTTTACTGAATAGAGCATGAACGCATCCAAATGTTACTCAGTGCAACCTCTGTGAAGTGTTGGCTGCGGCCACCGGCTGCTAACAGCTAACGTTAAGTTGCTCTCTTCCTGCTGTTTTTAAGTCCTTGTTCACAATGCATCATTATCAGGGAGGCAATAGGGTGTGTCCTCTGATGTGTCGATAGTGAGTTTATTGTGTCCTTTCATCCTGAAGCTGTGCCAGGGAAGATCTCTGTTCATCCCAAACACGCTTTCTATAGCGATCTCGTCACACAACAGTAAGATCACAGAGCTTATTTCCCAAACAGTCGTTGTATTCTTCTTGTACCTGCTTATCAATTTAAGTTTGTGGCTGTTAGTCTTGTGTCCCCCTGTTTGGCCTGCGCAAAATGAATGTGACAAAACAGGAAAAAATTGGCCACTGCCATTGGTGAGTGCGTTTTCTCTGCCGATAGGCCTACGACAGTCAACAAGGTGAATATCAGACAGTAAGTCGGTACATCTGTACATTCAGCTTGTTGTTTGGTTTCTATAGCCTATAACTTAACTCTTTTGGTTCTGTCTTGCTGCTCTCATCAACACAATCTCCAGCAACAGACTGTTTTTGCCAGAAAAGCTCTTTTAAACCCACTGTACACTACCTGCTCAGCACCAAACAGACATTTCTCTCAGGATTTGCCACCTGAAGCAGAGCTAAAAGGAGAGTGAATAAACTGTATAAAACAATCAATGTGGCCACTGTAATGCATGGACTCATAGACTCTTGTTACAAAGCCCCTGGTTTTGCATTTTACAAAAATTAAACATTTATTTTTTATTAAACTTTTGATCTACACATATATTTACGGTCTTTTCTGACAATTGGTTTTTAATTCCTTTAGAAGGTCTATTTTGATACTGTTAGTCCTCTGTTTAATCCTAAGGGTAGGGCCAACTTTTATCTACCTGTTTTATTACACTGCTGCTGTTTTTATTTCACCTCAGTGACCTTGATGCCTGCTATGTGTTGTGTTGTCTATTGATGTTTATACATGTCTTTTGTTGGCTATTGTATGCCATGTATGCCCTTGGATGCAACTATATGTACTATGCTCCCAAGACACATTTGCCCTCCAAGGAAGATAAAATTCATCTTGTCTTGTCTTGTCTTGTCTTGTCTGGTCTGGTCTGGTCTGGTCTCATCTTGTCCTGGCCATCACCATCTTGGATTTGTGAAGCCAGAGGTGAATATATTTAGATAAGATAATGAAGCTGTGCTCAATAAATAGGTGAGATAGAAAATTATAATTCTAACATGCATTCTAACATGGGGGTCTATGGGGACTGACTCGCTCTTGGAGCCAGCCTCAAGTGGCCATTAGAAGAACTGCAATTTTTGGTACTTTGGGGTTGGCTTCATTTTTCAGCCCAGGGTTGCCGCCTGGTGTCTGCTAGATATGTAAATAGGTAACTAACTGTTTCCTTACATGTTCTCCATAACTTTATTAAAGTGATAATATGGCATAAATTGTGTTTACAGTTTGTTACTACTAAAAAAGCAACGATGAATGCAGCTTTAAAAACAGCTGTTCACAAATAATTAGTTCCATTTATTTAAAAAAGGCAAAGTCATTTGTTAATACAGTGAGGAGCTGGAGTCAACATTACACTTCTTTTACAGGGATTACATAGATGTTATGTAGAGCACGAGCTGCATGAGTACTTCACCACAAGTGTTTTTGTTTTCACTCTTATCTCTGGGTAATTGCTTCATGCCACATGAAGACATAGATGGCTGTGCAGTATTATACTTCACTGCTCTTACATCATGTTGTTGTCAAATGCCTGCTTTAAGGTAGTGATGCAACCACATCATGGATAACAAAGTCTGAAGTGACATATTGCTCCAAAAGTCGGTTCTAACAGGTTGAATGTTAATTAGCGGCATTTTCCAGCAATGAAGAGGTCTCGCAATCAGCACATTGATAGGTTTTAAAGTAACATCAGACAGCTAACGCAGCTCCAATTAGACCAAATCATCTGTTCAAGTTGCATGATCATTAGCCAGAAAAAAAGGAAAAACAGAAGAAGTGTGAAAATGTTAACAGTTACAGTCTCAGAAGCCATGGTGAAACACTACATTGACAGCATATGGACATAAAGGTGTTTTTCTTACTAACTGGCATGTGGCCTAATGTGATTCACCTTTGTAGCAGTGTTTGCAGTGGCAATGTATTGACTTTAGCTGTTTCACAAGGACTTAGCTTTATTTTATCTCCCACATGTATTTTTTTTTACAATAGAAAGGGTTACTGAGCAGTCTAATGAAACATGGCCATGCTTGGTAAAAGCAAGCTACTGCTCTATTGTTGCATCTTGCAGATCAAAGTTGTTGCAGTGACAACAAAAGCCTTTGAGCCAGGTGACAGGTGTGGTAAATAACCCTGTCTGTGACCCTGGGGATTCCTTTGAGGATGCTGCTTACAGCTAATAAGGTGTGAGGGAAGCTGTCGTGCTGCTGTCAGGACAGCAGGATGTTAAGGCCTGTGTGTCTCATAGACTGGTCTGGGGTTGTGATACAAGTGTCAATGGTTCAAAGGCTTGTATTGTGACCAGAGGGACAAGAGCAAGACAGCAGGCCTGATGAGCAATCTTCACTGAGAAGCCTTCTGGAGGGATTGTGAGTGGTGGATATGTGCTTGTAAAAATAATAGAGTGAGGAGGAAAAGCTGTGCAGCTCAACCTCTGTGTTACATGGAGAAAACACAAGTTGTGTTATATACCAAAACAGTTAGTCAAGTAACCAATTGTTGATCAAGCAAAAACTGTCATGATAGATTTATTGTTCAACCTATATTTCAAGAAAACATGCCAACCATTAGCTGGATCAGCTGTTTAGATGTGATGAATTGCTGTTCTCTGTTTGATATAACTGAATTGCTCTGGCTTTGGGACTCTTTGTCAGTCAAAACCAGTCTTTCCCTAACCTTAGCCTGAGTTCATTTGTAGCCTTACACTTTGGTTTAACATTGCTCTGTGAAAATAGTCAGCTGAAAGTCCATTCAGATTTATTCCTATCGAAACCTCCTTGATCTCTGGTGTGTTTACGAAACTCCACCTTCCACGATTTTATTTTATTTTATTTTATTTTATTATTTATTTATTTTTAATTCTGTGGTCCAGAATTTGCCTCCAGTATGTGATCTCTTGCTGCAGATTTCATAAGACTATATGCACTGGTTAGAGCTCTAAACGTGCCAGAAAAATCAGGTCTGACCTTACATGAACCCGCACAGTTTCTGCCCAACCCTAACTCAAGCCTGAACCACGGTAGTTTTGGGCCCAAGCGAATTAAAAACCTGAATTTGTACTGTAAAAAGTATAGTAAGTGATATATTCTTATAATTTTTCCAACATTAAAACATTTATTACAAGCTAAGGGCTGACGTGTTTCCTCACATTACTTCTCCTTCTTCTCTTCCTTATTTCAGAAGTCTGTCGTCTGCACAACAGGCTCAGCAGGGCGGGCTGTGCCCCTTGGTGCCTCTCGTGTGCACAGCAGTCCATGGCAATGTGGCATGAAGATGATGATGATCCCCGCTGTCCGCTGCATGTTACGCACATCTCTCCCACTGCGGTGGAGGCAGAGGCAAACACTCTTAACCAAGCTGCCTTGCAGTCCCCTCCCCCGCGTCGTGTTCTGACATCCCTCTCAGTGCATGCTCCCTCTCTAAACCCTGGTTCTCCACTGTATTGCTCCATTGTTCTGTCACTTTCCCTCTGTAAGTCACAGTCCTCCCCTCTTTCTCTCTTTCTTTCTTGATTCAATCCATCAAGACTCCTGTCATTTACATATGAGAACGGACAGTTTTATAAACAACAAAAAAACCCAAAACACAAATACAATGGCGAGAAAACGATCTGATTCATGCCCGGGGGAATAATGAAAAGTTACAGCCCGGCCCGAACCCAGCAGGTCAGGTCGGGCCTAATTGGACTCAGGTGGCACGAGAAGTTAGCATAAAAACAAATGAGCTAACAGGCTATTCCATTTTACTCAGGTGCTTGACTATGTTGTGTCCAAGTGAAAGGATCAATGTCATATGTAGCTTACACTGGTGGCAAGCTAGCTGTGTAATGCATAGGCCTAGTGGTTCATATGTCTTTGACAAAATATTTAACAAAACTAGATACACACCTTCCCACTTATTTATTTAGGCATACTCTGTATATAATACAGAATTACGGACACAACAAGACAGTATGGAAGCAAGGCACAGTTTTAATCACACACGAGACACAAGATGTAAACCGCAGTCTAGTTAAAATAATCTTTGCAGCAATAATGTTTCCTCAAAATTGAAGTTGGTAAAAGCATTTAGTCATCAAGGTAATTTGTTGGAGACAAGGTTGCATAGCCATAGTTGTTGACATGTTAGAATTTCACTTCAGTGCTTGGTGTATTTTCATACAGAACTCTTCTATACCAAGAGAACAATTTTCCTCACTCTAAATAAAAAAATACTGGGCTGAAACACATCATTATGTGGATTTTTTATAGTGCTGTCAAGCTTTTAGCTTATCAGTACAAAAAGAGTAATTTATGCTTCAACTGAATGTGTCTGAGAAATAGCATTAGCTCTGCCCCTTTGTCACAATCTGATAACTTTTAACATTGAGAGCTGGATGCATTTATCTGATTGCTGATGCAATTTGAAGAATTTCACTGAATCTTGCATATGGACGTGGATAGACATTTGAGTGTATTGATGTGACGATAGACAAGAAATGATGTTGGATGGAGGTAACATTTTGCATGTGGTCCCTCTTGAGTCAGCAAGAGGGACCACATCTGAGCTTGATGATAGAAAGAGCAAATGTGTTTGCACACACAGTGGGACATTTCCTGTCAGTTTAATCAGAGTACGCACTGTAGAGGAACTTGTGCAAATGCTTACATGCATTCATACATACTTTAGCTGCACATGTGCCTGCTGGCAACCGTGTGCACACAGAAGAAGAACGACAATAATGGAACATGAAGAGTGTGATGGATGTAAGTGATGAATGTGTTCCTCCTGTAACCCATATCTTGAAAGTCATGGGAAATTGAACACCGTTCTCCCACCTTGTTCCATCCAAACAGGTCAGGCTAGACTGCCCTTTTCTCATTCAGGTCTAATCTCAACTTTCCTCCATGTGCATCACGGTAGATGAGAACATTGAATAAGGTTTTAGTGTTCAGATAAAGAGATTGCTCATAGTTTGAGGGATTAGTTTTAGCTGGAAGTGATGTAATTTCAATGCCAGAATATTAAGGCACTGATAGATGCTATAATACATCTGAAAGTGCCGTAGTTGTGGAGGCCAAAACAAAGCTAAAAGTGAGTGTGATATTGGACTTAAAATCATTTGGAGGCCAGTAATGTAACTTCAGATCAATGCTAACATCAATCTGTATCGGCTATTGTGTAAATAAGCAACTACTAATCTGTTAGCCATAACTACTTCATGTGGTGATAACATGCCAAAGTTGAATTCAGAGCAAAAAATGCCCTCAAGTGGCCAAAGAAATCAATACTCAGAACCAAACAAAAGTTATGCAAAAGAAAGTTGTATCTGAAGAAAATCTCATATATCCTTCCACGTCATGATGACAAAAGTGTGATTACTAGGAGTGGGGAAAATAATCAATTCTGCAATAGCACTGCAGCACCTGGACCAACCCAGTCTCACTCTAACATTGTCGAAATCTGGCGCTTGGTTGGTGACTTCTGGTGTCAGACACCAATGAAAAAACCATCCTTTCACATCGGCATGATATCTGGCTGGACGCCGTTAAAGTTTAACAGTGCCCAATGGCTTCAGTGGAGAGGGCAGCGGGACAACAGCAAAAGTTAAGGTGGCGGAAATCTGAGAGGGGCAGGCAAGAGGGGTGGTGGCTGGGTCCAACCACCACAGACTTTCACCCAGGAGGCTGTTGTTCACTTCCTGTGTGACTGTAAAGCCAAACCCTGTTCTTTTTTCCTAAACCCAACCACGTGTGTTTGTTGAAGGACAAAAATGTCAATTCGCAGTGTTGTACTGACATTGTGCGTTTATTTTGAAAGGGACTATAAACTGTACATTTTCCCATGAAAACGAAAATGTATTTTGAAATAAGACAATGGCCTCTAGTTTCGCAGACTGGGCGAGGCAGAGGTGCAGCAGCGCAGCAGATTTTGCAAGTTTGGCACACCGTGCGCGCTGGCGCAGCTACTCCTCTTTCCCACCTCCGTCCCTCCTACCTGCGCAAGTCGGAAAGAGGGAGGAGAGAAGGCGTGGAGTGGGTTTTACACACATCACACCAATCAAATGAGCCCCTCTCCTCGCCCTTAAATGCACCGCGCGAAGGCGTAATGAGAGTTTACTCGATTCGCCATGGCAGAAGAGAGCAGCAGTGTCAGATGGCCAAACTTCTCCCAGGAGGAAACTGATGTTTTGGTCCGGGAGGTCCAAGCTCACAGTGTCCGAATATATGGAACTGCGAGCAGACCTCCACGGGCTGATGATACAAAGGTAGCCTGGGAGGAGGTCACCACAATTGTAAATCAATGTTGCGTTTCTCTCGTGCGCGCGCGCGCGCTCTTTCTCTCTCACAGTCTCACTCTGTTTCTTTTCTATTGACTTTTCTAAGATGACAGATGCTGAATATATACTCCCTATCTGATGCTGTGGCTGTTTGTGGTTGGCTGAGAGGGATGTGAACTCATTAGTTTGCAGCTGTGTTAATCAAATCAGGTTGGGTTTCCATTACGTGTGCCAAACGGTGCCAATCCTCTTTGGTCTGACATCAGATGTGACGGGACAGTCGATATAGAGATACATTTATGTGCTGATTGCAGATAGTTGCATTGAATAGTGTTTTTTTGGGTATTTATTGCATCGTTAATGTGCCTGACATTCTGGAAACCTGCCTGTGAGGTTTTGGTGACGTGTGCGCACTGTCCGCCGGTCAGCCAAACTGCCACTACACCAGCTACGCTTCGCCTGTGCTGACGGTAGACCTGGTTTCAGCTGGCGAGCTTTTAGCGCACCTTCAGCGAAGCCTTTTGCCACGAAACTGTCACTGCACCAAGCTGGATCTGTCCACACCCACACCCATCTCAGCGCACCTCGGTCTGCCAAACTACCAAACTGAGCGCGCCTTGGGTTGTGCCACTCGAAACTAGCTCTGCGCAGGGTTCACCACCCTGCACCGCGCCAGGAAACTAGAGGCCAATGCATATAATGGGCTGAAGTTGACATGGCGTCCTAGAACATCAACAACTAACACACCCATACCTTGCACGTCATTTCTCGACGTGAAAAGTCCATGACCAAATGTCTATGTGATGAGGTTGGAGTTAGAATGTATTGCCCAGACAGTCTACAGCATGGACACACTAGAGTTAACTTGTAAAAGCGATTGTAGGCGTGTTATATATATATATATATATATATATTTTAAAGATTATTTTTATGAGCCTTTTGCCTTTAATGGACAGGACAGGGGAGTGACACACATCAAAGGGCCGCAGGCCGGAATGGAACCCACGGCCGCAGCAGCAAGGCATTGCCTCTGTACATGGGGGGCCGGCACTATCCACTACGCAACCGACACCCCCAGGCTTGTTATATTTTAATGTCTAAATAATCATATTTGTGAGGAAACGTGAAGTATATTGTAAATACTTTCTTATGCCATCACCCGGAGACTAACATTAACGGAGTGGAACAGCAATCAGCAGTAACATTAACAAATGAGACCACCTGACCAACACACACTGCAGCATTAAACAACTTAAAACACCTCTGTGGTGAAGAAAATATCTTTATGCTCAGTCTGTTTCACCTCACAAACCCTGCGTCCAGCCCTCTCAGCGTTTTGGCCTTTCCCAGAGCTTTTCCCATGTGCAGTAGAGAAGCTGCTCTGCACTGCTGGAGACATTAAAACAACACAGCGGAGCACACCACCATCCCCTTATTTTGCTAATACCAAATCAATAGATTTAGTTAACTATTTAAGATAAAAAAGCTGTGCACCATTTACTGCTTGACATCACATTTACTTTTAATTTAGTAATTGCATACTATTTCTGGTAAAATAGGAATATACCACCATGCGTAAATAGCATTGTTGGCTACAAACACCTGGCGCTCGTTTCTGCCATGACGCTATATGCACTCGTGTAAATAGCCAAGTTGTTCTCATTCCCTGTTGGTACATTTTCCTACAAAAAGCAATGCACAAAAATCCATATATATCCCATGTAATCATGAGCCAGTAATTCATGCATAATACATATATTTGAAGAGGCTGCAATCACTTGACCACTGCGCTGATGGGAGTAAAAAAGGAAGTAATCTGATAAGCAGGGCTGTTGGGCCACAAAAAACAGGGCTTTTCCACAAGTGACCGGTGTTTGGAACTGTGTGAACTTTGTGTGAACTTTGAGAGACTTTAAGGTACGGCGTCACCATGTAAACCATACCTTCATAACTTTACGTTAAGTACGTAACTTGATTTTAAGTATATAACATCATTAGAGGGATGCTAATTTGTAAGATATCATACAAACAAGGGATGCATGATAATATGGGCAGGTCATCAGTAGTGGCGGATATTGGCTTTAAAATAAAATATTGGAATCGGCCAGCATGCTGATACTATTGGTACATCATCTGTGTCGGCCAATATCGACTTTAAAGTGAAATATTATAACTGGTCAATATGCTGTTTCTTATTTTACACAATGAACAAATATTACATACATTTAAAAGTATTGTATTCTGTGTCTCTATCTGCTTTCACAATAAGAGTATGCATGCATAATATGATATTAATTCCACTACAGAAGAAACTTGATGATCACTAAAACTAGTTGGGGGATAAAGTGGATATATTGATATCCATATCAGTTATCAGTTATCCATCAAATGAGTTGCTACATATTGGCATATCGGATCCAATATAATCCAAAAACATCCAATATCGTGCATCCCTCATACAAACCATTTAATGAGGATACACTGAAATAGCCACATTGGCTATTCCACCTGAGTGCAAATATCATTGTTGACTACAGGCACCTGGGTGCAAATAGCATCTGGCAAAAAAAAGAGGCAAATCTCTGCCAAAGGATCTAACTGGTGATGCTGCCATAGTGATTGAATCCTTTCATTTCTCCTAAAGCAGCACCACCTCTATAGTCAAGCCTGTAGGGGGTTATTAATTATGAATTTGTATTGTGTCTTGATAATCTGACCAATACTGATTTGAACAAATTCTTGGAAAGCTATGTGTTCTATGTGCGAACACCTGTTTGCCTCTAATGTAATATTGCATATTATAGTATTAGAGGTTATGAACTTGGTAACACACTGGGTAAATCATCTCTCTTTATAAAATGATTGACATTTGTGTTTTTCCCCGGGAGACACCAGAGGACAAACTACACACTTTAATAGAAACTATCTGTATGCTTTGAGTCATAGTGTCTTTTTTGGATTATACCCAAATCATTCAGATTAAAACAAATAAATGCATGAAAAGGGCACCTCTGATTGTTCCTTCCAATAACAATAAGTGGATAAATGATTTCCCCACAGTTGCAGTTTCATAGTAATTGATCCTCAATGACCACAGTAATCTTGTTAAAGCTTCTGGTTATTTTCTAGTTTTAACACAAAAAAGACAGTCTTCATCTTACCATCCAATTTTCTCATGGTCTGTCGGCTAAATGTGAATGAACTGTTATGAGCTGAGGGGGTGGATTGAATTCCGTCACAAGGGGCAGAGCAGTAAGGCACAGCGGTTTGAGAAAGAAGGGACAATCAATTGTGGCTTCTTGCCAGAGATATGGGCTGTTTATTCAGAGAGAGGGGAAATAAGATAGGTCTCGAGATAGGCTGGAGGAGACACAAAAACACTCTGAGGTAATCAGATTTTACCCACATTTCCATATGTGGGACGTTTTTTTAGAGAAAGCCTTTAAACCAGTGGCTTTGACCAGACTCTGCAACATGATTTTCTCATTTTAAATACTGAGTTAAACATCAGTCTGTAAAGGATAATATCCACCAAGTTCTAAATTCCAGTTGCAATAGATGAGCATTCCTTGAATTGAAAGTCCAAATTCACACAAATGTCATCCAACCCGCTATGAAATTGAATTACTGTGGTTCTTACTGAGCAGCTGTTTATCTATTTTCTGTATTGGTTACATATATAACCCAAGCTCCAAGCTTTAGCTAAACCTATCTGGTGCATTATGGAAGCATACTGATGACAAAAGATTTGAGAAAGCACAAAACAAATTTGAGTACCACTCAATCTGCAAGTCAAACTTGATGACTCATGACTTGAGAATCAAAGAGGACTATGCAACTATCAAGTCAGCAGGGATTCTCCTTCTACTTTTAAAATAAAATCTGGCGCAGTGGGTTTTTTTAACCACCAGAATGAGACAAAGAACACTATTGTTGGTAGAACAACTGTTGGTAGTTGTTGGTAAAATGATTTAGTTTTTTAAAGACATTATGGCGCAATAATTTTTAATATCCAATGAATTTACAGCACCATGAGTGTTATGGGTTGTGGAGGACCACATCAGTTTTGGCCCTTTAGCAGCCTCATGAAGCCAAAGGCTGCTGGATGTGGATTGCTTGGCCCCAGGCTAACCTGTTCAACAGAAACCAGGATTAGCAGAAGAGAGATCTATGGGTAATGTAATTGCTCACTATTTTTAGAGCTCTCCTGGCTGGGTTCTGGATGAAATCCTTTGGAATATAAAAGGTTTCTCTGTAGAATCTCTTGGGTGGGTTGACTGTCATGACATGTCAGCTTGCTCAATGTTAGTGCACTTGTCTTGTAAACTCAATAAAAAATAAAAGCTAACAAAATAAAAGATGCCTGGTACATTCGTTACAGGCGTATCAGTTTGTAGAACAAGTTTGTAGAACAGTTTTGAACAGTTAGAACAAGAGGCTGCACTGCAATGTGCAAATCACTCCTTCTTGCGGCTGCCTGCGCTTTCCCTGTCCTCGCAGCTGCAACTTGCGCTCTCTTCATCTACATGATCGCCACTGCTGTACACAATTTAAAAACTACAACACCCATAATTCATGTAGGAACTGCTGCAGCTAAAGCCTAGTTCACATTACACGATTCTCGATTTTGACGTTGCAGAGGATCTTGAGAGCCACCTTGGGTCAGAGGTGAGTCAGCAGATAGTCTGCCACGACGAGTCCTAATGTGTGAACAAGCCTACGAGCAAGTCGCCCCCTCGTCTGTGACTGGAACTGGATATCTTGCTCTTGCTCTCTAAATGTCACCTTTCTCTACATATATATCTGTCTAATAAGTTATTGAAACGCGTTATAGTACGTCGGACTGCAGTCGCTTCTTTTGGGCTTGTTTCCACAGCCCTGGTTGCTTGTTTCTCTCCCAAGATCTGACAAGCTGGCTGGTAAGCAACAACAACAATGGCGGCGTCTACAGGATCATGGGGAGTGCGTTGTGTTTGGACCCAGGATAATAAAGAATATCCGTGCCTTTACGATGTGTGGTCTCCAAGTTTGGTGACGTCACTGCGTTATCTGGGGCTCTTTCGGCGAGGGCTCGGTGGAGAAATCTTGTGGTGCACATACACAGGTCGTTACGCAGTTGGCTAGACTCCCGCTGACAGAAACACGTCGCCAGGTATGAACACTCAAAAGATTACGAAAATCGTGTAATGTGAATTAGGCTTAATGTGCAGCCGGCAGGAGCTGCAGAACGACTCAACCACCATGATCAGTTTTTAATGTTTTATCAGGGAATAACTACTCCAGACTCTACTCTAGTGTAATTTTTGGGACAATTAGGGCAGGATTCGGGATTCGGGACAACTGCTTGGATTTCGGGACTGTCCTGAATTTTTTGGGATGTCTGGTCACCCTAGTAAAAACAAATATCTGTACTAACAGACCAAAAGTTTGCAGGTAATAAATGTAATCTGCAATCTCACTACTATTGTTCATGTCTGTTGTGCATTGTGCAATGCCCTCCATTGATAAACATCTTTGTATACAATGATCCACTCAAAACTGGTGGATTTGTTGGCTGGTTCACTAGATAGCATTTGGATAGCTCCAGGAATCATGAATGGAACCAGTTCAAGAACTAGAGCTATAGTGTGGTAGAAAAGGGGTATTATAGGGGGTTCTGGGTTGAACCTTTTACACGTGGTTGTAGGTATAACCCTCTATGTTGGGTACAGGAGATAGGCTTGCAGCAAGTCTATGACGTGTAAAATGGTGTCAGAGGAACACTGATTTGTAATGTGAAACTGTGTTATTCAGTGTTTTTACTGGTTTTCATCACCTGGTCTATTGGACTTGGAGCAGAAGAGTCCTCTGTAGATAATTCAGCCTCTGTAAAATCCCCCTGATCAATGAACACAATGGTTGCAATCTGCAGTCCTTCACTTCCACTTCCACTGAACACAGAAAGAGCGCAGTTTTCTGCAATAAGATAACAAAACAATACATAATGTTGGTATAAATCAAATTGTTACCCTGTACAACTCTATTCAGACAGAAATTTCTTTTTTTTTTAACAATAAATAAATAAAGCTTAGAAGTGTATGTATGTGCCCTCAAGTGATTCTTAGAGTTCTGGTTTAATGCTCTGTCACATTGCCAGTGTTGCTTACAAACAGCAACAGGAGTCTGGCAATGATTTTGTCAGAGACGAACATAAACCAAAATGTCCTGCAGGTCCCCAGTTGGGTTTTGGTTAGTGTTCAGTAGAACCAGCTTCTGATCATCCTGAATGTTCCTGCTAAACCCCAGTAGGTCGTGGCAGACTGCAATGTTTACTTGGTCTCATAGCATCTTGTTTGCTCTACAGTTAATTTAATGTCATGGGCATTTATGTTCCTGCATGCCCACGAATAGGTCTTGTGAGAGTTAGAGCAATGCAATTACAGTAAACATACAGAAGTAAACACCTTAAATCTAATGACTTAAATTGGATTTAGATTTTGATTTAATAATACATCAAATAGGAAATTTGCATTTTACCTAGGTTTCTTTTGGGTTTCATAAAATATAACAATCATATGGAAACAGTACAGTAACATAATAAGGTGACTTTTACACTTTCTTAAATGACAAAGAGCCTTAAGATTCAGACTTAGAAAACCATCTTTGTATCTACTGATCAAATTTTCATGGGAAAGCAAATTGTCTTAGATATGCTCTCAGTAAAGTGGACACGAAACACACAGAAGGAAAGTAAAAATAAATAAATAAATAAAACAGGTACAGAAAATTGCTTAATAGTAAAGAATTGGTTTAGTGTTCCTATTGCTGTGGTAGAATTGAAAAATGATGCAAATAAAGAAAGCAGGAGTCAATAAAGGTACATATGCAAATATGGCAAGCTTGCAGTTAGACTATTATTGCCTGTGTGAAACGGTTATTGCTGTGAAAATGAAGCTTTTCCTCATTTCTCAGTATTATCTTGGCATTTGGTAACTTGCAGGAAAATCAAATTGGAGCGATAGAAATATCATGGGAGCAATAAAACCAAAATTTATTACAGGAGGGCCAGTAGGGGAGAAAGTGATGACACAGTATATTTAATCTATGATAACATCATGTGGGATTATTCAAGAAATGTATGCATACCATTATTTTCCCCTCTCCACTTATGAACAGCTTTATTGGAATATTTCATAATTAGACTCTTTTTAAATATTTGTTTTGTAGTTTGTTGGATGCACTGTATGCACTCCCACATTCAGCACTCTGACTAAAATCAAAGTGTGAACATGACAAGCACACTCATAGTGCAGTTGCTTAAAAACTGTTAAGACCAGTGTTTAGTTCTGAATGTCTCCAACAAGGCACAATAGAAACTTTAATAACCAAGACATATACATGGCAATGATTACAGGCTGGGAATATTATTTAATCATGCACAGAGTGAAGTCCCTCCCAAGAGCAGCAGGGCTGTTACCTGCTCTTGCATGAGAAAAGTTGCTCATTTCAAACACAGAATAGACTTTCACACATGAAGCCTGCAGAAATAATTCCCTAAAGTAACTGGAGCCAAAAGAAGTGTAAGACAGAGCACAGAGCATAAAATACCTAGCGTATAAAAAATTGTAAGTGGCTAAAATAAAAACCCCATCCACAGCAGTACATTGCATCACTTCCGTTGTGGTATTGCCGTCTGCTTCTTCAAACAGGAAGCATGCAAACTGCCATTTATCTGTAGGTAACAATAGCCCCTTTTACACAGCCTCTTCAAGGCGGGAATTTCATGCCACCTTGATGTTCTGTAAAAAAGGTACAATTGCGGAATGGGGGTACAGAGTTGCCTCACCTTTAAGGTGACATCAGAGGTAGTAACACCGCTGAAACAACCTTTGTATAAATGGGACAGTTGGCATGACAGGACCATGGGTGGCATGGCTGTGCTGTTTTGTCATTGTGTTATGTGTGGGACCCACTGTGGAGATTTAAAAAGTAGCTGATAGCAGTTAGCAGCTAACTTAAAGAAGAAGAACAGCAGCCAAAATTGTCGGCAACTTGGGAAAACAATGAGGTCTGGGAGCTCCATACCCTCTGAGCAGAGGAGATCAGCCAACAAACAACAGGGACAGAAAATGATTGCTATTGCCATGTTAATGCCATTGTTATTGTTTTACATGTCATGCCTCTTTTGCTTCTGCAATGCTGGCATGCTGTCTAAAATCACACGCTGGAATGTCATAATGCTGCTGTTGTTTGGTGCTGTGTAAAAATGCAAAGGAAGCATAAAGAAGGGACTTCATAGCGCCCCTATAGCATGAACTCTGTGTAAAAAAGGCAAAAAACTATGCATAATTACCTCCTGCAGCCCCACTTTAAACAAATCACAATAGTCTTTGGCAGCCCTAAGCCCAGGATGTGGCGACAGTGCCATTGCAAAATTGTGTTAGGCAGGAACATTTGCTCGTTGTGAGCCCTGGCATTAAAATGTCTGAAACCATGCAATAGAAATTGCCACATTAAACATTAAGTGAGGTTTTAGAGTGTAGGTTGCTAGCTTGAGTTCATTGTTGTTGTTTTGGCACAGCGCTAAAACATAGTGTGGAGATAGGTTTGGCTATGTGAGACTAATTTATGAGACTAGTTTCATAAAGCTTCAGGGATTTTGAAAATGCAGGAAACGAAGGGGATCAGATTTTAGTCTGAAATAGGTGGCCTATGGCAGGCACAGGCCCCCAGGAAGTGCGGCAGGCACTGAAGCCAATTTTACATCTTCCAAGTCCGTGACATGATGCCATAGGGCCCAAAAAGCTTTTTTTTCAGGCTCCTTTTTACCATAGACTTAGATTGGGAAGAGACGTCTGTAAATTACTGGATACATTTTTTGAGCGTCACAGCCCCCAGGAAATGACTTCTTTCACTATCAGGATTTAACTCATTTGGTCCGCTAACATTTGGAAAGTCTACAAGAGCTGCAAGAGTGAATATTTTTTATAACCATTTAAGTTACCAGAGCGCCGATCATCCAAGTCATATCATACTACAGAAATCAAGCTTTTGTGGCTTCATGCACCACTGAGCAACCTTCATAGAAATGAACTGGTAAGCTGTATCCTGGTCTCTTAAAACACCCATGGCTTATGCGCACAGTCTGCATCTTGGTAGCCATACCAAAAGGAAATGAACAAAACCAGGCTTTTCATTTCGAGCCAACAACATCAAATATGTTGACTAAAATGGCAGCTGATAACGATGTAAGTGGCGACTAAGGTTAGTTAGCATTAGCTTATTACCTCTGAGAGTTGGCTGAAAAAAACATTTCACCTGCCTTTTAGTGTTTCCAGCTGGCTGGTTTTAAAACAGAAATCACATAACAGGGTATCAAATATGCAGTTGATGGCTTCATACATATCATGATGAAACAAAATAGGGGGATACAGTGGGGAGAACAAGTATTTGATACACTGCTGATTTTGCAGGTTTTCCCACTTACAAAGCATGTAGAGGTCTGTAATTTTTATCATAGGTACACTTCAACTGTGAGAGACGGAATCTAAAACAAAAATCCAGAAAATCACATTGTATGATTTTTAAATAATTAATTTGCATTTTATTGCATGACATAAGTATTTGATCACCTACCAACCAGTAAGAATTCCGTCTCTCACAGACCTGTTAGTTTTTCTTTAAGAAGCCCTCCTGTTCCCCACTCATTACCTGTATTAACTGCACCTGTTTGAACTCCTTAGCTGTATAAAAGACACCTGTCCACACACTCAATCAAACAGACTCCAACCTCTCCACAATGGCCAAGACCAGAGAGCTGTGTAAGGACATCAGGGACAAAACTGTAGACCTGCACAAGGCTGGGATGGGCTACAGGACAATAGGCAAGCAGCTTGGTGAGAAGGCAACAACTGTTGGCGCAATTATTAGAAAATGGAAGAAGTTCAGGATGACGGTCAATCTCCCTCAGTCTGGGGCTCCATGCAAGATCTCACCTCGTGGGGCATCAATGAACATGAGGAAGGTGAGGGATCAGCCCAGAACTACACGGCAGGACCTGTTCAATGACCTGAAGAGAGCTGGGACCACAGTCTCAAAGAAAACCATTAGTAACACACTACGCCGTCATGGATTAAAAACCTGCAGCGCATGCAAGGTCCCCCTGCTCAAGCCAGCGCATGTCCAGGCCCGTCTGAAGTTTGCCAATGACCATCTGGATGATCCAGAGGAGGAATGGGAGAAGGTCATGTGGTCTGATGAGACCAAAATAGAGCTTTTTGGTATAACCTCCACTCGCCCTGTTTGGAGGAAGAAGAAGGATGAGTACAACCCCAAGAACACCATCCCAACCATGAAGCATGGAGGTGGAAACATCATTCTTTGGGGATGCTTTTCTGTAAAGGGGACAGGATGACTGCACCGTATTGAGAGGAGGATGGATGGGGCCATGTATTGCGAGATCTTGGCCAACAACCTCCTTCCCTCAATAAGAGCATTGAAGATGGGTCGTGGCTGGGTCTTCCAGCATGACAACGACCCGAAACACACAGCCAGGGCAACTAAGGAGTGGCTCCGTAAGAAGCATCTCAAGGTCCTGGAGTGGCCTAGCCAGTCTCCAGACCTGAACCCAATAGAAAATCTTTGGAAGGAGCTGAAAGTCCGTGTTGCCCAGCGACAGCCCCAAAACCTGAAGGATCTGGAGAAGATCTGTATGGAGGAGTGGGCCAAAATCCCTGCTGCAGTGTGTGCAAACCTGGTCAAGAACTACAAGAAACGTCTGATCTCTGTAATTGCAAACATAGGTTTCTTTACCAAATATTAAGTTCTGTTTTTCTGATGTATCAAATACTTATGTCATGCAATAAAATGCAAATTAATTACTTAAAAATCATACAATGTGATTTTCTGGATTTTTGTTTTAGATTCCGTCTCTCACAGTTGAAGTGCACCTATGATAAAAAATTACAGACCTCTACATGCTTTCTAAGTGGGAAAACCTGCAAAATCGGCAGTGTATCAAATACTTGTTCTCCCCACTGTAGGTCATTTGTATTTAAATGCTGATTCACTGTATGCTTTGATAGTTTAATTTTATGTTTAAATGGTAAACGCCGTCTCACAGCAACAGGATACAAAGTAACATGTCTGGTTTTCATTAGCCCCGGTTGAATTTGGTGCTTGATGATCACTGTTTGAAACCACATTAAGGCTATAACCATGTTTTTCTAAGCAGAGCAATGCTTCGAAACTCCATATTCCCACTGACCAATACAGGCCGCTTACATGTGCCTCTGAGGAGCTCTCACACTAATAAAGCATTCAGTGTCCATACTGCTCAGCTGGGGAGTCTCTTAGATCAGAGCTCATCATCTACCACATTTCTTCTCTCATGCTGCATCGGAATAATGATCTAAAGTATCACGGCCCAAGTACCGTGAACAAAGGGACATGAACACCATGGAGCTCTGTTCTTCAAGGATGAGCTACAAAGCTACAGCCTAGTCCATTTGATGCGATTATACAGTTCTGTATCTCATTACAAAGATGACACTTTTTAGTCAGGAACATGGGAGAGCAGAATGAAGTCTCTCACTAGAACAACTATCACTGTACTTCCTGGCAGATGTTATTTTTGGTGGGTGTCTATTAAGTTTAAGTCAGAAAACAGTTTAAGAAGGCACACAATCTGATGGCATGCATCCTGAAACATCATCGTTAGCCTACTTAGGCTGGTTTGGATGGGTTTCATTTTTAACTTTGGTTGTGATTATTTGACTGAGGGTATTTGTGAATTCATAAAAAAGACAGGGGAGTAAATAAAATAAAACAAGGCAATCGCTGTATGTGTACAAATAAGATTCCTCACCACTGCTTTACCTCAATATGATGCTGCCTGATGTCATCTTCCCTGCTGCTCTTCCACCTCCTCAAACTTCACCTTTTCCTGACTCCATATTATACTGCCACCATAAAAGACCATTCACAGCCCATTACTGCTGAGCATATGTTATACCTTCTCATTCAGTATGGTAAAGCCTTTATCAAAATTTATGCTTTGATGTGTACTAACTGCAGGTCCTTTGATGATAGATTAATCTGAATTCAAGTAAACAAACTCAGTAAATATCACCTACCGTGATATTCAGTGGTAATTATACAAGGACGGTACACTTAGAAATATTAGACAATTCTGCGTGATTTATGTCCAGTGTCAATGTTCAGAGCCAACACAGGAAGGTGTGGGCCCTATGTGCAGGGTGGAAAATATGGGTGTGTAGGTTGGGGTGGTGAATGTACAACTAGCACATCAGACTTTAATGCAGACCTGGGCATTCCCAGCTATAGCCCCAAATCTTTTAAGCCTCTGTTTTTTTGTTTTGTTTTTTTTTTGTTTTTTTTAATAAACTAATAAAGCACCTCCTTTCCAGCTTAAAGTCAAACTGACCACACACACATCTAAATGTGAAGTAAGGGATAATGTACAGTGAGCCGGTGACTGTTGAAACATAACTCCCGACAGAAATGGAACCCCGATGTGCTTTGGAGGACCGTATCTCCACAACGGATTGGTCAATTTGAGTGATTGACACTTCGTTCGATTCGTTAGAGCCAATAGAATGACGCTATACCCACCAACACGAGATTGACAGCACTGTAAGCCAATCAAAAGTCAGCAGAACACAGTTGTGGGGTAGGTGCTGGCTGTCGGTGTTATGCTCCCCCCCGGGTCCTAAAGCCCATCACGTTCGCCCAGATTCATTTGAATGCAGCACAACATGTCGGTCTACCTTGTGGCTGAATTAACTTTTCACGGCAAAACAACAATGGTAAGAGAAATTTTACAACTATGGCTTAGCGAAACAATTTCTGTTGTTGTTGTTCTTTGGCCTCTATCTCTCTGATGCGTTGGCGCATATGTGTGGAAAGAGCAGTGTCTCTGCTTTCATTTGAGATGAATGGTGTGTGTTTTGCATAAGGTGGCGAAATATGATGAGTGGGTATGGAGTTTGATTTGTTGTTATTTATTTAGTTGTTGTTTGAGCTGTGTTTGGGGCATGTAAAAAGCCTTGTAGCCCAGGTTCTGCATATTCTTCGTGATTAGTGCATTGTTTCACACTGTTTGCAAAGTCGTTCTCAACACTTTGCAAGTGTTGGGTAACTTTTGTACTCTGACATAGAGTGCTGCATTGGGATTGGGTCCCGCAGGTCTCCATTGAACAGTAGAAGAAGAAGAAAAAGAAGAAGAAGATGTAGCCTAGCGACATGATGTCAGCACAGGAACTTGGTGCACATACATGAGTGTTTCCACTCCATATTTATTCATAAATGGATGAATATGCCCTGAACCAGCTTTCATACCAATGTGCTGCTTGCTCCACCCGTCTGTCTGTCTGTCTGTCTGTCAGCTCCATCTGTAATGAGACAAACATGAAAGAAGACGTGCAGTTTATTGTGTTTCACCGACGATGAGCTGTCATCACACGCGACTATTACGCACGTCTGTGCGCTCTTTATAACTCACTGTGTGAACCTATGTTGCATAATAAAGATTTGCCCCCTCGTAATTTTTAACTGCCCCCTCAGTAACTTCATCTGGGCGCCGGGCTGGCCTTAACCTCAATCACTGCGTGATTACATAAAGGTAGAAAAATAAATAAATACAGAGGAGGAGGAGAATAGAATATGAAACAGCCTTTATTTCATTAAAAACTAAATGAAAACAACGAAATAGGAGCGCTATTCCTGACCAGTGCGTTAAAAGACATGCAGACCAGGGAAATGAAACAAACAGCCCCATGAATCTCTTTATTAATAGCCTATAAAATGACGTGTTTTCTCCTGCGGGACGGGAGAAGACACAAAATCAATGCATCTCTATTATTGTGCGGACATAAATTCTCAGAGTTTTGCGGGAGCGGGCGGGAGTGGACATACACATTGCGGTTGCGGGCGGTAATAGTCAGAAATTCAGCGTTCTAGTTACTTTTCAGTAACTGCGCAGCTGCGCTTGTTTTGTTGTTGGGTGTGTGTGTGTGTGTGTGTGTGGCTCTGCACATCAGTCTGATATGAGTGCTGACTTGTGATGATAATGAATATGATGTTGATTGTAGATTGAAGGCAGCAAGATGAGTTTTGGTTGTGGACTGGATGTACCTTGTTGTTTGCTATAGTTTCATCTGTGCGTTTATGTGTAAATAGGCTTGGCCTGTTGTGTGTGAATGTTAGAGTGGGATCAGAGGGGTTAATCTGAGCAAGCATGTGTTCGTGTTCATGCATGTACTGTAGATGAGACTGTGTGGCATCGGAATAAAAAAAGTGCTCCGCAATGTTATTTAATACATCAGTAATATTGTCTGTTTCAATGCATATGCCCCCCCACCCCCTCCGAGTGACTTGAAATTATGGCCCCCCCTTGTTCAGATACGTTCCGCGGTCCATGGTTCTCAAAGTCCCCCAGCTGGGGGACTTAAGGGTTTAACAGGTTTTAACCAACAATTTGGGCAACCCAATAATAGAAGATGAGTGCTCATTCTTTGTCAAAATACGTTAAAATCACATGGAATTATTCAAAATTTTCCCAGGGGGGAAACCCCTGAAACCCCGGGTAAAGAATTGTTCCCACTTCAGGGCTAAAGCCCCAGATGTTTTCAACTCCTAGCAACGCCCCTGGTTCTGTTGTTCAGATGTTTGTCTTTTTATTAACCCTAACCACACGATCTGTTTACAATGCTAGCCAAGTGTCAGTTGCCTAATCACACTTTAACCACAGTCTTACCATGGTGTAGCTGCAGTTACTTCCTGTCTTTTTCCACCTGTTTTCTGTCACACCTGTCTCGTTAGTCCCTCCCTGTTCCCAGAGTCTTCCCTTCACACCTGTTCTGTATTAGTCTTTTTTGCTCCACCCTAGTGTTCCCTCGTTTTGCCCATGTCTTCCAAATCCAGCTGTCTCGTTCTTGTAATTTGTTTTCTGTGTATATATACCCGTGTGTTTCCCTTTGTTCTTTGTCAGTTCGTCTGTGTTCCTCCTGGGTTTATCCTGGGTTCATCCTGCCTTCATCCCTGCATTATTCCTGTGCTCATCTCTGTGTTCTTGATGTGGTCCATGCTCCCTATCCTGCCTGATATCTTTTTTTTTTCTTTGTCTGAGTTGATCGTATTTTTCCTGGTTGATTCTCTGTTTGGTTTTTGTTCAGCTCTTATTTGGACTTTGGGTTGCCTGCTATATCTGGATGTTTTTTGTCAGCCCTATTAAAGCTCGCTTTTTGTTAAAACCTAAACCTGCCTGTTAGTCTGCATTTGGGTCCTCCTTGAACTGATACAAGACACATATCATTAGTAGGGGTGTAACCTAGACGAGCTTGTGGATGTAACATGTTCTTATGCTGCATTCTGCAGAGACATGATCATACCATGTAAGAGAGTAAAAATGTACCCTAATAATCGACTGTTGGTGACCAAGTCTGTTAAATCTAGCATACAGGCCAAGAAACTTGCCTTCAAACAAGGTACTGCACTAGAGATACAATCAGCCACAAAAAATATGAAAATTGAAATATTAAGAGCAAAACAGAACTACAAGGAAAAATTGGAAAACAACTTAGCTGTAAAAAACCTGGGTTCAGCCTGGTCATGCATGAAAACCATTGCAGGTATTAGTAACTCCAATAATAACAGAACTCTCACCTTAGAGGGTTTTGAGGAAGACTATGTTCTTGCAAATGCTCTTAACAGTTTTTACTCCCGATTTGATACAGTTGACTTCAGCAGAGAAATAGAGGATATAAGTCATAGACTAACAGACCATTTTACCATTAGAGAGGAAGACACTGTGAAGGCTTTCTCACTAATAAAAACAAATAAGAGCCAGGGACCTGACAATATGTGTGGCCGCCTGCTGAAATCATGCTCTAAAGAATTGGGTCCAATATTTCATTATGTATTCAATAAGTCCCTACAAACACAGCATGTCCCCAAATGTTGGAAGGATGCTGTGGTTGTCCCAGTCCCCAAGACAAACTGCCCTAAAGTGCTTAATGATTTCAGACCTATTGCACTGACATCCATTGTGATGAAAACCTTTGAGAAATTAGTGAGATCTGAAATTCTTAAGGTGACAGAGCCTGATATTGATTCCTTACAGTTTGCTTATAGGCCACACAGGGGAGTGGAGGATGCCACGGTCACTTTAACAAACATGATCTTTAAATATCTAGAAGGGAAAGGAACACATGTTCGGCTTTATTCATTGATTTCTCATCGGCTTTTAACACTTTCAACCCCACATTTTAACGGAAAGGCTTGTGGAGCAGTTCATCTTAAGTAATAATCTCGTGGGCTGGATTCTTAACTTTCTAACTAATAGGACACAAAGAGTGCGAGTTAATGGTATCCTATTTGACCAAACCTGCACCTCCACTGGCTCTCCCCAGGGGTGTGTACTGTCCCCCCTCTTGTTCATTCTGTACACAAATATGTGTCGCAGCAGCAGGGCAGACAGATTTATTTTAAAGTATGCTGACGAGTCCGTTATTGTAAGCCTACTCCAAGGAGATGAAGTAAGCCATGTCCCTATTGTTCAGGATTTTACTGACTGGTGTAACAAGTCATTCCTGCAGATGAACATCTCGAAAACCAAAGACATGCAAATTGATTTTAGGAAATGCCCACAGGTCCAGGAGCCCACTGTAATAAAGGGTCAAACAGTAGAGTCTGTAGGAAAATATAAATACCTGGGAACAGTCATTGATAACAAGCTCACATTTGAGGCAAACTGTGAAGCTGTGTATAAAAAGGGGAACCAACGTATGTATTGTCTGAGAAAGCTGTCTTCTTTTCACATTGACCGAACTTTATTGACCCTCTTTTACCGTGCTTTTATTGAATCTGTTTTATCCTTCTGCTTGGTGTCTTGGTTTAGCAACCTTTCCCTAAAAAACAAGAACTCCCTAAATCAAATAGTCAGATGGTCCAGTAGGCTGATAGGAGAACCTCAGCTTAACCCAGAATCCTTATATAAAAGGCAGTTAACAGAGGATGGCTGGTTCCATCAAGCAAGATGGCTCTCACCCACTACATGGGGAACTTCAGCCCCTCCCATCAGGCCGCAGATACAGACTCCCAGCCTGCAAAACAAAGTGATATAAAGACAGCTTTGTCCCATCAGCCATTAGAGAGATAAACAAAAACTCACTCCAAACTAAACTGAATTAATGACAGTACAGTTTTTATTTATTTATTTATTTGGTATTGTTTTTAAATTCATATTTTGGGTGTTATGTTATGGTTTTACATGCCCTTTTTAATCCTGCACTTTGAATTGACGCACTGATGACACTTTACCTTTTTATTGTTACTATGTTACTGTGTCTGACCTGTTTGTCTGTTTTGTGTGGATGAAGCCAAATCATCACTTAAACTGTGAACCAAATCTACCTTCGGGTACAAATAAAGTTACCTTACCTTACCTTACCTTACCTTACCTATCCATCGAGTGATCAACGATCCAGTGTCATCAATGCAATGTGAAAACATTGATCTATATCGTCATCTCTAGGGTACACTTATATCTGTGTCACTGTCAAACAGCAGCAGGCAGATGGTGAGCAGCAAAGAGAAAGACAGCAAGGACAGTGTTATTTACTCAGGAATAAATCAGCAGTGTGGAAATACTTTGGATAGTGGAGATGATACTAGTCAACAGACAGACAACAGTTCACGTGGCTATGTAAACAATGCTGTTATGAGATAAAACAGGATGTCATGTTACGTGCCTGGCAGGCATCTCACTCTGCTAACTTCGTCTTCTTTTGTCAGTGAACCTTGACAGTTATTACTGACCTGAATTTGATACTTTTGTTCAACAATGTTGTTGTTAATTCATGTTTAATGGCTGTTTGGAGAACTTTGCCTTAAGGGCTTTAAGCCAATTAGACCTGAAGTTTTATGAAAAAGATTATGGTTTGGGTTAAAATGAAAACATTTCTTTCAGAAAGGGGTCTCTGGCAGAAAGCCCTGCAGAGTTACCTATCCCATGCACTGTTTAATGTGTGTTTGCGGAGTCAATTTTAGTAAAGTTTAAATTTAAATTTAAACTTTACTGCACTTAAGTGGTTACAAAGGGTACAGATGACCCCGGCCCAAGCCCAAGGGGGGGGCATAAAAAGGTCTATGGTTGTCCTTTAAATTGGATCAAGTACAACAATTTCCTTACTGACTTAAATATCTGACAATACAAGTTACATGTATTTACATGATGAATTAATTTATTTCTATTTATTTCTGTCATCTGATATTTCCCCCCTGCAGGTATTGTTGAATGGTGAGTTCCATCTGATGGACATTTAAAGAGGCAACACAGCATATTTTCCTAAATATATCATTATGAAAATAATGTGGGTTGCACAGGGTAGTGGCCACAGTAAAATCAGACTATCAGCGTTTACATAGGTTACTTAGTGGCTTTGCAATCTTTGTAATAAGCTTCTGCCACCGGGGGCGAAATTTTGCAGAAAAAATCTGCTTTACGGCAGGAAACGCATCATGTATTGCGAAATTGGTCGGTCAGCCAATCAGGGACTAGAGCTGGTCCTCATGAGCAGTTGGGCATTAGATAGTTGAGTCATGAGCACAATGGCAGACGGCTGACATCCTCATTGCCATTCTATGGCAGCCCTCGGACAGTGATACCCCCTCCCTTCCTTCTGTTCTCCTCTCACGGACACAGCTATCGACGTACATCGCCCAGCTAAGCTACGCCCAGCTAAGTGAACACTGAACTTTGTTTCCCATTCAAATTGAGCTCCAACCGGCCGCATTGTTTCCATACGGTACTGTTTATTCTACAATGGAGACTGTTTACATGTGCATATTGGTATAATTCCACTGTATCTACTGTTGTTTGTAGTGATGCCGTACATATTGGCAGAGTTGGGTATAATGCGTTACAAAGTAACAAAGTAACAAAGTAACGCATTAGAGTACTTTGATTACTTTTTGCAGTAACGAGTAACCTAACGCGTTAGTTTGCTGTTTGAGTAATCAAATACTTGAGTACATTTTCTACAAGCCATCCGTTACTTTTAGAACGCTGGTCCTTCAGCTCCGAAACAGCAACGGCTGTCGTTTGGTTCTAATAACGGAGATAACGTTAAACCTATCAGTCCGAAAGAAGTCATGAAGTTTGTGGCTCGCTACGTGGTAGAAGAAATGCTGCCGTTATCTAGGGTGGAGTCTAAAAAAAGGTGGAGGAGGACTCGCTGACAGACAGGTCAGACTCAGGACTTGCATTATGCCTGGTACACACTACACAACTTTTCTGCCCGTTCTAAAAGTCACTATGGCCCATTACACAATTGTGGAGTCATAAAATCGTGCCGTGATTGGCCGACAGACATGACACACTACACGATGGTACTCACCAATTATCCCCGGTCGTTTTTCACGGCATGTGTGATGTCATCAGGTTATTCTTGTCCTATTTTTATTACTTTTACTATTATTTGAGTCACTGTGTCTGTTCATGTGCCAGCCCAAATGTTGTTGTAGTCACCCAAAAGCGTCAGCAGATGGCAGGAGCTCCATTTGAAGTACCGTAGACAAACATTCAAGCTACTGTATCTTCCACAATCAAGTTCTTACAAATGTTGCACAATAAAAGCCTATTTAGAAAATGGAGGGATTCTCTAAGCCGAGGTTATAAGGGGCTTTTAATTTGAAGGAAAATCAGGAAGTGTTGAGTTTGAAATGATGGCACAATGTGTTAACTTTATAAAGACAACGGGAGCGGATAAAAATTAAAAATATAAAGATACAGAGGGATTAATAAATAACGGACCGTCTATAATATAGTTTGTTTCAAATGAAGCTGGGAGCCTCTGCAGTTGTGGTGAGTAAAAGCCCCGCCGCTATTTGTTAATGTTATTACTTTATGTCCGACCTTGAGGATGTAACATTGTTTGCTAGCTTGATGCTAATGACAGTAACATTAACTCAGCGGGTTGACAAAGTGCCTCTGCTGTTTCACACCATCATTTCCCCCTTTTACTCTGTGTGGTAACATCCCTAGAGGAAATATTAAAAACGCTGGGGTGTTGTTGTCATACAGTTGTCTACGGCAGCAGATCGTTCTGTGTTTCTACTGGTCAAAGTGACGGCTGTGATGGGAGAATTGGGTCTCAGTGAAGGGCAAGTGGTCCATACTTTAATTTTGGAGACAAAAAATGTAGGCTTAGCGCCCTGTGGTCCATTGCCCAATAGGAAATGTAGAATACTCAAAAGTACTTTAAAAGTGCTTGAGTTACTTTTCTCAGGGAGTAACGTTGGAAGTACTTTAAAAGTACTTGAGTTACTTTACTCAGAGAGTAACACAGTACAGTAACTAGCAGTAAAGTTCTTTGATTACTTTTCAAGTAATCCTTACCCAACTCTGCATATTGGTATAATTTACTGTGAGTTGTTTGTACTGGTACTGTGCATTCTGGTATAATTATTTGCATTACTATTTGTTTTTTTCTTCAGATAAATCTGATAATTGTTGCTCTAGGCTAAGAGCTAACCCCATCAAACCAGCTGTTCCCAGCGGCCTTCTGGTGAACGTCTGCTCGCTGGACACGAAAATGGATTACATCTGACTGTGGAGATCCACTCACCGCGGAGTGAGGGACTGCTGTATCCTTGTGTTCACTGAGACATGGATGAAAGGTAACATATCAGACTCCAGTGTTGAGCTAACGGGGCTAACACTACATAGAGCAGACAGGGAGGCTGCATCATCTGGTAAGCTCCAAGGTGTATACACAAACAAGTTCTCCCAGTTCTGCTCTCAGGATGTGGAGTTTTTGACTGTGAAATGTCAACCCTTTTCATCTTACTATTGCACTATACGTTCTTTCTTATGTTGCACAAATTGTTTTTAAATGTTTTGTTTCTTTTTGCTTGGGGTATGTGAAATGTCATTTCATTTTTGTGCTGCGCATAAAAATGACAAATAAAGAAGTTCAGTTCAGTTCATAATGTTATATACCATACCATGGCCGACGAGTGAACGCTGGCGCAACTTCCTGCTGCAACTTGCTGCCGCTGCTCACCGGTAACTTTTTAACTTTCCGACTTATATTTTTTGGTTTTATGACCTAATCAGACAGAATAGGCAATTGCCTTCATTTGGAATAACATTACTTCCACGTATTTGCCGGCACTACCGTCTGTGTGAGTGTTAACTGTTAGCTCACCTGTCCTGTCCCGGCTTGAGCCTCACCTGGCGTTTTTTCTTGTCATCGATGCTGCCTAAGTCCTCGTCCACAATGTGGTCCGGTAGGACATACATCTTGTTTGTCTATGCCTGGCTCTTTCTACTGCCTGTTCACCTGCCAGTGACGGGTTTGCTCCAATACTTGGCCACTGACCTCCTCCGGCTGCGCTGTCACCTGCCTGGACCTGCGCCAGAGGCACTCCATCTTCACCCGGACATCACCTTCCAGCCCCGCCGGAGATACATCCACCGAGGGTCCCGCCGGAATTTCCACCGTAACAGCTCAACGGCCATAAAGTCCATCTGGTCCAGCTCTCGACGCCCTCCATGCTCCACCAGCCGGGCTGTCGACCACAGCGTGTTAGCCTGCCTAGCTCGGTCGGCTAGCACCACTACCAGCTGCGACAACACCTCACTCAACTTCGCTTCGCTCAAAATCCGCTCACTGACAAGCAAGGGACATCTCATCACTGACCGTAAGCTAGACTTTCTTTGTTTAACCGAGACATGGCAACAGCCCAACGACTTCTCCCAGCTGAATGAATCCACTCCTAGTGGGTTTGTTTACATCTGTCAACCCCGTGGCTCCGGCCGGGGAGGAGGTCTTGCGATCATTTACCGCAAGTGCCCATCTCCAGCTCGTTTGAATCCACTGTCTGCGAGTTGTCTGGTCCCACTCCAACCATCACTGCTACTGTCTACCACCCCCCTAAACTGAATAGTGACTTTTTAAATGACTTTGCTGGGTGATTTCAATATCCACATGGACAATATCAATCTGCCTCTCACCAAAGTCTTCACATCCTATTTAGAGAGTTTTGGATGTCAGCAGCATACCACTATTCCCACACACTCCAAAGGACACATTCTGGACTTAATCTGCTGCTCTGGTGTCACCCGTCTTGACCTTACAGCTGATGAACTCCCCATAACTGACCACTTTCTCCTCTCATTTACAGTGAAACTCACTCTCTCCATCTCTAAGACACCAAGCCTCATTTCATTCCGGAATATAAAGAACATTAACCCCACCACTCTCACTTCAAGTATCCACTCCTTCTGCCTCCCTGACATCCACAGTCTATCCACCCCTGATAATCTGGTTTCTCATTACAACACTGGACTCCATAATATTCTTAATTCTCTTGCTCCGTTAAAAACCAGATCTGTTTCTTTCTCCGTCTCCGCCCCTTGGTTCACCCCCGATCTTCGTCTCATGAAAGCCAAAGGTCGGCAACTTGAACAACTCTATAGAAAAACTGGTCTCACTATTCACAAAGAAATGTACAATAACCACATCTTACATTATAAAGACTCCATTGCCAGCACCAAAACCCACTACTACTCCAGTATAATCACTGCAAATAAAGGAAACTCCAGGTCACTGTTCTCCCTACTTAACAATATTACCCGACCCCAGGACTCTCTCCCCCCTCACTTGTACACAACCTCCTTCTGCAACTCCATTATGTCCTTTTTCACTACAAAAATCAAGAATATCCACCAGCACCTTGGCTCAAACCCTCACCTCAGCATCTCAGACGACTTTCACCCATCCACACACTCATTCTCCTCCTTCCAACTCCCCACTCTCTCAGAAATCACAGAACTCATCCAGAAATCCAAGCCATCCACTTGTCAACTCGACCCCCTCCCCACACAACTTGTTAAAGCCTGCCTCCCCTCTCTGGTCCCCCTCATTTCTGCCATCTTCCACTCCTCTCTCACCACTGGAACTGTCCCTACACCCTTCAAAACTGCTGCCATTACCCCAATTTTGAAAAAACCTGGCGCCAACCCCTCCAACTCCAACAACCTCCGTCCTATCTCCAATCTACCCTTCATCTCCAAAATCCTCGAAAAAACAGTTGCTTCCCAACTCCATTCTCACCTATCCCACAATAACCTGTATGAACAGTTCCAGTCCGGTTTCCACCCACTCCATAGCACTGAAACAGCACTCATCAAAATCACCAACGGCCTCCTTATGGCAGCTGATTCTGGACTCCTCACCATCCTCATCCTCCTCGACCTGAGTGCAGCGTTTGATACCATCTGTTACACCACCCTCCTCAACAGGCTATCCTCCATTGGCATCACCCACACTCCGTTAGACTGGTTCACATCTTACCTCTCTGGCCGCACTCAGTTCATTCAACTCAAATCCTTTAAATCCATCCTTTCCTCCGTCACTTCAGGTGTGCCCCAGGGCTCTGTCTTGGGGCCCCTCCTCTTCATCACCTACCTCCTTCCCCTCGGCAATATCTTCCGCAAATTTAACATTCACTTCCACTGTTACGCTGATGACACCCAGCTCTACCTCACCACTAAACCCTTGTCCACTCTCCCGCCCACCTCCCTCACAGATTGCATCACTGAAATGAAAACCTGGTTCACCCTAAACTTCCTTAAATTAAACAGTAACAAAACCGAGGTTCTCCTCATTGGCACCAAATCCACTTTATCCAAAACTGACAGCTTTTCTCTCACTATTGACAACTCCTCCGTTTCACCCTCCCCCCAGGTTAAGAGTCTGGGCGTCATCCTTGACAGTATCTTTTCACTCCCACATCAATAACATTACCCGGTCTGCCTACTTCCACCTACGAAACATCAATCGTCTCTGCCCCTCCCTCACCCCCCACACTGCCGCCATCCTTGTCCACAGCCTCATCACTTCCTGTCTCGTTTATTGTAACTCTCTCCTCTTCGGCCTCCCTCACAAATCCCTCCATAAACTTCGACTGGTCCAGAACTCTGCTGCCCGTATCATTACTCGAACCCCCTCCATCCACCACATCACTCCTGTCCTCCAACAGCTCCACTGGCTCCCGGTTCAGTTCCGTATTCAATTTAAAGTCCTCCTGTTAACATTCAAGGCCATCCACAACCTCGCCCCCCCATATCTGTCCAACCTCCTCCATGTTCCCACTCCCTCCCACTCCCTCAGATCCTCTTCCTCCACACACCTGTCTGTCCCCTCCGCCCGCCTCACCACCATGGGGAGCAGAGCATTCAGCCGCTCTGCTCCCCATCTCTGGAATTCATTATCACCCCAACTCAGAAACATCGATTCACTCCCGCATTTCAAATCACAACTCAAAACACATCTGTTTAGAACTGCCTATTCCATCTGATGCCAATTGCTCTGTCACTTTCTATTGTTTTTTTGTTGTTGTTTTGTTTTTAAATTGTTTTGTGTATCTGTACGATGTCCTTGAGTGCCAAGAAAGGCGCCATCAAATAAAATTTATTGTTATTATTATTATTATTACATATGACAACACAGCATCCAGTTGCTAATGGCTAATGTTAGCCTAAAACTCTGGGGTTGCGTTTGTAACATTACATTCACTCTCCTCTTCCGTGTATCTAACGTTACCTTGCCAACACCTATGTCTATCATAGACATAATGAGGACGTAATAGAGGAGGGGGGAGTAGGCCTTTGGAGGGAGGTGGAGTTGCAGGAGGAGAGGGATGGGACTTTGGAGGGAGGCGGGAGTTGTGGATTTGAAGTGCTGTGTGACATGCAAGAAAGGTAAGAGTTGCTTTAATTGGACATGCCATATCAAACCAGTAGAACCTAACCACACTAGTGTTATGTAGCTTATTATATTATCTCGTTATAATCATGTGATACTAGCAACTAAAGCCACTAAAACTGTTAAAATAGTTTCATATTATCTGACATTGTTTCTAATCTGATGAATCCTCCACTGTTATATATAGTTGTACAGTGATCACTCTCGTTAGAATTGTACTGGGGAAGATAAGTGTAGAAGTTTTTACGGCAAAAAACAAATTTCAGAACATTTTTTTCACATTTCCAATAATTGCACTGAAATGTACAGTGGTCCAGTGAGCTAAAGGGTACTGTAGCTTAATACAACACATGAAAGTAGGCACAACCAATACAGCCAAATGAAGAAAAGATCTTCAACACACATCACATTTAGAAAATCATGTGTGAATTAAATAAAAAAAAAGTAAATTGAGAAATGCATACCAATTTGATACCACATGTGCAGCATTAAGAAATACTGTGCAAATACAGAAACAATGCAAGTTGCGCACCAAATCAGAGGTTTTCAGGGGTCAATAAATACTGAGTCAGAAGACGTGAGTTTATTAGCATGTCTGGATTTTGAGCACTGGATAAAGCTTCTTGTCTGCAAAATCTGACCAGAAGAAGAGGCAGTTTTGGACAGTTAAATGAAGTCTTGATTCACTCTTAAGCAATGCATTACCCTGAAATCAAACTGAATTTTTATGAGGCCTTCAGTGGCTGTAGCAATCCTTTTGAAGTTGAACTGTGAAAACTTAAATGGAGCACACACACTTGTGAAGATAGAATATGCAGTGATTCTTATAATGATCT
The DNA here is from genome assembly GCF_041903045.1 of Epinephelus lanceolatus. Lineage (NCBI taxonomy): Eukaryota > Metazoa > Chordata > Actinopteri > Perciformes > Serranidae > Epinephelus > Epinephelus lanceolatus. The sequence goes on from NC_135747.1 coordinate 6,643,872, forward strand.
CTGTGCTGCCAGAGACAAGGCCTTGATTTTAAAGGCCACTTTTGAGATTCAGCAGCTGATGGAAAAGAACTAATGTGTGATGTTGAGGCCTTTTGAAGAGTGTCTGCAATCCACAGTCACTTGGCAAAGACTTTTCACAAAAGGCAATTAATTCTGTATCACAAGGGGTGCAATAGTATATTTTACCACAGTCACAAACTGAAAGTCAAAATTATTTCCTTCATACTGTTTTTTTTATCTTATGATACTGTTAAATTTGCATAAAAACTGAACTATGGGGCATTTTTGCCTTACTACACAGTGTGCTGTGGACCGCAAAGATAAGCAGAGACAATGGATGGCATGCAACAAAGGTCATAAGGTCATTTACGACATGCAACACACACAGTGTGATGGTATCACACTGCACACATGCCAGTGCAGGGTGCAGTGTGATACCATCCTGAAGTTCAAGATTTGCATCCACTTTATTTTCACTGGCTTTTTTGTTTGAAAGGTAAAAATAATAATCTTTTTTTTTTTAAGTCTTCCTTTCTTAAATTAATTCTAAAGAAAATTCATGTTCCCCAGTAACTAAGGCTGACTGCCAACAACTTCTAACAAGAATCAGATGTTCATAATCATCTCCTCCAATCAGCTGAAAAAAAAAAAAAAAACCCTGCTAGAGTAGGAATCAATTTTGATTGAATGCAAACATTTAACAATAAGTATGATAAGCAAGGGAGCTGTTGCTGAATATATTGGTAAAATACCGCAGTATGTATGTGGTAGCATTTGAGCCTACACTTTGTGAACTCATAATAAACATGAACTTTATTATGGTGTTGCATTCATTAAAGCCTCGCTGTCTATGTAAAGTCCGGCATCCCTCTCGCCTATTTAGCCTAGAATGTTTTAAGAAACTTATTCTAGTACATTGTTTGGCTGTAATACATGAGAAGATTAACTGGAAGTGGGTGCCAAACCATTTCCTGTATTGATAAAATGGAGGGTGAAAAAAACTGTAGAAAGAGGCAGCGCTGATCAAATATGATGCAAGATTCTGTTGCTTCACTGCCTATTTCAAGCCTAAAATGTTTTCAGAAACCTGAAACCAGAAACCAGAAACCTATTTTAGTTTACTGTTCAACTGTAATATGAGATCATTTGTTGCCATCTGGCCACCATACTGTTTTTGGACAGGCAACTTGCATCACCTCACTGACCAGTTGGAGCTGTACTTGTATGTTTTCAACCTCTTGAGCAAAAGCAAGTGCCACAGCCCTTTTCCTCTGTTTTCTTTGGTCATATAGCACCAATTTCAAAAGTCATTTGTCTTTGAACTGCATAGACAGCCTAGTTTTATAGAAAGACAACTTGATCTCACTCTGAAGTCGTCAAAATCTGGCGCTTGGTCAGTGACTTTTGGCGTCAGACACCAATGAAAAAGCTGTCCTTTCAAGTTGGCATGATATGCGGCTGGTCACTGTATTTAACAGTGCCCGACAGCATCAGGGGGCCAATGCGGGGGGACAACAATGAAAGCTAAGGCTGCAGAAGTTCGAGTTGGGTGGGAGGGATAGGTGGTGGATAGTAGGGCATTAACAGAAAAATCGATTTGTCGACGTGTCGACGTCAGCGGCACAAGTCGACACCCCCAGGAGGAGTCGACAAGTCGTGTGTTTTTTCCCTCTCTCTCTCTGTGTGCCTGTGTACAGAATACAATCGCTGCCTCTGATTGGCTTACGCTGATACTTTATCCTTGAACATACTTGAGTCCGTGCAGACCTCTGCAGAGTCCGTTCTGCGTACATTCCGACCGAGTATGTTCGGGCCTGACAGACACACATCACATGTGTGGAGATATTTCACTTTCCTCCGCTGTATCAATGTGATGACGTCATCAAATGACTTGTCGACTCGACTTCAACTTTATTGACAGATAAGTCGACCTGAAAAAAGTCAAAGTCGTTAATGCCCTAGTGGATAGGTCCAACAATGTGCGTGTCGTAAAACGCTGTTGGTATGTTGGTAAAACGTATCCATGTGCATTTGTTTTTGAAGAAAAGTCAATTTGTGGTGTTTTACCAACATAGTGTGTTTATTTCAAAAGAGTCTGCATGCAAACTGTGCATGTACATGTCTGTATTTTGAAAACAGACAATGCATTTAACAATTTGAAGCTGACATGGCGTCCCAGAACATCAACCCCCAATGCAGCCAGGGTACCTTGCACGTCATATGTTGACATGGAAAGTCCATGACCAAACGTCGATATGTGATGAGGTTGGAGTGAGAATGTGTTGAGAAAGACCATCTTTCAAGCAGTGACATACTTTTTTAAATACTCTACATCTTAGAAGAGCTGACATGCCTCAATGGCCCCCTGCCTCAGGCAATATCGTTAACCCCAGCTGCGCATCTCTAACTCCATCTGTACATGAAAAGTACCTGTACAGCAATGTCAAATCACTAAGACAGTTAAATATATATGGAATATAAACTAACTTAGCTGTAAGACAGTGGAAGTGCTTGAAGAGAAGAGAGTTCATTTTCCCCTGCAAACTTTAGTCATTAATAAGCTATATTTAGGGGAGGGATTCTTCCCTAAATTTTTGCTTATGATGTAAAAACAGAGTGAACATTTTGTGAGATGTAATAGAGCCACATGCTGTGTTCAGTGGACAGGACACTTTTTAGCTGTGTTTTTCAGTCATTAATCTTATGTGCATCTTACAGAACAGATGTGCTACAGTTTTAATTATTACAGCTGTTTACACCAGTCATGTACTGGCTCACATTTTATGCACACTACTGCAACCCAAAGCATCTTTTTAGGCTGTTTTTTTTCCAAATTAGGTACTTAACTACATTGATTTTGCATTGGGTTGTAAGGCAGCGACAAGACACTTGTGATTGCACAGCAGTACTGTAGATTACCATGTCCAGTGTTACACTGACAAATGACTGAATGCTGCTTCAGCTGTTGTAGACAAGCTGTTGGTTCAGCACCAGGCTGTCAACTCTAACTAAGAAAAATCAAGGGGTGTATTGTTTCAGGTACTGGCCAGAGGATAAACTATGATCCAGGAAGGTGATAGAGCCATGAGTTTGAAGGATCATCAGGCGCCAAAACACTGAGCAGTTTCTACAACAGTGACACAGGATTTTACAACCATGGGAATGGTTCTTTCATCGTAATAGTGCCAGTTAAACAATAGACTTACTCTATTCAGTGATCCACCAGAAAAGAGTGCTTGAATGTATTTATGTTGCAGCAAATGTTGAACCGGGTCCAACTTTTTTGTGTGAACGTGTCATAACCACTGATGCCAAAAGTCCTTCAAATGAAACACAAAAGTACATTGTTTGCTTTTGTCCTCTAGAACAACACATAGAAGCATTTTCTGATCCAACTCTCTTATTGCCAGGACTGTTAAAAATCAAAAATGTAGATGCAAAAATAAATACCTTGGTTAGATTTAGGGTAGGGATGCCAGTTTCTGTAAATTTTGCATATGAAAGCCCACAAAATGAAATGAAATATAAGAGGCTATTCCTTTAAGTCTGGCCCTCCATTGACTCAGTGAGGGTCACATTTTAAAGTACTATCCATTTAGAGGTGGTAAAATGTAAATGTTTTGTGTTGTAAGTGTTTTGCCTTTTGTTTTTTGTTTTTTTCTGTTGGCTTTACCCACAGATGGTTGGTTAGCTACGTTAACATGCAGAAACTTGCCCACTGCTCACTCTCTGTCTCCACTGGTCAGCTAGCCGAGGCTGCCCTGCACTGCGCACCACCCGAGTCGAGTGCTAGCAAGTGGCCCCACTCATTTGGCAGTTACCCTAGGTAATGCTGTCCCAGTGGTGGCCACCATCAGGTCTCCCCCCAGGTGGCACAATTTAATAAGTGGCTTAATTTTGAGCAGCAAAACCCCTTTAGCGCTATTGCCTTGGGATGCATAATAACATCAGCACGTGATCGGTGTCAGCCAACATTGGCTTTAAAATGAAATATCGGAATTGACCAACATATTTTTTCTTATTTTGCACAATGAATAAATATTACATACATTGAAAATCATTGGATTTTTATGTCTCCGTCAACTGGGGGGCCATCACAATATGAGTATGCATGTATAATATAATGTTAATTCCACTACAGAAGAGACTTGATGATCACTAAAATTAGGTAGGGGAAAAAAAAGTGGATATATTGATATTGGTATTGGTTATCAGTCAAATAAGCAGTTACATATTGGCATATCGGGCTATCAGCAAAAAATTCCAATATCATGCATTCCTACTGTTGATTATGTTAGTGCCACTATTCATGCTAACATTGCTAACAGTGCTAACATATTTAAGAATGCTAAAGGTGGTTTGCAGTTCAAAACTGAGCTGCTTTTGCACTGGGGATATACCAGAGGGTGGGTGCAATGTTTCAATTGCAAGGCTGTTGGGTCAGGACGGTGTTTGTCGTCAGGGCTGAAATAAAACTTTTTGGCTCACCAGCCAAGGGGACCGGTAGATGAAAAAATCTACCAGCGAAGCATATTTTTTACCAGCCAAAATAATGAATTGCCTTTTTCTGTCACATATACATTTGTTCCAGTGCTTTTCATTGAGATAATACAATATTATGTTGAATACAAGCTTAAAGGAGAGGCCAGAGTGAAATTTGAGGTAAAATTAGTTTAATATTATCAAGTTTTGAGCTCAAAATTCCATTTGCACTTTGTACTTCAAACATTTGTACTTCAAACATAACAGTAATTTACAGTAAACATAACAGTAAATTTTTTTGTTGTAAACCTTCCAGATGCTTATTAATCATGTAACTTAAACCTCCTCATCAGACTGCTCACTCTCTGCAGTCACCCCCTTTGCACAGTCCATGAAGTCTGGAGTCCTGAGTCCTGGTGCCAGAGCATCACAGCTTTGGTGGGATCATACTCCTTGATCTCTGGGGAGGAGAGCTGGACCATAAGAAGATCTGACAGTGTATCAGACAGTAGACTGGACTGCCAATTGGTTTTCATCTGTTTCATGGTATTAAAACCTCTTTCACATTCAGCCATGGAGGCAGGGAAGGACAGGACCAGGTCAACCAATGCCAGCAAATCAGGGCAAGAATGCTGATGGCTCCTGTTGACACTGACCCAGGACATTTGCTGCAGGGACTGGGGCTCTTGGTACATCATCACCTTGAGGATGGTCCACTGGTCAGGAATCTATTCAACATGGGCGGCAGAGGTTTCCAGGACAGGCTTGAAGTGATCCACCAGGTGATGAGTGTCTTCCTGTCACTTTCTCTGCTGGTCAGTGAAATTCCCTCATAGCTGTTCGCCATTGTGCCCTTCAGCATGGGCCCCTCTCTGATGACAAAAGGCTAATGTTCACTATCCTTTTAGAGTGCACAACACACTTACACTGTCTTTCCCTCTCTTTTAGACATGAACTTTTTTTTTAATTCTCTTACGGCAAGTACTGCTTATTGCATCTTACCTGGTTTTGTACTTCTTGAGTACTGTTGAGCACAAGGAGCTGTGGGCCTCTGCAATGGTGATGGTGGACCTCTGCAGACTGGCAGACAGGCTGCTCAGGTGGGTTAGGGTGTCATGCAGGAAGCCACAGAAGCGGATGACAACAGCCTCCCTGGCAGTGCTGTAGTATTTTCTGGCCTTGGCTTGCTGGACACCTCTGACATTTTGGGCATCAACAGATTGGATCTGAAATGCATCAAGAACAAAGACATACAAACAGATCACTGTGCTATTCAAAACCACCTATAACCATATGACACATTTTATGAGTGCTTAAAGCATTGGAATGTAGTGTTATATTTTTCTTTACTGGACATAACATTTTGATGACTTTTGATATAGATAATATAGCAATTCAGAGCCACTACCTGTACCAGGTGCTGGACAACCCCCTGGTAACCCCGCAGGAAGTGGTCCAGGGCACGCAGTAGGTGTCCCACCCATCAGGTCCCGCCGATTCTGGTGGGTACCAGTGGTTGACGACGACGACAATAAACAGTAAAATTTTAGAGAATAATTCCAGGGGGGACAAGGAAAAAAAGTTGTAGCCTGTCTTTTATACAGCATCTTTTACCGCAATTTGATGCTTTAATCTTCTCTCTATCTCTCCAACAGGCAGAGTGAATGTCTATACTTATGAGAAATGGCTTAACAACTAAACATTTCCTGCAATTAAACTGGTGAACTGGTTTATAAACAGTGTGCTGTGAGATCTGCCACTGTGCACCTCACAACCGTGCGTAATAGTCACGCGTAATGACCGCTCCTCGTCGGTTAGACTGCATGTCTTTCATGTTTGTCTCACTGACAGGTGGAGAGCCCACAGACAGGTACCCATTAGCTACGAGCCGCTCCGCCACTGACTGCTCTTGTCCTGTCCTCTCCCTCTTCTTTCTCTCCTGTCCTCTCTGACTATCACTAAACTATGAGCTTATTCATTAGCTTTTAGCTTAGCAGCACTGTTAATTGAGTAGGCTTTTGAACAATGCAGGAGAAATGTTGCAGACAGTTTATATTATCAGCCTGGGCCTGGGGCTTGTTGTAACAGTAAGTGGGATGTGTTGTAACTTGTGTAAGTTAAACTGTGTCTGTGTGAGTGTACATCTTACCCTGCGATGCGCGATGTGGGCAGCCGGGTCCAGCCACACGCTGCTACTGCTGCCAAATACTTACGGCTGTGAGCCCCGCCTGTTGGAAAGAGCGTGGGATATACCACTACTAGGAATGGGAGGGGGGGACTAAATCTTTTAAGATTTAAAAAGCACATTATTGCACGATTATAATGAGCACCGCTTATATTGTGCTTTTAATAAATACTACTGCATTGTTCAAAAATTATTAATTGTGTCTCAAATTATTCTAGGGGGGGACAGCTGTCCTGAAGGGGGGGTCATGTCCCCCCTGTCCCACCCCGGGATTTCCAACTTCCTCCCCCACTCGTCGCACACTCCCTCCATGATGGCACTGACTGTGTTGGTTATGTGTTCTGTGCCGGCCTTCTCCACTGACTTGATGCCAACAAACTTGGTCTTGATCTTTCCCTTGTAACAGAACCTACATAAACCAACTCCTCCTCTTTCACAGAACTGTCTGTGGAGCCGTCAGACACGATGGAGAGAAATCTGGTGGTTTTCAACATCTCTCTGATGTTGTTCCTCTCTGCTTTTGCAACATAGTGTGTGAACTCTTTGGCTTGAATCCTGTTCCTATAGGTTGAGCCCACCACAATGCCTTTGTTTTCATCTAAGCTGCAAAAATAAAAAATCATGGCAAAAATGAATTCAGTCTTTTGATAAACAGTAATGTTATCCAATATATCTACTTATTTGTGCTAAATGAGCCTTCCACTGTGGAAAATGAAAATGCTTATTGTGGGACTGCATATTCATGTGAATTAAGTTAACCTAAACAGCCTGATAAAATAGCCTTTATTAATTCTGGAGGGCGGGGGATTTGGTTTCATAACTAACAGGCTACGTGACACTAATTTAATAGAAGCACATTTTTCACTTACTCGCATATCCACTCGAAGTCCGTAAACGATCTCCCCTTCTTCCCAATGGCATGTGCAGTATTGAACATGTTCATCATCTTCTGAGTGGTCTGTTCGGACATGGCCATGAGTGTCATCACGGCGGGTGTTGAGAGGAGAGGCGGGACACGGCCACGCAGGCTATGTGACACTTGCTGCATTCATGGTCACGGATGTTCTCCAGCTTCATTGTTTTGTTACCGATGACAAATGAGTTTTTAAGTTTTATTTCTTTGGCATATTGCCGACATACATTACAGCTCATTACTGCACCCTCAGCATTCTGGTGTAGCCAGCCTCTTGAAATGCCGTTATCGCCGAACCTTCATTTCTCACAAAACTTTATTTTTTTCTGTAACTTTACAGCTTCAGCTTCGTCCTCATCTGTGTTTTTTCGTTTTGTCGGTGGATATCATGAGATCATGAAGAGATCATGGATCTAGGCACGCGATATGCCTACGTGCGCGTGCATCCTCCGAGTAGGCCTACAGGTTCCTTGATGCAGCAGGGAGCAATTTAAGTGCGACACACAACAAACAGAGCGCCGGTCTGCTATTAGCCACCGTCAAATAGCTATTAATTTATTACATGACTATTGTGGTACAAACATTTACCTGCCAATGTGGCAGATAGCCTTCCGAGATTTAGTCGCCAAATGGAAAATCTATCCGCATTTGGTGCTTGCCGGGTGTTCATTTTCAGCCCTGTTTGTCGTGGCAGTCAACATTGAATGAGCAGGGCCATAGCTAGCTCCCATGAAACCCGGTTGGTAGGCAGTGGGGTAAACTGAAGAGTAGCAAAATTAAGCTATAGACCGACATGCATCCCTAGGTTTGGGAAAGATCATGGTTTGGGTTAAAATTACTTTTTTGTTGGGTTAGTTAACAGTCATCATCATGGTTTCAATAATGACCATTTGGTTAAGGTCATGGAATGATCATGACCATGCTAGAAAAAACAATGTCGTAAAGTTGAGTTGTGGTTGGAAATGGTAAACGAACAGAGGCCCCCCATGTTAAAGTTGCATTTTTTGGGTTTGTACTGTAGACTGTATCACGGATGTAATTTGGTGGGGGGGACACAGGGGACATGTCCCCTGCAGTTTTTCAGGAGGCAGTTTTGATCCCCTGCACTTTTTACCGTCCAAAAACAATGTTACACGCTAATAAACTGAGACACATCGAGCACTAGGACCACACGGATAACGGCCGCTCAAACTAAAGCCTGTTTCCCTTTAGAGGACATGATGAGAACCCCAACAGGGCTCTCAAGTCTCATGCTTTGAGAGTGTGACACACGCATTTTAACCTTTTCCCACTCTCACCCGCCACACCTGGCATTTCTCACGCATAAAAAAATTATTACGATAACGCCCACCAAGTTACACGCTATATATGTAGTAGAACGTGTTGCAAGATGCTGTGGGTATGTAGAGCTCAACAAGAGCTTGCCACAGCTCCACAGCCAATAAAAATAAGACACAGCTACCCATCAGCCAATCAAAAAATAGCATTGCTGTATCCTCTCCGTGGAGAGGGAGACCCGAGCCTTGGGGTACGTGCGAGGGCGGACGGGCTCCGCTTGGAACATAATCCTCCTGTCCAAAATGAGCGCTGCACACGACCGCGTTTTTGGTCACAGATGAAGCCGTGAAATCGCGCCTCTTCACCTGCACAAAACGCACCCAGGCACGAAAACTAACTCCACTCCTTTTTCTGTCCGGAAAACGGTGGACTCGATGTCCTGACAGACTCGAGTTTGTGCAACCTGCACAAACACAATAATTCGGCATAATCACAAATGGTGAAATGCACTGTTAACAACCGAAAAAATACTAACTCACAAGTTTACTACCGCTCAGACTCACTACCACCTACTACTGCGCATTGGACATAGGCAGGGTCAAGGACGCAGAGTCCCTCTCATGACGTAGTATCAGGCGATGTTGTAAAAAAAACATTTTTAGAGGAGGAACTAAAAAGAGCCACTTTTTCTTCTGAATTTGTGCCCTTATGTCGTGTAAACCATAATAAATTCTGAATTAACTTCTCATATGGTAATTTTCATACAAAGTTATGAATATATTTTAAAAAAAAATTAACCTGCAAGTTGCACTTTAAATGAAAAAGTGATAGGCTAAATATATACAAAATCATCATTTATAGGGTACTTTCTATTGGGAAGTAGCTGTCCCCAACCCTGACCTCATACATACATACAATTCATGTAAATAACACTTAAAACATTTTTCATATTTTTTTCAAAAGTGTAATTTAAAACACCTTTGTGATTAAGTTTAAACAGACTTTGAAAGATTTAGATGTATTGTGGGATTAATTTTTAAATAAAGAAACTATGCTAAAAAAACAGTGTCCCTTGTTTTCATGTCACTACCAAAACACAAGAGTTTTAATGCATTGGCTGCTCTACTCTGCTCTGTTCTACTCTGCTCTACTCTATTCTGCTCTACTCTGCTCTGTTCTGCTCTACTCTACTCTGCTCTGCTCTGTTCTACTCTGCTCTACTCTACTCTTCTCTACTATACTTTGCTCTGCTCTACTCTACTATGCTCTGCTCTGCTCTATACTCTGCTCTACTCTAGTATACTCTGCTCTACTCTACTATGCTCTGCTCTGCTCTGCTCTATACTCTGCTCTACTCTAGTATACTCTGCTCTACTCTACTATGCTCTGCTCTGCTCTGCTCTATACTCTGCTCTACTCTAGTATACTCTGCTCTACTCTACTATGCTCTGCTCTGCTCTAAGCTACTTTGGAAGTGTGTAACTTTAAAACTAATCAAATGATGGCAAATCTGGTCTTCTATGTCCGAATTTCATGTTCATTGGTCAGTCTGAACTGGTAATAATGGCCGAGCCCTCCGCCTCAAACATTTGGTCGAGTGTCCCTTTTTTTCACAAATCCAAGGTGGCAACCCTAGTGCATAGAGACAGAGCGCAACGCGTCATAATCTGAAAGCCACACCCCCAAAGGGGAAACGAGGCCCGCTTTCCCCTACGCTTCTTCGCTCATTCGCTGTCATTTTGCCTCCGCAGCATGCCTTCAAGTCTCCACAATTGAATTGCTAGCTAGCTAGATAAAATTATTAACTATAGCTAGCTAATAATTAGCTAATAATAAGATGGGAAAGGATTATTTTAGCACGCTATGCCTACCAGAGAGGCAACGGCATATTGATAAACTTAATATATATCTCAGTGTCCCTTCTCCTTACCTTGCTCGCCTTGGTAAAAACATAATGTGGAGATTGTTTTTTAAGAAGATGAGCATTTTGGCATGCTCAGCCATCAGCCTGCTCCTACTACCTGCGCACGTTGTTGTTTTGAGACATGCCCATTTGGACTTAGGGAAAACTCAACAGGCTGGAAACAGAGGGGGAAAGTGTGAGGGGAAAGCTGGTCTGTTTTCCCTTTGGGGGCGTGGCTTTCAGATTATGACGTGTTGCGCTCTGTCTCTATAGTAGTGATCTCTGCTGGTATTGAGTTCCCGCCCATACACCCATCTAAACAATCCCGAGCAGTGCCCCTGATACCAATTGATACACACAGCTGTCAATCATAACCTTAGCCCCCCCCCCCCCCCCCCCCCTTTTTTTTTTAACATAACATAACTAATTTAAACCAAACTTATCTAAAAAAATAACACTTGAATAAGTAAAAAGTGAAAATAACACTTGAACATGAAAAGAATGACCTAAAATGACAAAGACTATCTTTGGGAAAAATTTATTTGAGGTGTTTTTAGTTTGGCTCATGTTCCATCTGCTGACATGGCAGCCAGCCACCAGGGGGTGATCAAGATGTTTTGGCTTCACTTTTGGGGTGCTGACCTGTCGTCCATCTTTATATACAGTCTATGGTTTGTAGAGTATAAGACTGAAGGGACAAATGAACACTAGTCTGAGTATACAGTTTAGAAATATCACAAAGATCACCAGCTTGGTATTTCTGCGTAGATAAAGAGCGTGTGAACACAGCTTGAGTAATTTTGGATATCAGTATGTAGGATATTTAATTTACCATAGGGCTATTGGCCTGGAATAACTATGTATTTAATTTAACACAACACTGATTATTTGTAAGGCAGTATCCCCGCCAGCACCAAAGTGTAATGAATTTGAACATTACGCAGTCATTTGAGTTGAAACTCAGAGTGTCAGTGAAGGCTTGAGTGCAGCTTTGTGAGTATGGTGTGCCAAGGCTGAACAAAAATAGATTCATAAGATCCCGTCCTGTTTTGTCAAGGGCTGTTGGTAACCCTTCCCTTGGGACATTTTAAAACGCAGCTATGTAACCCCCATACAGAGTATTTACAGCTTTATCACTCAGCAACTATTTGATGTGGTGATCTTGTATTCACCTTACACTACGCACAACACAAAAGAGAAGAACATTTTACAGAATTCAATCTAGCAAACATTTTCATCCAAAGAATCTGGAACGAAAATGATTTTGTTCTGAGGACCCCACACAAGCTCAACACACCATAAAGAATGCTGATTACATTAGCTAAAACTGTTATTGCCTCAATACTATTACCTCTAACTCCCATGGTGATTTCCTGTTAATAGAAAGTTGTGTAGCTCTCTGTGTGCTTTATCAATGTGTGTGTGTTTGTGTGGGCGGCCATGTACTGCATACCTATGACTGCGTTTGCATATATTTGGCATCATTATTTCCTGACCGTAGGTCACCCTACAAAATAACAGTATTCCATTTTGTTCGGTCTTAATTATAAAAGCTAGATTATTTCCCGCTTTCCATAAGCATGAAGTCTAATGGGGTTTTGTGGATTTGTGTCATTGACATGCTTTGGAGAAATGATCTCGGGTGTAATGACTTGACAGGTGAAAATGCCAATTTAGTGTAGTGTATCAGAATTGACCTTATCAAGGTTCAGAATTTCATCAATCCACAAGAAATAGCTGTTCATTATAAGTTTAATTTGACACTCCAGTGGTGTGTGTCCTGGTGAACTTCTCATTAAAGAATCATAATTAATCATAGTGTGTGTGCATATGTGTGTGTGTGTGTGTGTGTGTGTGTGTGTCTCTCTCTCTCTCTCTTTCTCTGTTATAATATTTCCCAAATAAGCAATCTTCTTTTCACTGCCTATAGCTGGCTACCTAAACAAAGGTGTCCTGGGTCAAACAGCAGAGTTGCATAATGGAGGAGCTGGTTTCATGAATGTAGCTCAGTTTGTCTGTTTCAGCGGCACAACCACATGTTGACAGAGAACACAGAGAACACTACGCTGCCTGGGGAGGTGTAGTTGCAGGGATAGAAGGTAACATAAATGTGCAACCGCTGACTAATCGCTGGCCTCATGCTGTGATCACTTCCTCCTGCTCCAGGAACATAAAGCAGCAATACTCTGGTGGCTCCTCCCCATTTACACTTGTGTCAGTAACATTGCAAGGTATTGGCCATTTAGAAAATACAGTGTGATGTTGCGGTTAGTTACAGCATATGACAACTGTGAACTTGAAATATCTCAAAGTGAGCTTGTTATTTTATCATGATAACTGCAGCTTCATATCGGCATGAATTTGATCCACTGTACAACATTTATTTAAAAAAAAAACACATCACTTTTGAAGTTGGTTTGCCTGTTATTACTCCCATTATTTCCTACTTCCACAATGGTAGTGAAGAACATCAAGAGCAAATGCCAGGAGTAAAGCTGCAACAGTATACGATTTTCATGGTATGATAACAGAAAATATTGCGGTTTCACAGTATCACGGTATTACAGAATTATCAGTCAGAATGACTCTGAAAGGAAGAAAAATGGAAGGCTTAATGTTGGTTTAACAAATGTTTCATTACTTGAATTGAAACTTTGTAACCTGTAACCTACTGACAACGTTATCTTCACGTCACCTGATCAATTTGGATAGACACTCGACTGACCTGCTGTTATTACGGATGTGAACTAACCACAGACTCGCTTCATTCATGGACTCAATTGAATCCATTCTTCCCTCTACCTGTGAAATGTTCCCCATGTTACTGGCTGCAACACAACCCCAGAGCATGATCTATCCACCCCCGTGCTTAACAGTTGGACAGGTGTTCTCTTCATGATATTCTCCACCTTTTTTTCTTCAAATATACCTTTGCTCATTGCGTCGAAAAAGTTCTATTTTAACTTCATCAGTCCACAGGACTTGTTTCCAAAGAGCATCAGCCTTGTTTAGATGTTCCTTTGCAAACTTCTGATGCTGAATTTTGTGGTGAGAACACAAGAAAGGTTTTACTCTAATGACTCTTCCAGTGAAGGTCATTTTTGTGCAGGTGTCACTGCACAGTAGAACAGTACACTCCAGAGTCTGATAAATCTTCCTGCAGGTCTTTTGCAATCAAACAAGAGTTTTGATTTGCCTTTCTAGCAATCCTATGAGCAGCTCTCTCAGAATGTTTTCTTGGTCTTCCAGACCTCAACTTGACCTCCACAGTTACTGTTAACTGCCATTTCTTAATTACATTACAAACTGAGGAAACAGCTACCTGAAAACACTTTTCTATCTTCTTATAGCCTTCTCCTGCTTTGTGGGTATCAGTTATTTTAGTTTTCAGAGTGCTAGGCAGCTGTTTAGAAGAGCCCATGGCTGCTGATTGTTGGGACATGGTTTCAGGAGTCAGAATATTTATAAAACTTTGAAATTTGCGTCACCTGGCCTTTCCTAATGATGATTGTGAACAAGCCATAGCCCTAACAAGCTAATCATGGTGTGAGACCCTGGTAAAAGTTGTCTGAGAGCTCAAATGTCTTGGGGTGCCCAAACTTTTGTATGGTGCTCCTTTCCTTTTTTCACTCTAAAATTGTACAAAACAAAAAATAATACACTGATCTTGCTTAAAATGTTGAAAAGCATGTTTGATTTTTAACTTCATGTCTTTTGGAGATCAGTTCATCTCTTCTACTAACTTAACTATTCACAGTAAACAAAATTTTCAACAGGGGTTCAAACTTTTGCATGCCACTGCACATGGTGGTAACAACTTTTCTGTAAACAAATGCCTTTTCCCTGGTTATTGCACCGAAACCTGCTACCATTTTTGATTACCTTAGTATTGTGCAATTTCTACTGTCCGTAAAGATTCAGCTTACTGCCAAAGTGTGTACTGATCATCTGTGCATCTGTGTGTCTTTGATTCCTCAACATCTCAGTTTCTGTCATTTCTGCACGAGCTGCAGCTATTATTAGTTGTATGTACACAATTTATGATTCGGTATGCTATTAAGTGTAACTGTCTTTCTTTTAATTCTCTGTTTGTTTTACTTCATTATGCAACCTACAATGTTAACATAAGGCCTGCATTAAAATGCATGAAGCAGTCCTGTGTATGTTTTAGTCAATGACTGCATCTGCATTCACTAAATATAGACCTAATGTGTATTTTCTATTTCCATGCAGGGGGATGTCATTGTAGATCTGTTGCAGGACAGTCTAGACAGGGTATAAACACACTCACCTCAGAATTAACTAAACAGCAGCACTTTATAGAGGTCACCTGCAACATATCACTAAAATAGCTGCAAAAGGGCCACCCTGCTTGTATCGTTCACCTCCTCTTGCTGTCATAAAATCAAACTACTGACTGCTGTTTTTATGTTACATGACTCAGCAGGTCACTCGCTCAAAATGCTGTGCGATGAGTGTTATAGAAGAGCACAGTGGGGGATTTTTAACAGCTGTCATACCCGGAGCATCTGGATTTACAGTGAATACCTATAAATCCAGATGGATTTAGTAGCATAGGACTTGATGGTTTAGAGAACAGGTTCATCAAACTAGCTTCACATGTTATAATATATCCACTTGCTGATTTATTTAACCTTTCACTGTCCACCTGTGAGTTACCAGCTGTCTGGAAATGGGCTCGCGTCACTCCACTCCATAAAGGTGGTGATGTACTTGACACCAATAATTACAGGCCAATTTCTATCATTTGTTCCATCGCTAAAGTATTTGAAAAGTTAATTTATGATCAACTCTGCCATTATCTCACTGTCAATAATATATTATCACCATTCCAGTCTGGCTTCAGGTCTAATTACTCAACAACAACTGCCCTCCTAAAGTTTACGAATGATCTGTTCTCTGCTGCAGATAATGGTGAGTTCACTGGTGCGATATTCATTGATTTAACTAAAGCCTTTGATTTTGTTGATCGTTATTTGCTGTTAGACAAACTTTACAATATAGGCCTTTCTCTTAGTGCAATTCAGTGGTTTAGCTCATACCTTCACAACAGAAAACAGTGTGCTGTCTTGAATGGATTTCAGTCTGATCTGCTTATTCAGCAACGTGGTGTTCCCCAGGGGTCAACTCTCGGCCCACTGTTATTTTCTATATATGTAAATGATCTACCATCAAGTCTTGCTACATGCCGTGTTCAACTTTATGCCGATGACACCGTCATATATACATCCCGGCCTGACATACCACAAATTCAGTCCTCTCTTCAATCTGATTTCACCTCAGTTCAGGAATGGTTATTTTGTAATAAACTTCTTCTCAATAAATCAAAATCCTATATCATGATATTTGGTACCAAGCAAAAATTGAAATCCAAACCTGGTTGTTGTGTTATAAACTGTAATGACGGCTCATCATTGCATAAAGTTGACAGTTTTAAATATCTCGGTGTATGGCTAGATTCTGAACTTAATTTTAAACTTCATATAAATCATGTTCTACGTCAACTTAGGTATTAATATGTTGCATCGCTCCCGTAACTGTTTTACATTCAATGTCCGCAAGAAACTTGCCACTCAACTGATACTTCCAATCATGGATTATTGTGATGTCATATATCAAAATGCTCACAAATCTGATCTTGCTTCACTTAACACAACCTATAATAGACTCTGCAGATTTGTCCTAGGTTGCCCTTACTTCACCCATCACTGCACAATGTATAATAGACTCGACTGGCCATCATTGAATGTGAGACGACATATGCACTGGTTACATCTTATATATAAATATATTTATTTTAATTATCCACCTTATTTACAGCAGTTTCTTATACCGTATACATCAAATTATCATATCATACATTCTACCATCACTATTTTTCTGTTCCTAGAGTCAATAAATCATTCAGCAGAAGATCATTTATGTTTAAAGCACCAACAGATTGGAATAATTTACCATAATTTAACATCAGATCTATTTCATCGTTTGTTATTTTCAAGAGTCATTTGTCTTCTCACTTTAAGGTGGCCTGTTCTTGTTTTTATTGAAACTGTGTGACCTCTCTGATTTGGTGATTTAATCATATACATTATTTGCTGTTTTTTCAGTGTTGGCCATTGTGGCCTTCTTATGGTTGTATTGTCCTAATATTGTCATGATATTAACTGTGGTTTGTCTTCTGTTTTTTTTTTTGTTTGTTTTTTTTTTTGTTGTTGGTTTTTTGTTTTTGTTTTTTTTTCTCTTTGTTGTATATTGCTGTATTGTTTGATTTTGTCTGTTGGTTTCTGTTTTTGTGTATTGTTGAGTCCATGTTTGTTATATGTCTGGAACCCCTCGAAAACGAGATGATGCATCTCAAGGGGTTTATCCAAATAAATAAATTTCAATTTCAATGGATTTATTGATCCTGATATAGATTGGCTCTTGACATCTTTATTTTGATTCTAATTTCAGGCTTTATCATTTATTATAGGCGCCACAATTTATGATCTTTTGTTAAACCTGCTGACTTACTGAAGACTACATGACCGGAGTTTAGGACACACCAGTGCACATCTTTATCCTGGTTAAATTCTCATCTTGGTGTGGATTATACAGTATCATGATGTTTGAATAAAACATAGCAACCTGGTTATTTGTATGTGACTCTTCTGCAGCAGTGTGAGCAAATGAACCACAGTGTTGCAAATAAGCATCAGCCAGTACTCTGAGTAGACTCTTCTTAGCATCAGGTGTTCAGTGCAGCGTGAGCAATCATTGACGTTGGCCCCCCTCCATCTGGTGGCTCCTAGATGACCACCTGTCTCACCTCTGCCTAAAAAAACACCCTGCCTGGATCCAGGCTGTTAAACTCGAGTATGTGATGTGCAGTTTACCAACATCATGTTAAAGTGTTTCTTGGTATTTGAGTCTTGATGCCATACATATAGCTTCCAAATGACAGAGCTACTTGGTGCAGTTCTAAGCTAATCTCTTTAGATGTGATTGGGATGACAATGTCTTTGAAGCACAGTGGTGCAATGCAATTATTATTTTTTCATTACGACTTTGATTTAATTCATAGTTTTACCCTGAAAGTGGTTATTCTGTCTCTGTGGCTCAGGAGGCAGAGCTGTCTAGAGCAGTAGTCAACCAAATATCGCCTGAAATGCTACCTGCTCTTCAACCAACTTTTGGTTAATGGGAAAAAAAAAAAAAAGAAATCTTAAAGTTATATCTAGGGTCACTAAATCAGCCACGGTATGCTGAATGCATTCTACCTGGTAGTGTTGTGTGTCCACCAAAGTGTTTTTTTTTCCTGTCACAGGACTCGACATTAACACTCACCCCCGGCCAAGTAAACCCTGTGTTAAGCCAAGTGGAATGCCTCAAGTGAAAATTAAGTGTGATTTAATATTATCTGAAAATAAACTGTGCACTGTAATGCTTTCCCACCTGAGCTGCGTCTGTCTTACCACTAAGTGTTGAACGAGACTGATGAGAAAAATGTGACATACTGAACACTATTATAGTTCACTCTGGCGTTGATGATTTCATATACAACATATTGTTACTAACATTGGGATGTTGTTGAATAGCAACAACAGCTGTTTCAGCAGGGAAAGGAAAGGCCTCAGTAACAAAAGTCAGTAAATGACTGTTTGGCCAATCAGAATTTGGTTGGACAAGAGTGTATTGACCAACCAATCGACCACCCAATCAGAGTTTACAGCCCTAGAGTTGTCGCTGATCAGCGGTAAGGTTGGAGGCACAATCCCTGTCCTTTGCTGTCTACATTTCAAAATATACTTGGGCAAGATACTGAACTGCGTGTGAATGTTTATCTGATGGGCAGAGGGCACCCTGTATAGTAGCCTTGGCCACCAGTGTATGACTGTTTGCGTGAATGGGTGAATGGTGCTTGTGTGGTTACAGCGCTTTGAGTGATTTCTAAAGGCCTATTTCCACCAGATGCGTATTGGTTGCGTCTGCGCTCCGGCACGGCAGCGGAGCCGATAGGATTCCATTCTAGTCAATGTGTGTGTTTCCACCGGCTGCGGCTGTGCTGCGTTCCGGCTCCGTCTCAGCTCCAGCACTCCGGAGCCCTCCGCAACAGATACGCAGGACTTCTATTACTATTACTACTATTACTATTACTATTACTGCACAACGCAGCAATTCAGCACATAGCAGATCGTGCGGGGCAGGAAGTCGCGCACAGAAACACAATAAAACATCCGGTTAATTTTCAAAATAAAATACACAGTGTTCACGCGGATCATATTTCCCTGTACTACACCTTGAAAACTACATAATGGGCAGAGGCAGGCCTGAAGTCAACAGGTCAGAGGTTTTCAGACGTCATTTCACCCCGTGAACACCATGGACGAGGAGATATTAATCATGGCAGTGCACCGAGATGTCTTCCGACGGAGCTGCACTGCTCCGCACAGCAAACGCAGCCGGTAGGTATTGACGGACGGCAGAGCATGCAGCGGATAACCAGTGCTGCCGTTCCGCAACGGACACGCATCCAGTGGAAATCCGGCGTAAGACTAGTAATGTGCTGTATAAATGCAGTCCATTTTACTGTTCAAATGCAATTTTTATTTCCACCTAGGACAGTAATGAAGTGGCAGCAGTTAGAGTATTACGGTAATGATAGTGGATCATGAAATCATTTAAAACCATTATAATATGAAGAGCAGTCAGATGATTCACATCAGTGCATTACAGAGATCATCATACCAGCAGGGGACATGCACTCCTCCTTGACACAAATGTCCTTGGACTATTATGACTTGACCTGACTATTATCCAAATCGTCTCTCTCCATTTTTCCTCATATCTCTCGCTCTCCTCCTCCTGTTCCTCTTTCAGGTGTTTTCCTCTCATCTTGCCTAATGATACATGCTAATTGTTTTTAAATGGTTTTTTTGTGCTGGTGCACCTTCTCTCCCTTCAATTCTATTATATCCTCTGGACCATGAAAAACCAAAAATTCACACAGGCTGGTCAGACGTACGAATCAATAGATCTAAATACAATTGCAGGGCTACTTGAGGCGCTGGGGGCTTTCTTTTTTCCAGCCTCTACATGAAACATTAACAACAAAGAAACAATTCCAGCATCGGTGCTGTGATGTGCTCAATTCAGTCCAAAACCTCCTATGAACCTCCAAGCAACATACAATGCTGACAGCAGATTTCATGCCAAATAGAACAGACGGCTTGGTTGTGTCTTCCTTAGCCGAACACTTCAAGTGGAAGACAGTGAATGAATCTGAACATGAAACACAGTAACAGTTGTTTGCTTTGTTCATGATTATAATTTCCTCTATGGTACATCCCAGCTCCATATGGCACAGTGTAACTTTTCCATATCTCTGCATAGTGTGTGACATTATCCTTTATTACTTGCATTGTTGGCACCCATACAAGACAAGAGCAGCGCCAAGAAACAGTGCCTAGGAACAATGCTTACAAGATGAAAGGAACAAGTAAAGTGGGGAAAGAAGAAGGAAAAAAAGATTTTAAAAAGACTATGAGAGGTTTTTTTTTCTGCAGCTGTCCACGGCTTTTTAATTTCATCTGAGATTACAGAGCGTGATGAGCTCAGTTGTGTTACGAATCCCACCACGCGAGCTTCTCCAACGCACCCCCATGCTCTGATGGAGCTTCATGAATTCCCCTTATTGCTGTTTAATGGAGATGGGTGCCCAAACAAATGAGCAGCCTTTGCCTGGCTCAGCACCGCGGGTTCTCATTAATCCGGATGCTGAGACGCTGATGGCACTAATTTTTCAGACTAAGCGGTGTCTGCGTCTCGCCGCTTCATGGCACTCCCACAACAGGAGAGAGTTTCAATCAGAGACACAGCCCTAAGGCAAAGAGATTGTGGTGTTCATGTCACACCTGGTCTGTTGAGCTCGCTCTCTCGCTGTCGGAAATCTCCCCCAACAGTGCCCATCTGTGTCTGTGGGAAAACACAGAGTGGTGCAGGCGTGATGAGAGTCTGTCTCAGTATTAAAGGGATACTAAGGAGAGACATAAGTGCAAATTACATTTGAAACAAAATGTCTTTAGAATGCAGCCTTAATTTTCAGAGTAATTGTAATTTTTTTTCAGCCTAAAACTAGACACCATCTTGCAATGAAATCACTCCAGCTGTGGCCCCTTCCCTACTTCCTACCCGCTACTTCCAGCCCTCTTGTTTGGACTACACCCATCTTCATACTCAGAGTTCATTTTGATCTTAACTACACACCTGAAAAGCTTCATGACTGCATCTTGCACAGTTACGACACTACCACGTTGACAAAAATTGGTCCACAGACAGACACACAGAAAGACAGACAGATAAACTAGGGTTGTGTGTACATATAAAAATGTACGTGTAGCCTTTTGGAGCACATATAAATGTGTGGTCTCTTGTAAAAAGGTATGTAATTAATTTAGACATTATCTGACTACAATATCCCTTGGTAACAAACAACTGTAAAGCCAGTATGTCTTCTCACTGGGGCTAAAATGACCTCATGGAAGCAGCACTTTCTGATCATGACAGCCTCTTTCCTCAGCCCCGGTCACTGTGGTAATTACGGGTGAGACAGAAATTCTCCAGTAGCCCTGTGGGAGTTCTTTAACCACTGAGCATGGGATTCCCCAGGGGATTTACCGTCAAGGAGAGTGTCAGCGGGACTGATGGTGCTTTTTGAGATTTATTATGAATTTGCATAGATTTCAATATGGAATGGGTGCAGGGGGAGGTGGGGTAGGGGGGTGGGCGGGGGTTGATAGTGCTTCCATTTGCAGCAGCGATATGGCCTACTTTAGACATTCAATATCTCTAGTGTGGTGGAGAGCTGGCAGTACAGATGACGGGAGGGTGATGATGAGATGCCTTGGTACTCGGGTAATATCCTCCAGGGAATGTGGGATGGGATATAAACTCGCAGATGTTCTTCCCTATGGATACTCACTTGTGCTCGTCACTGGTCTGTTCTAAAAGTGCATACTAGCTGATTTGGATTGGTACATTTATTTTACAGCTTTCTGACAGATCTTCCACATCTACTCATTTACACATGATCTCTCAGCATGCCATCATGCTGTTCCTCCATTGTCTGTTTCCGGCTGCTTCCCTGATTTCCCAAAGTGCTGCAGAACTTCTCCAAACACCACAGATGATGCAGACTATTCAGGGAACATCTTTATTGGGTGCAAAGAATTTCATGTTTTGTTCACACATACAATTCTGTTGTATTATTCATGAATTGTGCAGGTGTGATAAAAAGAAACAGTCCTAGGTGTTTTGATGCAGACAACTTAGTATGTGGGAGACTAATATTGGGAGTGCAACAAGTTCCCCAGTAATGACTGCTTTCAGTGGTGACCTTGCACTTCACATTACCAGACCACAATTAATTATTTCTCTGATGGCGAAGGCTTTTTTAATATTTTATACTGAAGTAGGAATTCAGATGGTAGCCTTGAAATTCCTCAGTGAGTTAATGCTGTGCTTGTATGTTGGAGACTACTGTAGAAGGAATTTGAGAATTTGCATTTTTTTGCAGAGCAGATTTTGAGAATGTTATAAGGAGCTTACAATATGTCAGTGATTGCTTGAGTGTGCAATGCACAATCAAATCATCCATCCACTCCATACTTGTTCAGAGTTGCAAGGAGGACAGCTGGAGACCTGGTGGTTGTCAAATCAAAAGGCTTTATTAATCAGCTGGACTGGCTGGTTGCTTTTGAGAAGGCCACTCTGTCCAGAATATTAAAGTTACATTTGTAAACACATGCAACCCCAGAATGGTTTTCTTGAGAAACAACAGCTGCAGAAAAGCCACAAACATGGCAGGCAAAAATTTGTGTTTCCCTTGACCACTTAAGTATGATTATTAATTAATGTTGCAAGCAGCAATGAACGCACCCTTGCACATTTGCGCACGTTGAGATCCGGTCAATGCCACTGTGCATTTCTGCAAAAGTCAGACACTGTGTGCGAAAGTTAAATGGTATTTCCTGATTGCAGTGTGGCACTGGAAATGAGCCATTGCAAACTTTCTAAAACTTCTCTGTCCATGGTGTGGCACTAGAGAACACAGTAATTACAGGTCATCTGTGTATCATGACCGCATGATGTAAATTTCATGTAAAGCAATGCTCTCTGTCACACAAGGCAGACTACCTGTTGTCAGTGGGTAGCACAATGACTCTGAGTCCCTATGGGCATGTAGCTGTCTACAGGCATGGACTCTTATCCAGCATGGGAAATTTGGGGCAGATTGGACTATGTAAAGCAGTGGTTCCAGGCTCCGCAATTAACACCCACCAATTGTAAAATTAGGGTGAATCTTCTGTTTGGCGAATAAATCTCGGGAGGCTATCTGCCACACTAGTGGGTAGATGTTTGTACCTAAATAGTCAATGTAATAATGTATGCTGAGTCTCTACCCCATTTTAGTGTCACTGATGGGCACGCTGCTCCACTCCTCTCAGTGTCAGAGATTGACTCACAAAAAACCCATACACACTACAGATGTGTTTTTACATGTGTCTCAACCTTGCTGCAAAACTGACCTTAGTGGTCGTCACTAGTTTTGCAGCATTGTTTATCATATGATCCACTAAACAATCACTTGCCGCTGTTCTGCTGCTAGCTGCAATGATGCTAATGTATAGCTGATGGTTATGAGTTATAAGGGTAATAAAATAAAAACACAGTAACCATAGATTGATTAGGAGATCTGGATACAACATCGGAAGTATAGGACCCCGTTTATTCTTATGAAAGTTGCACAATGGCACATGAAGCCAAAAAAGCTCTATTTCCACAGAATAAAATAGTTCAGATGCTGCTTCTGCATCACTGGGCCCATAAAGCAAGTGCACGAGAGATTTCCGCTAGCTGAGCCATCTACTTTGCTCTGCTAGCCCTCTGCTAACTTGAATGGGGATAAAAAAGATTTAATCTTACAGCTCTTCTAGATTTTTCAAATGTTACTGAACTGAATGGATTCAGTCCTGATAGTGAAACAACAAAACAAAAGTCATTTTGTGGAGGTTGTGATGCTCAAAAAAAATGTATCCACTGATGTACAGATGACTGTAAGTCAATGGGAAAAGGTCTTTTTGGGCCCCAGGGTATCATTTGACAGACTCAGGAGTTATTCAACCACTCAACTGTTCATGAACGATACACACCAAGAAATGCACTGAGAAGTAATAATACATCAATAATGTATATAAATCAATAATACCAAAATTATTTAGTAAAAAGGTTCACCTGAACACAAATCATAGGCAAAGTGCACAGCACAGGCAAATAAGCATGTAATTGAGACACCACTGCTATAATACAACTTAACAGTGTAGGCGATGAGAGCCAAACTGGTGAGTAAAACTGAATAGTTTGTTATCCTTGTATTGTGTAAGTCTACAAAGAGCTTAGATGTGGCCTGCTCATAAATGATGGGACACAGAATAAATATATTAGGGACTTTATTCCCCAATTGCACTTGAATACTGTAAGAACAGCATTAAAATTGTAAAATCAAGCAAAGCAGATAATCACAGAACAGCTTCGAGAGACAACTATTGGGAGGAGAAATTGACTGAAAACTGGTCTGTTATGACATGAACACCACTAAATAGCCTTGCGGTAAAATCAGCTGTTTCCCAAGACAAAGTAGCCTATATTACCAGAAAAATGTAGGGACCATTGCTTCTGAGAAAATTATATCAGATGTATGGGGAAAAACGAGATTGAAAGTTTGTTGTTTGTGCATTTATGGCTGGAGCGCACTGAGTGCCGGCCCCTCCCTGCTTCAAAGTAATTATGAGTTAATATTAGATTATCAGATATCAATTTCACACACATTTCCAGTGCTAGGCTTGCTACTTAATTCTTTGCGAAATTATAACAACCATGCTTGCTAGCAAAACAAAGCATGTTTCGGCCATGCAGCAGTTATCCTCAGTCTAATTAATGTATTAATAATGCTATTCTATACTCAGCAACCTTATCATGCCCCTAATAAAGAAGTTAAGCTGTCCTTCATTAGTATCATTTAAATTATACAAATTATCCAGATCACACATTACCTTGACTTTAATGCAGCCCCAAGGGGCAAATGCAGCCCCAAGGGGCACAAGCCAGTGTTCTCATTGGGCCAGTGCCAAGCCCGGATAAATGCAGAGGGTTGTGTCAGGAAGGGCATCCGCTGTAAAACCTATGCCAAATCAAACATGCAAATCACGAATATGACTTCCATACTGGATCGGTCGAGGCCCGGGATAACAACAACCGCCCCCGTGCTGTTGACCTACAGGGTGCCGGTGGAAATTGGAGTACTGTTAGTTGAAAAAGGAGAGGAGGAAGGCGTGTCCATAGGCAGAGAGAAAAGGGGAAAGGCAACAGTCTAGAACTGACAGTAGGGACTATGAATTATGGGACTATGACTATGACTGTTCCTCTGTCTTTGTTTGTCATGACACCACTGTTGCACGACCCAAGGTCTATGTCTGGGACAGAGACACACACAGTGATAAGGCTAATTGTTGGCATCACATGGCTAACGTTACTTAATGGTTATGAAGAGGGCAGACGACAGAGCTGAGCTGTTTCAGTCTCGGTGTGAAATTAATGGCTCAGCGACGGATGTTAAGCCACCTCTGCAGGGCTTCTGTTCAAGTGGCAAAATATGACAAGCAGAGATGAGATCATGTTGTACACTGTTAGCTTGTGCTAACAAGGAAAGCTCGACTCGGGAAGAGCCTGATCCCAGCAGCCATAGCTGCACTGAGCAAGAGATCCTGTTGACTCAAAGTGTCCACCCCTGTAAATGAACATATGATGTTTTGTAATGTTTTGTGATGTCTGTGATATGTCTGTGCCTGTGATATCTGTGATCAATCTCTGTAAATGTACAGTTAGTGGAAACGAATTTCCCTCTGGGACTAATAAAGTAAGTCTAAGTCAAACTGGGAACAAAGAGCAGGAGCGCGGCTCATGGAGATAGTCGTTCAGCGCTTCATTGCAAAACAGTTGATCATCAGCTATTAGCTGTTGCTGCCCCACCCTCACCACTAC
Organism: Epinephelus lanceolatus; assembly: GCF_041903045.1. Classification (NCBI taxonomy): domain Eukaryota; kingdom Metazoa; phylum Chordata; class Actinopteri; order Perciformes; family Serranidae; genus Epinephelus; species Epinephelus lanceolatus. Next base: position 6,669,732 of record NC_135747.1, read on the forward strand.
CATCACAAATGGATTGTTATTCTGTGGGAAACCCTGAATGCATTACAGCATTACAACTATTCTTGCAATTTTCTCTTGCCTCCACGATTTTGTGCAAAACAACAAAAAAATAAAAAGCTAACACAACAAAAAACAAACAAAAACACGCATCTGAAAATTGCAATATGCAACAAATTTTTTTTTTAGAACAGCTGCCTTGAAATCAGACATTTCAGGCCACAACAATCCCAAAAATAGCCTGCAAAATCCTGGAGGGACTGTTAAATGGCCAGACACATACAAATGCCTCCTAAGAACACCGCAAGGCCCCCCCTTTCAAAAATATTGCTTCCAGTTCCTTGAACGCCCCCTGAGGGCGCTACCACCCTGTTTAGAAATACAAATATAAAGTCAAGTAACAACTGCTCTATGTCATACTGAAACATTGAAAATTGTGGCACTGCTGTTACATGAAAACACAAGCTTGGTAACTGGCATCCTGAAGGTCTTGAGATTCTGCTACTCAACTTTGAGATTTATATGAGGTAGAGGGGGTCGTTCACCAGTCAGTGGTTCGATCCCCGGCTCCTCCATTCTGCATGTCGAAATATCCTTGAGCAAGATACTGAACGCCAAATTGCTCCCGATGATGTTTCCATCAGTGTGTGAGTGTGTTAAAAACTGAGTAGCAGGTGGCACCTTGTATGGTAGCCTCGGCCACCAGTATATGAATGTGTGTGTGAATGGGTGAATGTGACTTGTGTAAAAAGCGCTTTGAGTGGTCGGATGACTAGAAAGGGGCTATACAAATGCAGGTCCATTTACCATTTAAAAGGGAAATAAACAGGCTTTCCAGCGGTATAAGATTTATTGCCAAGAAGCATTGTGACAACAAAGAAATAATCTACTCAACACAAATTTCCTTACTTTTTGTGCTTATATATATATATATATGTATGTATATTGGTTTCACTGTGTATGTATCACTCCGCCTCACAGCTGATTGCATTCAACAATCAAATCAAAACTGACGGTTAGTGTCAGTTACTGTAGGTCAGCAGTTGCATTGCATCCCTGGAAAAGTATTTAAACAAACCAGATGCAAATGCCCTTTATCTGAAGCCCAGGATGACAGCAGCTCACACAGACAATATCTGGTACACTAAAGCTCCGCTGGGAATAAAATCACTTGCACAGATGCTGCCGAAGATGTGTAAAGAGGCGGGGACAACAGCTATCTACACCAATCACAGCCTCAGGGCGACTGCCATACAGAAGCTGTCAGATGCTGGTCTTGAAGCGAGGGAGATCATGACAGTGAGTGGGCACAGGTATGGTGTTGTTTTAACGTAGCCTATGTGTAAAGTTAGTCTTCTAATTAGGAGTCGGGCCCTAAAATATACCTTTTGTCTTGCCTGTCTGAGAGCTTGTTAAAAAGCTACTGGAAGCCATCCATGGAGAGCAGAAAATGATGGAGCAACATACTGTCAGATCAGAAGGCAGAGTTGGCTGTGCCTGTGAAGCGACAGTCCACCATGCAGTCACCAGAGACTTATTTCACCGGCTGCACAATTAATGGAAATGTGCAGATAAATGTGTATAACATCACAAGCTCGAGTGTGATATTGCTTAAATATATATATATATATATATATATATATGTATATGTTTGTGTATATATATGGACATATACACAAAACATTGAAAATAGAAATTCTGTAAAACTGAACTGAGAAAAACAGTTCTTAAAGGCAGAGCCTGGAAGTGGAAACATTCATTAGGCCTAATACATTGTGTTAACATTGGATTTCAGGGCTGCTCCTGCAGTCCATCCAAGGTATTTCATTGATTGCCCTGCAATTACTCTTGAAAATACAAAACAGCAGCTCATAACAGCCACGACAGCTTTGTGAGACTGAACTGTTAGCTAAATGCAGAGGCCAGCATTCTAACCAGTTTTGGGGGTCGTTACTCAAAAAAGTAATGTATTACACATTACACATTACTTAGGGAAAAAAGTAATCCCTTACTTTACTTGATTACTCCCTGGAGAAAGTAGGTAGTTACAATACTCGTTACATTACTAGTTACTCTGTAAAATTGCCTGAAATGCATTGTCACGTAATTTGCCAGTTAACGATATAGCATTAAACCCGACATGTGTAACAATCCTAAGGTATAGGCTATAGTTAACTAGATGGCTATACCCAGAGTCGGCTTCACAAGGGGGCACCAAGGGCTATTAGGCTGTTGCATGAGGTGTCAGGCCAGAGCTTCTTTTTCTCCTGAAGTATTTGCAGTTGGGGGGGGGGGTTGTAAAGGTGTTAATAATAATTCATTATATTACCTGCCCACTGCCCCACAGTCATTTAGTTCATTTTTTGCATATCAGCGCCACGTTCATCAAGTAAAAAAAACCTCAAATTTGTAAAATAATAAGCGTGTTATCAATACTTAGTAGGACAACGGACGTTACAATTATAAACTGGAAGTGTGTGCTCCGTGAGTCTGCAGCAGCAGTGATTACTGCATTTAGTGACAGTAGTGCCTTACACTACTCGTTACTGAAAAAAGCCATTTTTGGCATAACAAATTCTAACATGTTTACAGTGAGGATGTTTATCAACTTCATCATCGTGGTTTACTATTCTAACATTTTTGATTAGCACTGAACACAAAATACATCTGAGGCTAATAGTATTAAAGAAGTTAGTATACTGACCTGGTAATGGTGCTCTAAGAAAAGTCAGGGAATCACCAAAGTTATTACAAATGAAACTTGTGGCAATCCAGTAGTTGAGACATTTCACTGAAAACCACAAATATAAACCTCAGGATGATGCTAGAGGAGAGGACATGCAATCCCTAAAGTAAGTACCATATTTTTCCAAATAGTAGCCCAGGCGTTTATTTCACAAAATCGATTTTGACCCCAGGCGTTTAAAAGAACCAGGCAGCTATTTGCTCAAGGCTTTTTATTTTTTTTGCACCGACCTGCACCAGGCTGTTATTTGGTTACAGTTCCTGTCCAGTATGTTTTTTAGTGCAAAAATACTGTATAATGTAGGGGTGAGTTCGTGTACAAAAATCTCTAAACGTTTAGAGTGGGTAATTTTTTTCATGTACACAGGTTCCACCGCTGGGTGGTGCTATTGCATTATACCAGTAAAGCCCCAGTTATCTGAATACCAACTGAACGGGCCATTTAACCAATGGTTACAGGCCGCCACACCGAAATATCGCCATTCCGACGGTCCACCATCCCGAATTCTGGTCCCTGAGTCCTGACATTAAGCTATGGCGAGCCTGTAGAAGCTGTTTTCCCATTGCATGTCAGCGATTTTCACCGGGGACGCACGTGAGTATTCAGGCTGACATTACCTATTTTTCAGCGAACTCTTCTGGTAATTTTATTAAAAGGCATGGCATATAGGCCCACAGTAACTTATTATTATTATTATTATTGGGTCTTATAAGAGTGGGCTACAATGAGTACCGGGCCATCAAATGACAGCATCCGCGGTGAGAGGACACGAATTGTGTGCGCTTTTACGCACGCGGGTGTAGGTGATCACGGATATTTGATCAATCAATCAGTCAATTTTATTTATAAAGCCCAATATTTGATGTGGGAAAGATGTAGCCAGATGTATTACCTGTTTTAGATATGTGGCTGTCTGTCCGTCCGTCCATCCGTAGAATGAGTCATGTGCACCACTTCACCACCGACCCATGCGTAAAAGCACAAACAGTCCCTCAAGGAGGAACAGCCATGAGGCAATGAATGAGGAAATAATCGCCCGGGCGTTTAATCGGACCGCCGTTTAATATGCAAAATGGGGTCAAACCCCCAGCTATTAGGTGCCCGGCGGCTATTTGCCACCGGGCGACTATTTGGAAATATACGGTATACATACACTGTTTGGGAACCATTATTGCCTGTGCAAAAATGCCGTGCCAATCCATCCAGTACATGTTGGTTGTGGAATGAGCCACTTGCTAAAGGACCAACATTGACATCCCTAAAGCCACTTCACTAGCATGGCTAAAGAGCAATGGCACAATTCCCTCACAATAAATTCTATGTTTTTTAGCATTAACACAGGTATTAACCAAAACCCTTATTCATGCTGTTACAAACAACTGTTTGGACAAGTGTAATGTTTTTCCATGTGAGCGTCCCTGGAGGGGTCGCTTCAGATTTTTCCTCCCAAGGTCATCCTCCCAAACAAAAATGCAGCATATCATCAGACCAGTGCTGTGTAGAGAGAGAGAGAGAGAAAGAGAGACAGAGAGAGAATTAAAGGGAAGACTGTGGTTCATTAAATGTCATATTTATTTTCATAGCTGTAGCCATCCATTTGTCAGTGATGAATACAATGTACTCACCAGATTATTGACTGAGTCCTAGGTAAATGGTGATATTGCTAAAAGTCAGACAAAGATTATCTAAGTTTATTTGGAGAAGAAAGCAAAGAAAAACAGTTCAAACTACATTTGTAGTTGAACTGAACTTAAGTGCTTGCTGTAGTTGCCAGACAGAATGTAAGATAATCTGGCTAAACTGTCCGTGAGTGTTCCTGACCCAGGTGGACCTATTTATTGATGTCACTGCATTTAGAGATCCTTGGAATTACTGTGGTGAGTACAGTATTATCATAACCAATGGAAATAACAGAATGAGCTAAAAGAACTTAAAACCCAAGTTCCAATAAACTGTTGTTTTCCTTCACTGGTGGTAGTACCACTAATGGCAATATTAGTAGCAGAAGCAGTAATGACTTTCTAGAGAGCAGATGTGAAACATAAATGTCTGTTTTCTGCTCCAGAATTACACAAACCTCATTCAGGATCAGATTAAAATTTGTTATATGGCCACTGGCCAATTACTACAAATTTGTTTTACAAGGTCTATAACAAATGTTATTTCCTGTGAGCCCTACACCATCTTGGGTGTAGGGCTAACAAAATACATGGGAGAATAAGAGTCCATGAAGAGTGGCTGTGGCTAGATGAGACATTGCTGTAAATCAAGTGTCACCTGATCACACCACCACCATCCTCAGAAGTTTTTGAGCTAGGCTTTCTAATTTAAAGAATCACATTTTAATATTTGTCTTAATTTGAAGGCTCAAACCACAGTAGCTCACTGTGTCTTAATGATATCTTCAGCAAATTCTTCTGAGCCAGTACAAAACAATTTGTATCAAACTCCTAACTTAAAACAATATTGGTGGAGCCCTAGTGCTAAGGCACTGCCAAAACGTTAGATTTGTAAGGCATATGAAATAAAATGAGTGTGGAACCCCTGATTGGATGATTTTATCAAGTAGCAGAGATTACAGCTAAAAGATAGCATTAGAAGAGAGTGTTGGTGCAATTAATAGATATGGAGTAGGGTTGAGTTGAATACTCAGATGAAACAAATATCCAATACAGATAATGTGCTTCATATGAGTACAAGTACCATGTGTGTAAAATGTCTCAATATGCGTACTCATGATAAAGGAAAATCCTCATTTGGGTAGCTGTGTTCAATATATATATTAATATCACAACAACTTCTGGTTAGGTCCGACCTAGTCTCTCTATACACACTCTACATTCAGTGAATGTAGAGTCTGTAGGCAAACCCTGGAGAGCTTGCCTCTGGAAGAAGAGCGGAAGAGCCCTGGTTTCTGGTTGTAGGCTGTTTGTAGTCCGCATGATATTGACCAATCACGTTTGAGCCGGCTGCAGTCCGTGCGGTGAACTAACAAGGCGGAACATAATTGCCGTCACTGCAAACTCTGAATCCATCGCAACGGTTCAGCATATTTACTTATATATAAACGGAAGTTGGAAATGGAAATTCGCGTCCTCCGCCCAAATCAAACCGGAATGCCAAAAAATCGGGGGTCTGTCCCCAGAGGCTGTATCGCCGTCTGCCAGAAGTCAGACGCCGAATACAGCCGATGGGTTCCGAGAATGGGTCCGACCCACTTCTGGTTGACTCCACACCCTCTTTCAATGTAAACTCTGCCCATTCCAAATACAAATACGGATACAGAGTTGGGTTGAATAGATACAGATACAGATAATGGTGTACTCACTCAACTCTAGTCTGAACGCAAGTTTGCATGTTGCCGCACCAGATATTTTTAAAGTGTATAGTTTAATATGCTAACAAAGCAATTGTTTAAGTTTGTTAGTCATTAAGATTTTGACTTTTGGGTGCTTTTTTTAAACTTCACATATGGATAATAAACTGCTGAAACATATTTTCACATTTTCACAAAGGCTGATGAAAATGTTTAATGACAGACTAAAGATACTGGAGCAGTGGCTGTCTCAGAAAATATATGACTTTGTACTTCTACAGTACTAGCATAGTAGAAGTACAATCAGGAGCAGTGGTGTTTGCAGTAGAACCAATATGAGTAGTGGAATGCTGAAGAGGTAGATGTACTTATACTATTGATCCAGTGGGGACAGCAATACAGTGGCCTTACAATCACACAGCTCCCTTGAGAAATCTGGGCACTGCTTTGCATTGGCAGCTTGTTACTGGAGGAACACTGACACACTGATAAATGTCTCGTCACCTGGGGACATACTTAATAAACATTTTATTAACTCCTGCAAACAGCCCACAGAGGATCAAAGACATGCTTGCATGACATTTGGATGCATTCAGCTGATTGGCAATTCATCATCTTGCTTCACACTTGGCAAGGGTGTCCTTCCATTCACAATTGATTTGCCTATTTCATTGAATGCTTTCTGAGTCAATAAATTATCAGGAAAATTGGTTTTAGAAAATCATAATGCCAGTAAACACTTGCTGGGCTTTGAATTCTGAATACATAAATGTTAAGTAAAAGATATTCAATTATGATGAATGTAATTTGTTTTGGCTCTGATCTTAGTAGTCTATGACACTGTGAAGTGGATCTTTTGTCCCCTCACACAAAGTGAAAATAAACTGTGTGATAAGAATTTGTGAAATGAAAAATAATGCTAAACTGACCACAACATCCATATTATGAAACACATTTTAGCTTGTATAATGTGACTGCAGGATTTGGAGATAAATTGAATGCAAAGGTTGAAAAGTAATTTGCGGTGACTCATACTAATGTTCCACAGAAGTTCAGCAGCATAAACAATAATAGCTCTCTGGTGCATATTCAGAATGACTTATTCATGCTATAATAATGGGAATGTTAGGAATTAATCATAATTTGCTCTAGGTGAGAGGGTCAACTACGGTAAATGCCAAAGCTGTGACTGTAAAATGGAATTGGTATGTTGCTCCTGTTTCTCACCCAGCCACTTTCTGTATGCTTTTGAATTTTATACAGACTTTGTCAGTTGTTCAGGTATTATTTTTCTCAGTGGTGGTGAACTCTAAAGTCTGCTCACCCCTATTTGCCTTGTCATGCAATGACATTTTTTAATTCACCACAGTGGCAAGGCAATGAACTGTCAAAAATTACACCAGCTGGTCTTGACCAGCGCGTCCAGTGTTCAGAACTCCTCAGCAGAAAATTGTGTTTTTTTGTGAGAGACAGGCTCACATTGTTCAGAAACAGAGAGGTGAGTGTGCTTTCTATTGCAGAATTTGGCATTTTCCCCTGGTTCAGGCAGGTTTTGTAGAGTGAAATTTCACTGAAAAGTTCACAGTCTTTGACTATGAATGAAGCCTCATACTTTCCACATCCATGAATCTATTATATCAGTAATATATTCTACAATTCTATAAGGTCGCTGCTGCAGTGCCATTACTTTCTTTCCAAGCTACAAAACAAAGACTTGTCCTCATCGTTACCTTAAAGGTTAATAAAACTAACTAATTTATGCCTAAAGCTATATACAGTAGAAGATCACTTTCATTCTCATACACAGCATGATTCTTGGCAATGACTAAAAATTAATTTCAGCAAACAAATATGAGGTGTTCACTTTACATCACACTATTTAGAATAGAATTAATTTATTGCACCATCAATCTCACATTCTGCTAATGATTATGTCCAATTAAACCTGGTTTCATTAGTTTTTTTTTAAAACAAATAACTCTATGCTAATCAAAATAATTATTTTTCAGTATTTGTCTTTATTTTAAGGCTCAAACCACAGCAGCTCATTGTATCTTCATGATATCTTCAGCAAATTCCTCTGAGCCAGTTTTGCTTTGAGTTAAGTTCTGCAGAAACTCACAAACTTTTCCTCAATTTAGCCAGATGGGTTGTTTTTTTTTCAGCCAAAGGGGCTGACTTTAGAGGCAATTTACAGCCTTAAGCTGTGTACACTAACTTATGTTGTTTCAAATCAGTTGTTGGCTCTCTGAGTTTAAACCGTTGCAGCAAAATGTGTCTTTTTTTAAAGGCCTGATATGAATCAGTGCACATCTGAGACAGAGATATGCTGTATCACAGCCACAGCAATGATGGATAGTACACCTGACACAACCATCTGTTTCTTCTGTGTTTGAAATAAAAGTGAACTAAGGCTCCATTTGTTTCTGTACCCTCACCGAAGCTCCCATGCATTTTTCAGGGAGGCCCTCTCCATAATACCTGAACATTATCTTTTTGGATGTAACTTTAAAGAACAGTTTCATATGACTTGTTCCACACCTTATTGTAGATTGTACTGTTAATGTGTATGTTCGACACTTCCTTGGTGAAGTGGTTGTATCAGCATTTGAAGGCACTTAAGTACAGACGTTAGTAGTTGAACACGTCTTTTAATAGGGAAGTAACATACTGTGGATTATAAATGAACTGAAAATGGCATTCTCAGTCACCAGTGAGCAGCTTAGATGTTAAAAGCTGCTGATCAGTCTGAAAAAACCTTCATTAATAAGTTTTCAAAATGAACCGACTAAACATGTCTAGTAGGCACTCATCAATGTATTCAACCTGCTATGACATAAACCCCTGTTGTACTCATACCCAATGCAGGACCAGTGTGTACCATGATGAAAGCTGGAATATACAAGAAAGACGGTATTATACCTTCTAAACAAATACTGGCTTTTTTTATATGATTGCACTGAGTGTACTGTTTATGTCTCCTGGAAACGGTTTCTGTTGTCGTGTGGTGTTACTTGCAGCTTTGTTCTGTGTTTGGTCAAACCTGAAGATTTTTTTTTGTTTGTTTGTTTTTTTTTTAATTTCCAAGTGTCATACACCAAAGGTGCCCAGCCCTCATGGGCTTACAAGACACTTAAATCGACATGAAGGAGCCGAACAACATAACCAAAGGGAAAGCACAGGAAATGATGCTTTCATATATGCATCCACCCACCTACACACATATACATATATATACACACATACATACATATATATACCCATGGACATTTCTCACCTACATACATATTGATGTTAGGTGGTAATAGTGTTTCACACATATAGTGTACTCCTACGCTGCTCGTATGCATTTTGGATGAACTTAGCTAATAGGAATACCTTTTCTGAAGTCTGCCTTCATCAGACATTGAAAACAAATCCGGTCCATCTTCAGATAAAATTTTACAGAAAAGCCTTTGCCTATGGTCGTGATACAAAGGACAGTAAAACAAAAAATGAAATTCATTTTCAGTTTCTCCCAGATCACACAAACAACACTTTCGGTCTTCCTCAGGGATCGAATGGAAACGTCCAGTTTCTAGAGCCAGAGGCAGAATACCACACCTCAGCTGGGCACAAACTGACCTCTGAGCTCTGGATAGGTTGAGGGTGACATAGTGCTCTGGGCCATAATTACCTTTGATCAGACGATATGTTCTCAATTTTGGTTTACACTGAACTTCTTCTGACCATTTTTGTTTATAATTTTCAAATAATACTCTTTTAATTTGACTGACAGAACAAGATAATTTATTTCTATACACATATTGAAGACCAGCCATACCAAATCATTTTTCAAGCTGCCTGGCCCAAGAATAATTGTTTAAGAGATCCCATAAAAAAAATTGTTTAGTAAGTCTATTATCAGGCATATTGATCAACCTGTGCCACAATCGCACCATGTTACCCCCATGCCTTACCTCACATGGCTCCCAACCCATGTAAGTATTGGGGCCAATTTATGCACACCCAGAAAACAACGCATGGCTCTGTTCTGTACTGCTTCACACTTTATACGTTTTCCATAACCCCAGACTCCTGCACCATAATCTAAAATAGGACAAACACAAGATTTAAACAGCTGAGTGTAGGTTTTATAGCCAAGATCCCTGCAAAACTTAACCTTATTAAGGACGGCTCCCAGGGCCCTACCCGCAGAGTCCGAAGGAACGTTTTTCCTCTCCTCAAGTGTGAGATGACCATCTAACGTAAACCCCAGATATTTATACAACCTAGTGTAGGATAAAGGTGCTGACCCACAAGAAAAAGTGAAATTGGACTGCACCTGTCCCTTCTTCCTGAAATGCACAACCTATGTTTTATCTTCGTTTATCCTCAACCTCCATCTCCCACACCAGTTGTACACAACATCTAATAACATTTGGAGTTCATTTTCAGACTCTGCGAGGAGGACTAAATCATCAGCGTACAGAAGAGAGCCAACTGTAAGGTCACCCAATCTGACCCCTATGGCTGTGTGCTTGATTTCTAATACAAGATCATTTATATAAATGGCAAACAAGGTGGGAGAGAGTACATCCCCCTGTTTGACACCAGATGGAGTTGGGAACCAGCCCGTTCTATACTGATTAACCTGCACACAAGCCACTGGGGTCCGATAAAGAGCTTTTAGTGCCTTGTAAAATTTACCATCTATTCCAATATTTAATAATTTAAAGCTTAGAAGACCGTGGTGAATACAATCAAAAGCTTTGCGAAAATCAATAAAACAACAAAAAACAGATCCCCCTTCTTGTATTCTGGCATGAACTATAGTAAATAAAGAATATATGTGGTCAATACATGCTCTTTTCTTACGGAAGCCATTTTGTTCATCAGCTAATAAACCAAACATTTCCAAAAATAGCATCAGTCGCTCATTTAAAATACTGGAATAGATTTTATACACACAGCTTAAAAGGCTTACCCCCTATAGTTCATGGGGATTCTGGGATCATTGAAGAAAGAAGCTAAATGCCACATTCACACAAACTGGTGGCTGTTAGAGACAGTTGAGCTAAAGACCCATATTTTCATATAAGACCATAAACTCCTCCTCCAATTAGGAGTGGAGATCACAGACTGTATATAAAGATGGATGACATGACAGTTCCCCTAAAGTGCAGCCAAACATGGCGCACATAGCTGTCAATCATGACATCACACCCCACCCCTTCTATTCCATCAAATAACTAGTTATAACAAACTTATCCGAAAAACGAACACATACACATACATCAGCGCAATAAGAACTACCTAAAATGACAGAAACCATCTTTAGGAAAATTTTATTTGACATCTACTTTGAGTTTTTACTTTGGCCCATGTCCTATACCCTTACATGAAGGGGGCTGGGTCTATGAATTACGCTGCACCCAGCCACTAGGGGATGATCGCAGCGTAATTCATAGACCCAGCCCCCTTCATGTAAGGGTATAGGACATGGGCCAAAGTAAAAACTCAAAGTAGATGTCAAATAAAATTTTCCTAAAGATGGTTTCTGTCATTTTAGGTAGTTCTTATCGCGCTGATGTATGTGTATGTGTTCGTTTTTCGGATAAGTTTGTTATAACTAGTTATTTGATGGAATAGAAGGGGTGGGGTGTGATGTCATGATTGACAGCTATGTGCGCCATGTTGGTATACTTGCATTCTATGGTGCTGCTTAAGATTGGCGGGATAGATGTATGAGCGGGAACTTGATGCTGCAGAGATCGCTGCTGTACAGACTCTGGCTCCTAATGTAGTCACAGGCGCAAGATGGCAGCAGCCATATGCAGGATATTTTGGCTTCATTTGTGTACAGTGGGAGGAGGTGAAGTCACATGCTCTAGTTTTAAATACACTATGGTGGAGACCAAACTAAATCTTGAAGACTGTTAAATATTGGACTGTGACTTGCAACCGTACATATGTCAGACTGCATTTGGTGTTTGGTGCAACTTTACATTTGGTGATGTTAGACAGTTGAATGTGACAGATGAAGTACGTTAACAAATTATTGCCTTTTCAATAGGACATTTTGGCTTTGAGCTTTTTCAACAGCTCATTTCACTGGATGAAGTTGAACCAGATGCTGTTAAGTTATAGTGAAGATCAATTTTTAATGAAGATTTTCTGGCTAGGTTGTTATTTATTTATTTATTATTATTCATAACATCATATGCAAATAATGTGTATCACTGTAATTAGGCTCCTTGTGTTTGCAGGTATAGGGCCATTTTAACAGAGACAGCAGATGAAAAATGAGCTAGGCACATTTACATTTTAATTAATGTTGATTAATATGCACTGCCCCTGATGAATAAATAAATACAAATACAAATACAAATACTTACATTAATCAGGTGGACCGAAAAATGACTCCAATGGGAGGCTGCTGTTCTGTGAATGCTGGATGTGTAAGCAGGTAATTTGCTGACAGACAGCTTGATAATCAAACCAACAGAGATATTCATTGGCACTAGGTGCTGTGGATTCAGTAGCTTAAAAATAATATCCCAGTATGTTTTGGGCTATATTGCAATACATGATATATATCTTTAAATCTCCCCTAAACTGCTGTAGACTACTAAAATAGAAAAGTATTAAATGTATGTAAATGTAACAGTTACAATATAGTTATATAAAGTAGTTACTGTCATATTATAAAGGTAAAGTACAGTTATAATAAAGTTAAAGTATTATAATAAAGTTAGTAAAGTAGTTTTAAAGTAAAGTTTTAAAAAAGGTAAATAAAATAAAATTGCTGTGAACTTTAAGCTTCAGGTCAACAGTTAGATGTCAACAGTGAGCAGAGAGTTTCACTAAATTAGAATTTGTGAGCCTTTAATTGCCACAAATATTTATCTCATTTAATTATCCATCTTTTTCTTTCTTTATGTCAAAATAAGTGAAGCTCTTCTGCGTAAAAGTCCTCATGTCTACTACTGCCTTTCTTCTGTCAGTCTTAAATTTGGTTTGATTATCTTGAGAGGATCTTAAAAAAGCATTACATTTAATTGTATGATACCTGTAGACACCCTGTAATATCCATTCTCAAGTATTCTGTTCATTCATCATCATCATCATCATCATCATCATCATTATTTTCATCATAGTCAACCAGTCTACAACAACTTCTACATCCTCCTCCTCCCACTGATTGCTGCAGTTTGTAACTGGCACATTTTTGTGCACTTAGTTTGTTGTTAAGGCTTAGCAGGTCTGTACACACTTGCAGACCATAAGTTCCAGGAAGGCTACTTGTGCTGGGGGTCCCCAGATCCAGTCTAACAACAGCTTACCTGCAGGAATAAGTGGAAGATATTTCTCATCCATTTCAGTGAGGAGCCGAAATATCTAGAAATTACCATACCTTTGTCACTTTTGTGCAGAACAGCAGGTAATGCAGATCACTGATGCCACTTAAACTAGATGATGGTGCATACATCCTGCATCCTGCTGACACATCCAAGGATGCTCCCAGGGATTCGAGGAACTCATGTAATTTTCTGTTTCTTTTTGACAAGTTTGAGATCGCGGAGTTTTCCTGCAAAAGCACATAGGCTACAAGAGCACCACAGGTCACCTCTGAAAGTGTGTACAGACCAGTTACAAACTGCAGCAATTAGTGGGAGGAGGAAGATGATATAGAGGTTGTCAGGAACTGGTTGATATTGATGATGATGAATAATGAATGACAATGGATGTCAGTATGACATGATGCTTGTGATGATGATGATGATGACGATGATCATCATCGTCATCATCATCATCATTGGTAAAATAGGTGAATGCAAAAAGTCGAAGAGAGATTTTTTTCATTCTTTCGATCAACAGTTGGTGTCATTGAAGGTTGATACTAGGGCTGGGCGGTTTATCGATTTTTTGCAATATATCGATATATTTTCAAGCAAGATATAGATTTAGACAGTACTGTTTATATTGATAGGGTCAAGTTGATTCACATAACGCACACTGGTGGTCATACTCTTTGCACTGCTCCTCCTCACACACTCACTCACAGTTTCTCCATCAACACCCAGAGAGACACAGAGCTGCTCCTCTGTTGAACCTGTCTGTTAATTAGTCTGCGGTGCGACATCGGTCTATGTATCACACGAGCTACCCTAAATCAGGTGTGAGATGAATTAAGTTACCACAGTAGCACACGTACTGTGGGCCTTTTCCTTTTAGCTGCGTCCAGTCAAGCCATGCTGTGCCAATTTGTGTTTCCGTTATAAGTGCTGCTGCTTCACAATAAAAGCTTTTACATAAGAATTTTTAAGACTCTATAGGAATTAAGATATGTTTATTACTGAATGAGCGGAACTTTATTAGTGGCTTTTCTTCAGTTAAGAAATGTCCAATAATACCGCTGGGAGGAAAGTGACAGCAGAAACAGCCACAGTGAGATGTTGATGAAGAGCTGCAGACAGCAGGCTCTTACTACACCTCTGCAAACAGCTCACCTCCAACAGGTAAACTTCTTTTACCTGCCCTGCTGTGGGAAGACACATGCAGCAAAAATAAGAGGGGACTTTAGCCATAGATCAGCTTGCAACTGAACATGTAGCCCACTTAGTAGAAAATACTGAGATATATATTGTGTATCGCCATTCAGCCTGAAAATATAGAGATATGAATTTCTGTCCATATCGCCCAGCCCGAGTTGATACTTATGACTATATAGGGATTATTGTCTTAATATATATAAGTCTTTATATATAATAGATAAAGACTTTTTCAAAATACCAAACCAGAATGAGCCTTCATGGTTGGTACCACTTAGTGAAAATTCTGGCCTGGGTGCCTGCCATGTAATTTTAGGTGTGATTTAAACTTACTTATTGCATATGCAATTGCATAAATTGCAAAATTTTGTTTACTGTGAGTAGTTAAGTAAGTAGAAGATGAACTGATTTCCAAAAGGCAAAAAGTTAAAGATGACGTATTTCTCCAATATTATAAGCAAGATGACTTTTTTAATTAAATCTTTTACACTTTCAAAATAACAAAAAAGGAGAAGGGCCTGAGGCAAAAGTTTGGGCACCCTGCATGGTCAGTACTTAGTAGCGCCCCCTTTGGCAAGTATCACAGCTTCTTAACGCTTTTTGTAACCAGCTAAGAGTCTTTCAATTCTTGTTTGGGGGATTTTCACCCATTCTTCCTGCAAAAGGCTTCTAGCTCTATGACATTCTTGGACTGTCTTGCATGCACGGCTCTTTTGAGGTCTATCCACAGATTTTCAATGATGTTGAGATTGGGGACTGTGGGGGCCATGGCAAAACCTCTTGAGGTAGTCCATTAGGGATTTTGAGGTGTGTTTAGGGTCATTGTTCTGTTGTAGAAGTCATCCTCTCTTCAGTTTTTTTGTTTGTTTGTTTGTTTGTTTGTTTTCTTTGTTTATTTTTTGTGATGATTGATGATGTGATGATTGCTTCCAGAATTTGCTGGAATTTAATTGAGTCCATTTTCCCCTCTACCTGTGAAATGTTCCCGTGCCCCTGGCTGTGACACAACCCCAGTCATAATCGATCCATCCCCCGTATTTAACAGTTGGACACGTGTTCTTTTCATGAAATTCTGCACCATTTCTTCTTCAAACATACCTTTGCTTATTACATCAAAAAAGTTATTTTTTAACTTCATCAGTTCACAGGACTTGTTTCCAAGAAGCATCAGGCTTGTTTAGATGTTCCTTTGCAAATGTCTGATGCTGAATTTTGTGGTGAGGACACAGGAAAGATTTTCTTCTAATGACTCTTCCATGAAGGTCATATTTGTGCAGGTGTTGCTGCACAGTAGTACAATGCACCACCACTCCAGAGTCTGATAAATCTTCCTGCAGGTCTTTTGCAGTCAAACAGGGGTTTTGATTTGCCTTTCCAACAATTCTATGAGCAGCTCTCTCTGAAAGTGTTCTTGGTCTTCCAGACCTCAACTTGACCTCCACAATTCCTGTTAACTGACATTTCTTAATTACATTACCAGCTGAGGAAACAGCAACCTAAAACCACTTTGCTATCTTCTTATAGCCTCCTGCATTGTGGGCATCAATTATTTTAGTTTTCAGAGTGCTAGGCAGCTATTTAGAAGAGCCCATGGCTGCTGATTGTTGGGACAAGGTTTCAGGAGTCAGAGTATTTTTAAAGCTTTAAAATTTGCATCATCTGGCCTTTCCTAATGATGACTGTGAAAAAGCCAGAGCCCTAACAAGTTAATTAAGGTCTGAGACCCTGGCAAACGTTGTCTGACAGCTTGCTTGCTTAAAGGGCCAGTGTGTAATATTTGGCATGGTTCATTGTCAAATCTGAATCTGAATCTGAATATTCTACCCATTAATATGTTTATATAAGTGTATAATCGCTATAAAATAAAATTTGTTTGGTTTTCGTAGCCTTATAATTATGCTTTTATATATTTATATAGCAAGGGCCTTGCTTTAGAGAGGTCGCCATCTTGTATGTACGGCAGACCGAGCGGACAATCCAGCCAGCCAGAGAACGCGTTTCGCGTGTATAAATAAACCAACGAAGACAGTGGAAGGAAGGAAGAAGGAGGAGGAAACAGCAGAGTGTTAGTAGTTCGTCGATAGAGAGTAGTGAAAAGTTTTTTTAGTTATAAAGTTTGCGAATGGACCACACTTACCACGCAACAGGAGAGAATGAACCCAAACCGTCATCTGCGAGAAAAAGAAGACGCAACTTCACTCCTTGTGATGCACTCTCTGCTAATGATATATCTCCCCAACGATGGTAGCACTGAATCCCATTTTGTGCAGCAAAATGGGAGCGGAGGATTCAGCTTCTCTTCTCGCCCGCTCAGCATCCAAGTTCCTCATCTGCATGCTCCAGTTCAAACAGGTATGGCTCTGGGTCTGTGTCTGCTACAAGAAACTCTTCAAAATCGCGTTCAAAGTTGTCCATTGCAGCTACTATAGTCCGGAGATATTGCTAGGCTAAATAAACAGCTGAGCTCTGTTTACCGGCTACGCTGTCAGTCAGTGTGTGGGGTGGAGATTGGTGGAGCAGAGAGGGGAGGGGGTACCCGCTAGGTACTGTAAGTGAGTATGTGTGTATTAAGTGTGTGTGTTACGCTAGAAGAGTCAGAGTTTGGGACGGAGTCTTTTACCCCCTGGAGTGTTACCGGAGTTTTTGGAGTTATCAAATAAACAGGCCTTTTTCCTGAACGCTCCTCTGGTCTCCTGCTCGTGAGTGATTCATTACAATATTGTAACATGGTTTAGATTTCTAAATAAATATTCACCTCGTCGCTAGATAGACCTACTCCTGAAAAACTCTTGTCTGCGCAAGGCTTTTTGTCCCTACGAGGCCACTGTCATTTACCCGACGGGAGAGGTGAGCGAGTGAGCCCTGAAATGTAGAATTTGACCACTGATGTCACTGTTTTCAACGGTTTTCAACCCATTTTACACAGTGGCCCTTTAAAATGTTGAAAAGCATATTTCATCTTTAGCTTCATGCCTTTTGGTATTGGTACATGAGATCTTACAATAGACTGCACACAAGCCTACTGTGCAGATACTGTAGGCCAATAATGACAAAGCAATGACTGTCCCAAAAAACAGTAAAGCTGCTCATTTGAAATGGTTGCAACACATTGCAAAGTACTTGTGTGGACATTAAAAACAAACTGGTACTGAAAAAATGTTGCCACCTTGGGTGGTACCAAATTCTGGCCTGGCCCATGGACTAACTGTCCTGTTGGAGGCCACTGCCATTGGGGAGTACTGTTGCCATGAGGGGGTGTGCTTGGTCTGCAACGGTGTTTGGGTGGGGGGAGCATTTCAAGTGGCATCCACAAGAATGCCAGGACCAAAGGTTTCCCAGCAGAACATTGCATTGTAGCAAGATTTTAAATGTTATTCACTTCACCAGCCAGTGGGTTTAATGTTTTGATTGGTGTTAGGATCGGCATACATCTCGTATATCACAGCATAGCCTAGAAATATTGAGATATATTCATAAGTTATATTGCCCAAACCTATTGCCACAACGCCTTCAGCCTCCAGCTGTGGTAGTTGAAACTTGCCACCGACAGAAAGTTGTAAACACACAGCTCCAAATGTGTTTTCACAGAAACATTTGCGTTCTGTTATTTGCATCTTTGTTTAAAGAGCATGCAGAAGGACATAAATAATACAGAACAGAATGACTGAAGAGCCTATATGGTTGTACATATAAATGTCTAGCATGGATGGCTGCTACAAATTATAAGCCAACGTACAAATAAATCACACCTTAGTCACACACACCCACAGATACAGAAAGACACACTAACTTAGTGATTTCTGTTTCATCAGTGCTGTTCTATTTCACCACAAAATGAGTAGGCTGGTGCAGAATCTAAGAGATTGTCCCCGGAGTGCTCCTTTACACTGTAACTACACCTTCCTAATAATAACAGTTTTCTGTGTGTGTGTGTGTGTGTGTGTGTGTGTGAGAGAGAGAGAGAGAGAGAGAGATGCTGTAGCATGAGCGATAAACAGGAGCAGTGTGTGTGTGTGCGCGTGTGTGAGAGAGACAGAGATCTGGACGCTTTCTTAACTGACGTAACACTTGCCTCAGGGTGGAAGGGGAGAAAACTTGGTCTCTCCACCATTTGTCAGATCGCCCATTCGCCTCCCTTCAACACGATTTTCCTCCTGGGCTTCTTGCCTCCCCCTCGCATACACACATACGTTCACACTACATGTACATCCATTCTCCAACAATGACACCCATGCTTCAACGCCATGAGTTGTCTCAAATGAAGAGCTCAAAAGGAGCTCCCAAAGGGCTGAGGGGAATCTCTAATAAATGTGAAAATTAATTTATTAATGGTGGATTCACACTTTAAATCCAACTCACTGTGTGTAATCACAAGCTTTTCTTAGAAAAGGACTGCCTACATTACATGTTGAAAATAAGAGTAAATTTAGCACCAAAATGAATACTGTCACAGCCTGGTTAGTCATCCAGTGCACATCACCATAAGGTTTATCAGGTGTTGATTCAAAACAGTTCACAGAGGTTGAAGTCTGGGTTACCCTGGCATAAATTTTTATTTTGTGGTTGTGGAGGAAAATGCTAAACTGCCAATATGTCTGTGCACTCATGCCAACAAAAACAAATGTCTGCATATATACAGTATCATATTTGGCCTCAGAAACAAACCTGACACTGATGATATTCCACCATGGAAACCATTTTTCCAATGTTGCCACCCTGTAACAGTTTTGTGGCCTTGACCTAAGTGTGGCTTGTATGGTTTATGCACCTTTTGCAGTGTGCAAATGATTTAATGACTCTGAAATGATATGCTCTGGAGGACACTTTGCCCTGGGCAAAGACATACATGTCCAGGGACGCTGTATGGGAAATATATGCACACCAAATACAAATTCTCTTGAGCCTTCAAGGATGGTGTGATTTAAACTCTCAAAAGTCTCTTGAGTATGGTTCCTTCATTATTGCTCTTATACGTTTCATTGCCTGACTTTAACATAATTCAAGGCTGGAATTCTTCTCCACGGCAACAGCACTTCTCATTGAATCACCATTATTGATCTCCAAGGCAACGCTAAAGCATCAATCCTAGTCATCGTCACCCCACCCAGTTTCAATAGCCAGGATACAGCTTCACTGACCTTTAGTGAGCTCAATATGTCATATCTGTCATATTAACACTGACTTCATGGATGGTAAAAATCAGAAATAAATGGCTTTAAGCATGAAGCAATAGCAATAGTTGGTGCTATAAAACAAACAGCTCCATACTTCTGATACTTGTCAGATGATATTACTGAGGAGTTAAACTATTTATGTAAATGTACAATGTTTTTGTTTTACAATGTAATGTTTTTCAGCAACACTTTAGGTCCCAATATTTAGCATTCATAAGTATATGAAACCTGTAATAAATAAACAGATATAAGTAAGCAGAAATAACTGCATGAAGTTATGAACAGATAATGTCAGTATAGAAAAACAGTTTGTAAAATGTCTTCATAGAAAATTTTGTATTTGTTGACAAATTGCTGTCCATTAATACACACTTAAAATGTCCTTATAGCTGCATACAACTACATTATAGTGTTATAAACACTTTCATAAACGATAATATACTGATTACAGTGTAAATACTAAACAGGGTGACTAAAAGTAGAGTTTTCAAATGGTATCTTTCAATGTTTGGAGCACCGCAGACTAAATGCAGTTCACCTCCATTCTTCAGTAGCTTCAATTCAGTTAATTTACTTCTTTAATAATTAGTTCCTGGGGGTAGCTGGTTTATAGCAGACGAAATAAAAGAGGTAAACAAGAAATAAAAGACAAATAAATACAATCTATATGAAGGCACAGCTTGTATTGTGGTATAACAAAGTACAATCACGGTAAGTCCACATGCACACAACCCAACAATTAAATTGTTATTAGGTAATTTGATGGCTGACGGGATTCGTGAGTGTTAATATCCATTGAACCTCATCTTGGGCAGGCAGCAGTCAATACAAGTGGGAAGAGGGAACAATTCTCCATGGAAAAACGATGTTGAACCTTCTGGAGAGCCTGTCCTTCACAGTGCTGTCAGTCTTACAGAACTGTACGTTGCTCTTATTGTTTTACTGACCAGGTCACGCATATAGGCAGGGGCATTGTGCAGTGAAGCCAACAAACCATGAAAAAATGTGAAAGACCACAAAGTTGACTCAATTAAAGGCAAATAAAGCATTCTGATCATGGTTCTCTCAATGCTTAATGACCTGAGCTTCCTTAAGTTGGCCTGTTTTACACAAAGAATCAGCATGTGGTGGCTGAAGTCTCAGCAGAAGATATTCTAAAACCTAAATTCAGACCAACATCCTTTTCTTGGAGAAAAAAACATCTTGTTAAACTAGCCCTTCAATCCACTGAACAGTTAGCAAAAGAAACAAAGGGTTACTATCAGTAATCATCATCACTAAAACCAGGACTTAAATATTCCTCTTCCCATTCAAGAAAACGCTCCAGAGCCTAGAAAAAATGATTTTATGTGCTCTAATGAACATTTACATTGCACCATATAATATAATGTGGAAACAAACCAGTCAAAACTTTTTTTAGGTCTTTATCAAGGAAAACAAATACATATCTCAAATGACTGTAGCTTGTGTGTGATTAATTGTGGGACGGATCGCTGGGCTTTTATTAATGTGTGCAGGTGGGTTTTCAAAAATGGACCCGTGAAGGACTCCACATTGTGCAGCTGCCACATTATCAGAATTGACTGCTGTATTTTTCCTTTCTTTCTTGTTTTTTTTTTACTGTTGTTTTTTTTTTTTTTTTTTACGAGATCCCACTAGAGGATGTCGGGCCCTAATGCCACCCTCACAAAGTCTTGTTTCTGAAAGTTTGGTCAGAAAAATGCACACCAGTAGCCTGCTGGAGGTCATTTTGTGGGGCTCTGGCAGTGCTCCTCCTGTTCCTCCTCACAAAGGAGCAGATACCGGCCCTGCTGCTGGGTTGATGCCCTTCTATGGCCCTGTCCAGCTCTCCTGGCGTGTATCTCCACCATGCTCTTGAGACTGTGCTGGGAAACACATCAAACCTTCTTGTAGCTGCACATATGGACATGCCATCCTGGAGTAGCTGATTGGGCTGCAGGTACCACCTCATGCTACTAGTAGTGACAGGGACACTAGCAGAACACAAAACTAGAGAGGAATCAGTCAGGAAGGAGAAGGAGAGAGCAACTGTCTGTGGCCACCACATGTAAAACCATTCCCTTTTTGGGGGTTGTCTTGCTTTTTCCTCTGCATCACACGTCACTTTCATTTGCACCAAAGCAGGTTAAACTGATTGACAATCTTGTGCTTCCTAAATGGACAGATTGATGGACTAACTTGGTATTATATTATGATGATTAAGTGTTCAAAGTGTTTTGAGCAGTGTGTTGATCCAGGCATCAGAAAATCTTAAAAAAAAAAGGGAAAAAGATATTTGAGTGAACTGATTTTTTTCCTCACCCCTAATGTAAATGGGACAAATGGTGAATTCTCACCCACTTTGTCACAAGGAATAAATGACAATATGTAAATAATGGTTGAACTGTTGCAGTCTTTATACCCTACATCAGCAGTGTGGACTGTCAAAGTGTTGCCCCTTCACGTTTTATGAAAAGCAATTGATCTGAGCCGGAGTTTGTTCATTAACTGCTGTGACTGTGTAGCCTCTGAGTTATGACTGCCCCTGCATACTGCACTTGTAGATTCTGCCTACGGATGGAGCAGTGGAGAAATAACTGGTTGTAATATGTGCAGCAGACTGTAGCTCACCAGAGACATTGTCAGGGAGTACAGCACTGTCACAAGATGTGGCCTTGAGGAGACCAGAAAATGCCAGCAGGTTGTCTCAGCTGTGGAGTGACTCATTGCTCAAAATCTGGACAAAGAGTGCAGTATTTTAAGCTTAGCATCAACAGATGTACACTTATTTATGCTTGCTGGAACACAGTCATAAAGTCAACCTCATAAAAATCAATGTGTGTTGTTATTAAACAGAAAATGTTTCTGACTTTAATTAAGCTCTGCAATGGCTTCATTCTTTATTGATAATTGGCCTTTGCTTTTATAAAACCTCACTACATGATATCAGATTATACTATGATGGAGAAAAATATGTAATACATGAAAAAGAATGCGATGAAAGAAGACATGGATCCATTTCAGTGGATGCACCACTTCATCTGGGTCTTACAAGTTACTGTAAGCTTTTCTCATCCAAAATTCAATTTAGTGCTGAGCCATTCAGGACAAAATCCAAATCAAGGAACACTAAAGTACTCTCAGTCAGAGCTCAGAGAACAGTTTCACATGCCTGTCTCTCTAGCAGAGTGCAGCAGTGTGACGATGTGTCAAAGCTACTCGGGGAGAACAGGATAGCAATACAGTCATTGGAATGGTGACATAGTTTTGGAGCTTTGATCATAGCAGAGCTTTTGAAATACCCACGGTGATCCTGAAAGCTCAACGCTCTGCTCCTTAAGACAACACATGCAAATAGATAAAACACAAAACAAATGAAGACAATATCAATTTGACAATGTGCAGCATTTACTTATGAAACATACTGCAAAGAGTGGTTTCTCTGCATCAAGAAACCTCCATTAGCATTGCATTACACATTTAAAAAGCACCCACACTGCACTTAAAGCTGTAACATTACTTCATGGCACTTCTTTCATACAAGACACAGAACTACATTTCCTAAACAGGCGATGCACTGTAAGAGTTGCAACCCATTTCATGAACAAATCTCCAGACGATAAAAACATGTGAATTAATAATTTATTCTAGTGGGCAGTGAGAAATATGAAGAAGACTATGTGATCATTTGATCCTTATGCAAGTACAGCAAAGATAAATTGCGCACGTTAAGGGGGTCTCCCATAGAAAAGTGCAGAGGCATGGGCTAGGTTGGGAGCTCACCTGGTGTCTGATGGAACACTGGATAAGGTCTATTTATCAGCCTGCCTCAGTGAGAGATAGCCCTGCCAGCATATCCACTGCTCACGACGGGCTACCTTGAATAAATAATGGAAGATCTCTGGGAGTGAGGGGGGCACCCCTGCCATTGACCACAGCTAAAATAGGATCCTCTGCCACTGGATTGTATGGGAGTGTCAGCTCAATGATGAATTGCTTTTATTGGGCTGATAAGGCTTTTTTTTTATCAATATATCACCACAGCATGTCCGCAGAGTTGATACAAGAGGGACAAATATTTCATGAGTAGCTTTAAGGTGTTTTTTTTCTATTTTTGAAGTGAATGGTCTGAATCTCAGTCATAAATTAGTTGACATGTACTGATGAAAAAATCTATCCCTAACTGGAAAAGTACACTCACTAGAATGTAGATCTGCACCAGGCAGCCCAAGCTGATCACAGCCACACCTGATGAGTCTCCAGCAGACCTGCCACAGCATGTCCCAGAAGAAAATATGCACCTCATCTATTTTTGACAGAGCTGCAGTGCATTGCACAGAGCAATTCAAGTTCTCCTGCTAACAGGCACTGTATGTGAAATGTAGATACAATGTATTCATGAGTTTTTGATAACTAAAACACAGCCACAAATCTTTGATCCATCTTGTAACTGGATGGTATTAACTTTTTCTGTAGGCTACAGCACAACAAGGCAGGAAATTATAACAATTAACACATTAAAACAGACAAAAAAGAAAACATTTAGCTACATAGCCGTCTTACTTACCTACTCAGGACAGAAGCACAAATATCAAGGAAAAATGACTCAATCAACATATCTGAATAATCAAACAGGCAAAACGTTCTGCTTCTGAAACACTCCTGGTGTGGTATAACACCTTGCGAAGGCAAAACAAAACCGGGCGGGTTGCAGCAATGGCAGCTGCTACATGGTGCAGCTGCACTCAATGGAATTGTTCCTCCAAACTCCCTTACAGTCAAGATGTTAGCAAAGATAACAAAAAGAGGGTCTAATTCATCTCATATTGTGTCCAACTTTAGTGGATTAGAATGTATTGGGTACAGAACATAGAAAGTAGAAATAATTTTTGGAGCAACCGTGATGTCTTCCATTGGTCCATGGACTCTCATTTTGTAGCCTGGAGTTTGCCATATACCATCGCCATCTTGATTGTTGTAACCAGAAGTGATCATATTTGGGTGAGAGGCTGGAGATATGGAAGAGTGAGGGGTGGATCTGACTGAGAAGAGCAGACAGCCTGTCACTTAAAGTGGCCTTCCATTAATTAGGCAGCTTAGGCTGCCCGGACCCTATTGTTATCCTGCATGTTCTTCTTCTTCTTCTTCTTCCGAGGAAATCCTACTTCCCATGTGCGAAAAATCACCAAACTTTGCACAAAGGTCCAGTCCCATGCCAGATTGCCTCAGCTGCAAAAACAGGCCAATAGTCCTGATGGTGGCGCTACAGCAAGCCTCTAAAGTTCAAAATTTTGAAAATTCACAACAAATCAACCATATGTGCTACAGATTTGCAACTTTCACCAAAATGTAGTTCCAATACTGAAGAAACTTTTGTACCTTTAAACCTATTGCAAATTATGAAGTCCATCGCTCTTTTTTTCAAAAACTGTAAAACTTATTAAACCTATCTCCTCCCACAATTTTTGCTCAATTGACACCAAACTTGCTACAGAGCATCTTCAGACTGTCCTACACAAATGATCCACACAGATTTTTGATTTATCGAAAATTGAGCCTACAGTGCATCAAAATGTTTGACTGTAAACGGTGTGGTGTATTTTCGGATTTTTGTCTTAATAACTGAATTTTTGACAGCCGTTTGAAATCTGCCTTTACACACTAACAGCTGCTGTCTTGCACACAGGTGACTGGCTTAGTCAATTTGTGAAGGTACATGTGACATTTCCATTTGCCAATTAGCTCAGTGAGATAGAGGATGGTTCTTGGTGTTGAAGATTGTGAGTTCAAGCCTCAGCTCATGCAACATTTCCATATGAAAAATCTACCCAAACTTTTCATAAAGGTCCAGTCCCATGCCAGATGTCCTCATCTGTGAACTTTGAGACAAAATGAGACAGGTGACAGAGAGACAATCTAGATGGAATCCAACCTTTCAACCTAGATTATCAATCCTTGACCTGGGCCATAATAAAGTCTTGACCTGGGCCCCTAACTGATCATAACAGTCCCAAGACATCAAACAATATGGCATGTCAGATACTACACTTACTTTTGGAGCCAGACTCAAGTGGATGTTTAAACAACTGCAGTTTTTGGCACTTCCACATGGCTTCATTTTTCAGTTGTGTTTGTAGCTCCGGTTCAAGATGACACCAAACTTTTCAATGGATGTCAGTTTTTGAGCCACGACAAAGGGCAAAATGTGGCCTGCAGTAGACCTTGTTGTTTGTTTGTTTGGTTGGTTTTCTTGCCTTCATTTCAGTTAAAGATAGACAGGGAACTGGTAGAGGGGTGACATGCAGTTTTATGGACTCAGTCTTTCATATGTCCGGTACAAGCTCTATTTGGTGAGCTACAGGGTGCCCCAGGCTTGTGGCTAAAAAGCCAAGCGGATTTCCAAGGAGTCATCAGTCAATGACAGTATAAAACTGTCAATAAAACAGGCTTTTTAACAACTGTGAAGCACTGCAGCCAGAAGTGTTTCTTGAGCATACAGTCGTAAATATACAGTACAGGCCAAAAGTTTGGACACACCTTCTCATTCAATGCGTTTTCTTTATTTTCATGACTATTTACATTGTAGATTCTCACTGAAGGCATCAAAACTATGAATGAACACATGTGGAGTTATGTACTTAACAAAAAAAGGTGAAATAACTGAAAACATGTTTTATATTCTAGTTTCTTCAAAATAGCCACCCTTTGCTCTGATTACTGCTTTGCACACTCTTGGCATTCTCTCCATGAGCTTCAAGAGGTAGTCACCTGAAATGGTTTCCACTTCACAGGTGTGCCTTATCAGGGTTAATTAGTGGAATTTCTTGCTTTATCAATGGGGTTGGGACCATCAGTTGTGTTGTGCAGAAGTCAGGTTAATACACAGCCGACAGCCCTATTGGACAACTGTTAAAATTCATATTATGACAAGAACCAATCAGCTAACTAAAGAAAAACGAGTGGCCATCATTACTTTAAGAAATGAAGGTCAGTCAGTCCGGAAAATTGCAAAAACTTTAAATGTGTCCCCAAGTGGAGTCGCAAAAACCATCAAGCGCTACAACGAAACTGGCACACATGAGGACCGACCCAGGAAAGGAAGACCAAGAGTCACCTCTGCTTCTGAGGATAAGTTCATCCGAGTCACCAGCCTCAGAAATCGCAAGTTAACAGCAGCTCAGATCAGAGACCAGATGAATGCCACACAGAGTTCTAGCAGCAGACCCATCTCTAGAACAACTGTTAAGAGGAGACTGCGCCAATCAGGCCTTCATGGTCAAATAGCTGCTAGGAAACCACTGCTAAGGAGAGGCAACAAGCAGAAGAGATTTGTTTGGGCCAAGAAACACAAGGAATGGACATTAGACCAGTGGAAATCTGTGCTTTGGTCTGATGAGTCCAAATTTGAGATCTTTGGTTCCAACCGCCGTGTCTTTGTGAGACGCAGAAAAGGTGAACGGATGGATTCCACATGCCTGGTTCCCACTGTGAAGCATGGAGGAGGAGGTGTGATGGTGTGGGGGTGTTTTGCTGGTGACACTGTTGGGGATTTATTCAAAATTGAAGGCACACTGAACCAGCATGGCTACCACAGCATCCTGCAGCGACATGCCATCCCATCCGGTTTGCGTTTAGTTGGACGATCATTTATTTTTCAACAGGACAATGACCCCAAACACACCTCCAGGCTGTGTAAGGGCTATTTGACCAAGAAGGAGAGTGATGGAGTGCTGCGGCAGATGACCTGGCCTCCACAGTCACCGGACCTGAACCCAATCGAGATGGTTTGGGGTGAGCTGGACCGCAGAGTGAAGGCAAAGGGGCCAACAAGTGCTAAACACCTCTGGGAACTCCTTCAAGACTGTTGGAAAACCATTTCAGGTGACTACCTCTTGAAGCTCATGGAGAGAATGCCAAGAGTGTGCAAAGCAGTAATCAGAGCAAAGGGTGGCTATTTTGAGGAAACTAGAATATAAAACATGTTTTCAGTTATTTCACCTTTTTTTGTTAAGTACATAACTCCACATGTGTTCATTCATAGTTTTGATGCCTTCAGTGAGAATCTACAATGTAAACAGTCATGAAAATAAAGAAAACGCATTGAATGAGAAGGTGTGTCCAAACTTTTGGCCTGTACTGTATGCACACAAAATATTAGGCTGAATGGTCCAGTAGTATGCAAGATTATCTGCAGATAGACAGGTACGCATGCACAAACACGACCAAATGCAATATCCCTGTCAGCCTTAATTATTTTAAATTTTTCACCTCTTGGACTTGTAGCTACAATTGCTCTTACAGCTTATACTGAAATCCATTTTCTGGAGTAATAACCAGGTCTCAGCTCTATAACTCTGAAGTGTGTCAAGGGATTTGGACCTGTCAAAAAGCAACAGATGGAAAGACAACTGTGAAAGTTTTTACACTCCACATTGAAGTTCAATGGGAATAACACATCAAGGTTAAGGACTCCACTGGCTCAAATCAAATGCTGAAACAAAATGTCCAAAACAAGACAGACATTATCCCTGAGGACAAAGTATTGGATATAACACTTTTGTAGAAAGATGGAATGTCCGTTTCCTTTTTATAAAAATAAAGACTGATTTAATTCATCTGGAGATATAAACAAATACTACCCATAGCAGATGTTTGTCTCATAAAATAAAAGAAGAAAGTGTTGTTTCTCTTACTTCCCTTCGGCAGCAGTTGTGCACCACATCTGGAAAATTGCTACTACTAACTCAATTAAACATCTAATTTAAAAATCTAACTGTTGCTAAGTTAAAAATCTGTTGCCTCAAAACAAGGGCTAGTTTATGCATTTAAGAGGTGTCTGACAGAGAGATGCCTTTAATCAAAGTTTTTCCCTTTGAATTTTACAGCACATGTCGTAATAAGTCTTAAAATACACAACTTCTCCATATTAAATGGCAAAATATATTGTTTGTCCATGCCCCCCAAATTGACACTCAGAGGTATTTTTTGATCTGACATCTCTGTCAGCAGCACCACATCATTTGTCTGTATAGCTTTCCAAAATCACTGTTTCAATATAAATCTGTTTTATGATCTTACACCACTATGCTTAAGGTTTGGTTAGGTTTAGGTACAAAAAACAAAAAGGTTTCTGAAAAGATCATGGTTTGGGTTAAGAAAAGCAATTTTGCTAAGATAACTTTATCAAAGTAATGTGAGCTGTCCTGGTTACAATAATAAACACAAAGTTAAGGTTATGGAATGACTGAGACCAGTTGTCGACTTTCGGTTGGAAACGGGATGCCAGCCATGCTCAAGGAGGCAGCTATTGACAGATATCGCCCAGCTAAGTTACGCCCAGCTAAGTGAACACTGAACTTTGTTTCCCATTCAATTTGAGCTCCATCCGGCCGCATCGTTTCCATATGGTACCGTTTATTCTAGAATGGGGACTGTTTACATGTGCATATTGGTATAATTACACTCTGTCTACTGTTGTTTGTACTGATACTGTACATATTGGTATAATTTACTGTGAGTTGTTTGTACTGGTTCTGTGCAGGGCCGTCGCAACCAGACAGGCAAGCTAGGCAATTGCCTAGGGCCCCGAGCTGGAAGGGGGCCCCCTACTAGCTGCCCCATTAGGGGGGATTCCAACGTGTTGTCGTTGTTGCAGTGTCTATAGGGGTTCCATCATATTGTCATTGATATGGACCAATGTCAGCCGTCTCTGGGGGCCCCCTTCCAGCTCGGGGCCCAAGGTAATTGCCTAGTTTGCCTGTCCGGTTGCGACGGCCCTGGCGAGTGGCAGTGGAAGTAGGGTGACCAGACGTCCCGTTGCAACAGTGTGATGCAACACCACTGACGCTAGGTGGCGCCAAGCTAAAAAAAAAAAAGAATCCTATCTGTTGCCTCTTTAAGCAATGTAACCATGGCATGACCCCAGAATCACTTAGTTGTATTTGTCACTGTTTCAGTGTGTTCTGTTAATCAAAGTAAATTATAATGTCCAAAACATTATCAACACATTCTCACTTCGACCTCATGACATACTGACACTTGGTCATGGACTTTCCACATCGATATATGTCGTGCAAGGTACCCTGGGTGCATTGTTTGTTGATGATCTTGAATGCCGTGTTAAGTTCTGCCTGTTACGTGCAATGTGTGTTTTCAAAATATACTTCTGTTTTCATGGGAAATGTACAGTTTGCATACAGTCTCTTTCAAAATAAACACACTCCATTGTTACAACACCACAATGATGTTTTTTTTCCCTTCAACAACAAATGCATGTTGTTACATTTAGCCAACACATGAAATGCAGCAGGTGGTTAGGTTTAGGCATCAACAGCAGGTGGTTAGGTTTTAAAAACAAAAACAAAAAACCCCCCCAAAAAACAGGGTTTTACTTTACAATCTCACAGGATCAGTCTCACCAATGTGTGACATCATGGTTCTTACGTCCATTATTTTATACAGTTTATGGTCCTGAGCAGAGAATGAAGTCATGCTCTCTCTTTGCATGCTGTTATTCACACTTCTCTGTCGTTTGTTGTGGCAGCTGGTCCAATTGCACATGTGCATGTGCATGTGCATAGAACATGTGAGCCCCTGAGTGTGTCACACTGGCTAGCTAATTGTTGCTGCTCTGCACTGTGTTCACACTGAGCATACCACTGATAACACTATCCTAACCCACGAGCTTCTTCGCAGAAGTGTAGCGCCCACCCTGATGATAGTCTCATTCAGTCTGACAAACAAAATTAGTGTCCATGTGATTTAAACAGACTAGATCAGTCAGAGATAAAATTAACCTTAAGCTACCCTTTGAACACCCTCTTTCAGCTCAGTGTACCAACACTTTTTATCCCTGTTTGACTTTCCTCCGTGGTTTGGAATGTACCTTGATCAATAATGCAACGGTCTCCACATAAAGTGGCTAAAAGATGGGAGGCAGCCCTTTTACTTGAATACTACTAAAAATGCATTAAAACCACAGTGATAGGGAAGATGTGATCAGGGGGCTACAGGTGTGATTGCCACAGGTTATCACAGAACACCTTCTCCAGCTGCACTGAGCATATGCAGAACAAAAATATGCCTCCATCCCTCAAGAAAAGAATGCGTGAAAAAAACAAGCTTGCCACCTGTTGTTGGAAAACCTGACTGAGACTTTTAGCTGTTTACAGTCAGACAAACTCAGTGATACTGCTTTAATGACTTTGAAGCCAGGCAGTAAACTCAGCCTAGTATGGCCTCATGGATGTAAGACCTCAAAAGTAAAGAAACACAAAAAACTTCTCCTAAGATGGATGGCTCATCTAACTTGATACATTTTGTAATTTGCATATTTATGAAGACATTAGTTTCTGTATGACAGAGCTGAGCTCAAGCTTCTAACCTTCATCAAACAGCTGCATTATGAGTTGTGTGCTCGCTGTTAGGCCTCTCAGTCTGTGTACAAAGCACTCTTCTTTACCAAAAAAAAAAAAAAACCCTACACAAGATGTTAATACATTTATGATAGTATAGTGTTATGTAAATCACTCATTTTGAGAAAGAAGTGAGACAAAATCCTGTGATTCTGAGATCATAATATATGCGGCAGTAGCTCAGTCCATAGGAACTTGGGTTGGAACCCAGAGGTCGCCTCTTCGAGTCCCCGTCCAGACCAATGGAGCGTGGACTGGTGGCTGGAGAGGTGCCAGTTCACCTCCTGGGCACTGCTGAGGTGCCCTTGAGCAAGGCACCAAACCCCTCAACCGCTCGGGGCGACTGACCAAGGCAGCCCCCTCACTCTGACATCTCTCCTCTTTGTGCATGTATAGGTCCTGTTTGTGCATGTGTGTGTCTTTTGGACCTGTGTGTAATTGACAAGCAAGAGTGAAAACATTGAATTTCCCCTCAGGGGGATTAATAAAGTATATAAAATTAAAAAAAAATAAATTAAAGAAGAATTATGTATGCAGCACATATGCATAACCTATTAATTTAGAATTGTGACTCAATTTGAATATAAAAAAGAAATTTAAATCAACATGTGCGGTGTAAACTTTCTTTTCACAACGAGAATGTTCTTCCAACTGCAGCAAAATCTATTTTCTCAGCTTTTCTCAACTACCTTGCCTCAAATAAACATATGCATCCACCCACAAGTGAGGTCCTGGCCCACTTTAGTCCACTCTTCCTTCACACATAACCTGGGGTTGTCTGCAAATGAAACCACTCTCTTGCTTCCCTAACTACAGACAATAAAGCTACCACAATGAGAAAGGTGCTCAGTATGAAGGCGAGGATTGCTCATGGAAAACACATTTCAAGTAGTTCCGTGGCATAGCGTACACCGAAGATGAAGTGAGTTGAAGAGGCAATAAAGTTGCTTACTGTGGGATGCTGACTAACAAGATGAAAAAAAGATCAGTGCATGATGCCTCATCTTTCATTCTGGGACAATTAGAAGTTAGTGTTTGCCTCTCTGCAGGCCATAGATACTCCCCCTGCTTTATGCAAGCAAAGATACAACAACCGTTATTCTTTGGCTCTGCAGGACATGAATTAGCCCCTCCTGGAGGTACAGAGAAATGTCCCTTCCATGATAGACCAGGGTGAACCAAGCAACAACCTACAGATCAATTTCCCAGCATTCACAGTGGCAGAGCCAAAACCCAGAGGCTTGTCCAGCTCATCATCCCCATCCGTCTTTAGATTAATAATCTATAACCTAATCCATCCTCTTATATAGATTAGATCTGGCTCAGGAGGAATCCCTGAAGAAATAAACACTTCAGTGCTCGAAGATATGTGTGTGCAGCAGTTACCATTTGTTATTCCAGAAATTAAACACAGAAAGTCTTTTGAGCAGCAGCATAATGCAGTTATTAAGTGACATTAGATGTATTTTCAATATTCTGTTTTTCTTCTGTTGCAAAAGAATGATGATAGGGAAATGCTGTAAACTCGCCTTTAAGGCAGCAACAGCAAGGATTTAAATAAGAAATCAATACTGTTTAAAGGGCTATTGTCATGATTTATGTTACACTGTCTCTTTATAGGGAAACTAACAAGAAATGCATTTTTTACTGTTACATGCACAAAGCTGGGTTTTATAAAACGGGGCAGGTAGTACATTTCCTGCAAAAATGCAAATTTTGGTTGCACATTAGTACAAACAACGTTGAGCCATAGTAATGTGTGCAGCCTCAGTTATCTTTAGGAACAAAAGGAGTGTCAGACACCATCTGCAGAAAACACACTCCTGACATAAAACAATCTTTCTTTGAACAAAATGGGCATCTTGTTTTTTCTACAAACCACACACATCTAACACAGCTTGGCCAAGGATAACATCTGTTCAATTTTGGAAAGCTTCTTTGAATGTTAGATTTAAGATAACTATTTGAAACAACCTTTATGTATCGAATTATCACATGGAGAATTCATTAACTTTATCAAATGAAAAGTTAAAATGTGCAGGCAGCAATTGCTGGATAAAGTCCTAACATTTACCCAACTTAAAGTCTGAGTTGAGGCAATTTTTACAGCATGATTGCAGCACATGCATAACCCAATACCACAGCTCACACCAGTCACTCAAATCTCATTCAGGTTGACTTGCTGCATTAATATCAAAATCTGATTGGAAAAATCAGTTATTTACAATTGGAATTGGGACAACTGGACCTGCATTGGGTCAGGTATGTATTGGTACCCAGGTGGTGATTCAAAAAGGTGATTCACAGTTGGTATTGGTATTATTGATGTTTTGCTGTTGAATATACTATTATGACTCTTCTCCTGATACAGTTATTTGTCTTTGTATCTAAATTTAATTGCTTCACATAGTTATGCCAATAACTATGGCTCTTTAGTGATGAAATTCTCTATTCTTTTCACAGGTCTGAGTGGTAGACTTGCTATTAGAGGCTGTATGGTACTGGTGGGGTGTTGGAATGTGCTGGCAGGTCAGGGTGCAAGACCCACTGCTATTAGTCATTTGGTATCAAGTGCAACACACACCGCCACCGTACGCCGCGTGTCAAAACGCCCGCCTCCATTATATTCTACGAACCAACCCACACTGGCGCCGGCCGCCGCGCCGTGCCGCTCTGCTTCAGCCCACTGCTCTATTTCCAGCGCGGCCGGCGCTCATGGCGTCTCATAGGATCAACTCCGGTTGTTTCAAATTTTTAATAAGACGACTTTGATAAGAAACTCACCCGTGAAATTCAAGTTGTTGCTGCCTCAAAGTTTTTCCTCTTCTTCTTCTGTTACTAGCAGTTGGCAACCGTTGGCAACTAGTGTAGGTACAGCCACCTAGCGGGCTGGGGTGAGAAATACATGTTGACAGTGCCGCTGCGCGCCGCTGCCGGTGTGTGTTGGGGGGGCGGCCCTTGACGGCCACAGCGCCGCGCCGGTGGCGGTGTGTGTTGCACTTCAGTTGGGTGAATTCCAGAAAGACTGATGGCTTGGAATTGAAGTGGTGCTGCTCCTGCCAGCCCAAGGATGAGGCAGTCACCGGAACCCAGTAGGGGAGGACTTATGCCTTCCCTGGCCTGACGCCTTTGGTGGCTTCCCCTCACCTAAAGGTAACATCTGCTATGGTCCACCACAGGGAATGCCTTCTGGCGTTCTCCCTTAAACATTTCACCACTTCCACTGAATGCTTCACAAGACAGTAACCCTCACAGGGTAGTTTCAGTAGTAGTAGTAGTAGTAGTAGTAGTTTCTGTGCCGTGTCCAACTCTTTCCCTCATGGAGGCGAGAGCTCGTTCTTTCCTCCATTGAAAGACAAAGACAATGATGGAGCCCTTTCACCAAGCCCTCATTTAGCCAATCCTCACCTCCTCCATTACCATCTGGTATGCTGCTGCCACAGCCAAGGACAAGGTCAGACAGCAGTGTATCATTCGCTTGGCTGAGAAGGTGATTGGCTGCAGTCTTCAGGACCTGCACGCCTCCAGGACGCTGAGGCAAGCAGGAAAGATTTAGGCCAACCCCTCCCACCACAGACACAAATTCTATAAAACACTTCCCGCTGGTAAGAGGAGGTTGTGGTCCATCAGAACCAAAACCTCATGCCACAAAAACAATGTCTTCCTGACTGCAGTGGGCCTCATCAACAAGGCCTGCAACCCCCACTGACACTGACTCCCTGACACACTCCTAATGAGATACATTAATGCACACCCTAACACCATCACTGCCACCTCTCTTGCATATATTCTTATACATGTATTACACTGTGAACTTACATCCCCTAGAAAATAATTTGCACATTTCTCCACAGCTGTACACTTTTAATAACAGTCACTTTGATAAATTTAAATATTTATTCTTATGTATACATATATGTATGCTTTTAATATTGTAAATTTTGCTGAATTTATTTTATATTATGTCTTCATATGTTAAATGTTATGCACCAAATCATCACTAAGTCAAAGTCCTTGTAAGCACAAACTTACTTGCCAATAAAACCTTTCCGATTCTAATTTTGATTCTGATTCTTTAAATGTGATGTCCAACCAAATTATTTTAATAGCACATAGTTATTACAGGATTTGCTGCCTCAAGTCGGGCCATGGAACTTGTTGGCAGCTTGGATCAGGTTGCAGAACTAAATTAAGTTAATTTGTTAGGGGAGCAGGGCCACGCCTCAACCACATCCATGATTACCTGTCAAGCCTACTTATACCTGGTCAACCCATCCTGCTCTGTTTGTCTCAGATTTCTCAACCCACCCTCCTTTTCCCTTCCCTTCATTTATCATCCTCCCCACCTCATTCCTACCAATATTCTTCCATCATCTCTTCTTATTCAATCTGTTGCATACCTCTCCTCTCCCATGTCTCTTTGTAGGTACCAATCTCCAGTTCATCCTCCCAGACCAACCTAACAGAGGACATCCCTCTTCCGCCTTCACCCCCACTTACATCCATTCACCATTCCTCAACAACTAACGCCTCCTGAATTACAATAAACATTTAAATGACATATTGTTGTGGCGTGGTCCTTGCTAGTGAATTGGTCATATGTGCGGGTGGTGGAGTGGGTGCAGTTTTGCACATCGCAGCTCTGGTTCAGGAGGTCTTGAAAATCAGATCTGCGCAGGACTCTGTGAAGTGGCATACCTTATATAATATTTTTTTTCTTTTTTTCTTAATGACCACCGATTTACTACTTCCTACATGGTTCAACAAACTCTCTGTAAGAGATTAAAGACACTCTCAATGAGAAAATCACCAAAACACTTCAAAAAAGATTACGCATTTTTGATGAAGTGCCCCTTTAAAGCTTAATTTCTGCCACCCTTAGAAAGATCAGGAATTTGATCAAAGGCACTGAATAATTAAATACCTTTCATGGAGATCATAAAGATTAGCCTAATCTGACTGCTCTCAAAAATAATATTTAAAAAAATGACTAAATGCACCCCAGTGCATATGGGCTGATCTGAGGGATACTGACTGTATACTTCACGTCATGATGACTTGTGTTTTAAACACTTCTCAAGCTCTTTGCTTTATCAAATCACAGATGGAAATCTATGTTAGCTAGCAAAAGGTTGATTATAGTCTTGTCTTTAATAAAAAGGCATAATTCATGTCGCTGAACCACTTTTGATTATTTCACTAACAGCTTCAGGTCCTATTTATATTGTAACATCAAAAATCTCTGCACACTACATACAAAACAGGTGGAACATGTTTATCCAACACACAAATCCTCATCGACATTGTCTGCATGCATACAACTGGATAATTAGTTGATTATTTATGAATAATAAACCCAGTATCTTAAAGATATAAATTAGATTTAAAATACTACGTTTTTATGAAGGATCATTGTTCTTAATTAAAACACATAACAGAGGAATTAATGTAGCTATTGTACATCACTGTGTACCAGGATCATAGAGAATACTCTGGCGGTTGTGTCTTATTTATACAATATGTTAAAAATTTGAATGGGTGCAAAATTGTATCTGTGGATATACTGAAGCTAATTGTATACTATGGCCATGGAGAATACTGAATTGTAATTAGCCAGCTATGCAGTATTTATAGATAACTGCAGGGCTCTGACATAACAGCTTTATTAAAGTTATTATCAGCAATAAATACTATTCATTACCTGCCTGGGATTTCTTCTGCTGATTGTCAAAAGTAATAAGATCGTGGGCTTCAGTATAAACTGAGGATGGTACCTAACTGCATGGTTTGCTGTGAATTATCCACAAGCCCTCAGATGAGAAAACAGGCCATTGGTTGGTGCTTCATTCGACTCATATGAGTAATCTGCTAACACAAACCATCAGCTCCGCATCTTTAACGTATTACCTCACTGCTCCGTGAGTTTCAAAGAGCTGAAAATATTTTTTCTTTTGGAGTTTCAAAAACCACAAAATCTGTAAAATATATGTACACATATGGATGAGATGCAGCTATGTATATATGATTTATTATTCATACTTTGTAAGGAAACTAAATAAAAATTTGATCACAAAAAAGAGCTGAAAAGTTTTTAAGAGGTTTTTTTCAAAATTGGAAGTCTCAAGACTTTAAAATTGCTGAATTTATGGAAGATGTTTTGAAAGACACTGATGCAAATGCCAACTAAGTTGAGAGTCATTTTAATTTGACTCAAATTTGTCAAAAAACATTTTAACAATTAGTCATGCTAGTAACTTGCTAGGCTATGTTAACTGCACACCTCATGCTAACGATTGTTATCAAGACTTTTTTTTAAAGATATTTTTCTGGACATTTTTAAGCCTTTATTTGATAGGACAGATGAGTGTGAACGGGGAGAGAGAGGGGGAGTGACATGCAGCAAAGGGCCACAGGCTGGAGTCGAACACGGGCTGCTGCGGCAACAGCCTTGTACATGTGGCGCCTGCTCTATCCACTAAGTCACCGACGCCCCGATTGTTATCAAGACTTAATCGGGGATGGAAAGAGAACAAGAAAATTGTACTGAAGTAAGAGTAAAACAATGTGGTGTAAAAATGTACTCAAAAAAAGTAATAACCAAGTTATTTAAATGCACTCTGAGTAAACATTCAGCAGATTCTTCTAAGCTGCTGATTTCATTTCTTTTTTTGTTCTATTCTCACACAGTTTATCACGACTTTTCATGTGACTTTGGCTTTTACTCTGTGACAGATGCTACTTGAAATGTAGCAAAGTACAATACAGCAGATAAAAAATACTTTTGTCCACAGTACCTACCATTATTTGACAGAAGACAGTGAAGAAGTTGGGGAGCGAGGGGTATGACATGCAACGATGGTCCCATGGCTGAAATGGAATCTGTGACGTTGTGGTTATATGGCATGTACTGTAACCACTTGGTTAGGGTCTAACCCTGGGATACTTTGCCAATTTTCAATCAGGTCTGTATGATCTGTGGTGTGGGCAGTGAACTGTGTTGCTGTCAGCTCCTGCAGCTCCCCACCCATGTCGCAAGACATGTATAACTGCAGACACATTCTGGCCAAACGTAGCAATAATCAACTTTCATATTCGTTATACATGAAGACGTGATTTACAGTATGAAAACTGATGTAACCTTTACCTTTACCCTTACCCTAACTTTTCTTTTGAGCTAATACTACATCTGCCGTTCTCCCTGGTGGACTGCAGCAGATATCACCTTTGGGTGAGGGGAAGCAACCAAATGCGTCAGGCCAGGGAAGGCACAAGCCCTCCCCTACTGGGTTCCGGTGACTGCCTCACCCTTAGGCTGGCAGGAACACCATCACTTCAATTCCAAGCCATGAGCTAATACTAGCTAGCTAAATACAAAGTTAGCATTTTCTTCAGAGCTTCCACCTTTGGACCAAAAGGTGAAGGGGGCTGATTGTGGACGGATGTGTAGATATGGCAGGTGAATCACATAGTGAGTAGGTGGGTCACTCCAGCTGCAACCATACCTTATTGCAAAATAACGCAAAATAACAGGAACGCAAGTAAACGTTTTGCGTCATCCAGGGTAGGGGTGGGTGATATGGCCTTCAAATAACATCATAATACTTAAGGGTATTTTTGCATTAACAATATTCTTGACAATATGACAAATTAGTAAAAAATATATATATATATATATTTATGATTAATTTAAGAACATAGGATTGCAGCAAAATAATGGATAAAAACTACCACAAATTACACATTTCAACAGCTCCCAAATACAAAAATGATGTACCCTGGAATATATATATGTATAAATCAACAGGCAATTTGCCTCTCTTTTAGTAAAATCCTAGATGATTGAGTTTTTTTCACCTGGGCCTTTATGCTCTGCCATTTCTCCTCTAATCATCACGCTGTAACCTGCGACAGGCTGTTATGCTACAATAACTATCGCACATTCACATATATGTAGTTGTTTGCTGAGCTGCAAGCATCACGTAGGTTTACATTACCAAAGGTTTATGACAAAATCACACGACGACACCAACTCACATGAGCACCCAGCGAGAGAGGAGAGACGCTGTGCTGCTGCCGCAGGAGCCGCTGAGTGAGTTTTCTCTGAGCGGTTAGTCGCTAAAAGAGTCTGAGAAGTCTGGGGCTGCTGGTCATAAAACATTCAGGACGCCCAGGCTTAATGACACCACAGTTTACACACATTCTACTGAAGCTGCTCCACTGTTTGGAACCATCGAGGAGTCAGCAATAATTTGGCTTTCAGCCATGCTTGTTGTCGCCATGGGCAACAGTATGACATCGATATGTCAACATGTCGAAATATCGCTATTATTGCAAAATGAATTTTTCATATCCTACTAAAAAATTATACCAGTATTATTGTGAACAAGATGATATGGCACGTCCCCTGATTTGGGGGGAATTCAGCTCACAGCGGGGAGTTCCTGATGCTGCCAACACAAATGGAACCCAAACACTGTTCATCTGCACACACTCCCCACACTGCGGTGACACAGACAGAGTTGAAATGCAATGTATCCCTTAAAATGTTGTTAATAGTAACTCAAAATACTAGGACAACTATAATTTGGGCTAACATTCAGGGATTTCAGATAAATTAAGGTTTTTTATTTTGCTAGTAGTTTTAGATGTTTACTGTACTATGCTCCTGACTGGGTTTGTTAATATTGTTAATATATGCGTCCACCTCAGACATACATCATCTCAGCTGCAGCCGATAGTAGGTAGGCTTATCTTACTATATCTTACTATATAATGATGAAAACTCTGTCTGTGTCTGTGGGTGTGTGTGTGTCTATTCCACGTTTTCCTCCTCACTGACTTGACTCCATGTGAAATTTGGCACAGTGGTAGAGGGTCATGGGAGGATGTGAATGAATGAATCAATTGGCCAAAGGGGGGCGCTATGGCAACCGATTGAAAATGCAAACTTTGAATGGGCATATCTCATGCCCCGTATGTCGTGGAGACATGAAACTTTGCACAGAGATGTCTCTCCTCATGAGGAACAAATTTGCGTCAAGAACCCACAACTTTCGGTAATATAGATTTTCTGCCATTTTGAATTTTTTGAAAAACACTTAAAATCGATCTCTTCCTAGGAAGTTTAACTGATCTGCATGAAACTCGGTGAACATAATCTAGGGACCAATATCTAAAGTTCCCTCTTGGCAAAAGTTGGAAAACTTACTAAAACTGAGCTTCTATAAGGCAATGAATATTGTGGAGGGCGTGGCTCATCACATAAAGGTGTATAACATCTCCAATCACCACGCAACTTTGTAGGCATATGACCACACATAATCTGAGGGGACCCCTCCATTATTGACCCGATCAAACAAAATGGGGGCGCTAGAGAGCTAATTTCTTATCCAGGCATAACCACCATATCGATTTTTACTAAGCTTGGTAGATATGTAGAACAGGACGCCTCAAGGTGACTGGAGAAATGTAACTCTAATTGGCAACTGGGTGGCGCTATAACAACAGAAAAATGCTTAAAAATGGCTAAAATGCAACCGAACGCTGTGGCTCCCCCTGTGGACCAATGTTTTTGGGGTTTTTTTTCTAATTTTTGGTATGACTAAGTCATGGTATGGTATGCTGTGCATAACCACGGAAACTGTCAGTGTGTCATTCTGTCAGTCAGTCATTCTGTCTGTCCCACATTTTTCTACTCGCTGACGAGGTCAATCTATGTGAAACTGCACATAGGCATTGAGGATTGGCATAGGTAGAAGGTGACAAAGCTACCAATGGGTATGGACTAGTCTTACTATATAATGACGAAAACTCTGTCTGTCCGTGGGTGTGTCTGTTCCACGTTTTTCTCCTGACCGACTTGTTCAATCCATGTGAAATTTGGCACAGTGGTAGAGGGTCATGGGAGGATGCGAATGAAGCAATATTACATCAATTGGCCAAAGGGGGGCGCTATAACAACTGATTGAAATTGCAAACTTTCAATGGGCATATCTCATGCCCCGTATGTCATAGAGACATGAAACTTTGCACAGAGATGTCTCTCCTCATGAGGAACAAATTTGCCTCAAGAACCCATAACTTCTGGTTACTGTATATGGATTTTCCGCCATTTTGAATTTTTTGAAAAACACTTAAAATCGATCTCTTTCTAGGAAGTTTGACCGACTGCATGAAACTCGGTGAACATAATCTAGGGACCAATATCTACAGTTCCCTCTTGGCAAACAGGACAGTGAAGCATGACTGGGAGGATGGGAGAGAGAGAGCAAGGAAAACATGCAGCAAAGAACGAAGGACAGATTCCAACCCTCACTGCTGCAACAATGGCTAGCCGCACCTTTCCCATGTGAACTACCAATGCGCCCCACTTTTAAGTCAATACAACATATAAACACTTTAACTATCTGCCTTTCAATGTGCTACCTCAACTACTAATGTACAGTTTTATCCCATTAACTATCCCACTATTGGCAATGGTGCTACTGTACTTTCAATAAAGCAATCGCACTATCAAATTCACAAAAGCTCTGTCTGAATACATTGCTCTTCTTAATGGGTTCAGTTGACTATTTAATCTGCAATTTCCTATGACCTGTATCCCAAACACACACCATGTGAGACTGTACGTGGGCAACTGTGCACTCAATGGGTATGGACTAGTAATATTAGTTTACTGCAGCTGACACAGTGATGACAGTGACTACATGCAGTACTCAGACACAGACAGTGATGGCAAGGCTGACAGCTTATCCAAGTGACAAAGTAGCAGTGATTTTGGGAGCAAAATAAGAGGCCGGAGAAAGGTCGAAAAGAGGGACAGTAACAAACAGTGCTTTTTGACTAATAGTAGAGAACTTTACTGCATAGCAGTTTATCTATCTAGGATGCAGAACCCTTGAATCTCAATAACTTTAAACCATCCAATTTATAATCCAAGTAGACGTAGCCTATGTACAATATCTCATACATTAATCTGTCTAGTCACATACACTACTGAATATGAAATCCAAATGACATATTATACCTGTATAAGCTTGTTTTTATTAGTTAGTGTGTATGGATCACTCTCTACCACTTGGATATTAAGTTTTACAGGAATTTACTGTATTTGAGCACCTTTGAATATCAGATCTTAAAACCAAGGCATGTTATGCTAATGCTAATGCGGCAGACCTACAGTTAGTGACTGCTGAGAGGATTAGCACAAAATACAAACAAAATAATCTTCCAATAAACAGAGGTATGTGGTTTCCTCTCACCAGGTATTACGCTTTCATCATCTGCTGTATATTTAAAAGGATTTTATTCTCTAGTCTCTAATGCTTGGAGAGAGAGTGTGCAGCTGTGCTACATGATTGTCTTTATGGCTGCCTTGAATCCTCCAGTAATTATTCCTGCCTCAACTCAAATATTTCTGCACCAGTTTATCAGATGACAGGGAAATAGAGTTACAAGTAATGAATGTGAGTTATTTTTCATTAATCTTTTATTGGTAAGCTTCCATCTGTCTGTCATCTTGTAGTTGTTGCTGTAATGCAATGCAGTATTTTTCTTATTTTCATACCAAACATTTATTGTTTGATATACTTATGCGAGCATTGTATTTCCTTTTATTGTATTCCATCAGATATGCAGTATATACAGATATACAGTGGTGTTATTTGTATGCTCTGCTTGACCTACAGCAGTTGTGCTTCTAATCAAAATCATTTCACTACTTTTCATCGTTCCATATCCACTCATACTAATTGTGTGTAATGATGTTTCTCTGATTGTGCTAATATCAAGAGAGTCCTGTTGGCTCTTGGTCTAATTGCCAAACTTGATTGCTCATCTCTTCGATTGCCCTCATAGGCCCTACACCACATGTATTCATCATATCTTGTTTTTGAGAGAAAGTAAGCATGATGCCACCGGACTGTCAGACCGCTGCAGTAAATTATGGCTTTGTAAAATGACAGTGCTGTGGGGTATTATTGTAATTAGGAGAGCGGATCAGTGAAGGCTGAACAGAGCCACAGAGAGCGGGTCTCCACATACTCGTCTAATGTCTTGTTTGAGTCACAATGTTGATGACACGCTGGATGAGCTAAAAGGGCAATTTATGTCAAAAATGTCCTGTTGTATTTGCCGTCAACAATTATTGGCATGACTACAAGGCATGCTATAAGGGCCCCAGACAGTATGGAGAGGTAAAGTGTGTATGGCCATGTCAGAAGGTCATGATTGGATCCATGAATGCATCAATTACAAAATGGCAATCACATGCTTGACAGATGTAGTTAACTGTTGCTAACACAATTGTCAGGCTTTTCCTTCTTACTGGGCACATTTGCAGTTTTCAGTGAAAACAGTGGCAAATTTATCACTTGAAATTTTCTGCAACAGTTGAAGCAATGGGTCATTGTAGCCCAGAACCATCAATATCGCCAACTGAAGCTAATTAAGCAAACCTTACAATTTATTTGAAAACACTGCATCAAGCTGCCTTTTTAATATTAACAGCTGACTCATACTTGAAGCTACAGTTAAATAACGGTGCCATATTTGCTTTCACTATATTCTGAAAGAAGTTCTTGAGACAGATAATCTGTGAAAAATAATTTCCCTTCTCCTCTTTCTACTGTCTCTAATATAATTTGCTAGAATCAGACCATGGCGTGGTTAGCACCAGCCAATCAGAGCTGAGGAGTATCTGTCACAGTTGTCAATCATGTCAATCACTGCTCGTGAGCTGTGGTCAATCTGTCAAAGTAGGCAGCACTGATCAAATATGAATCAACATTCTGTTACTGTATTGTCTGTTTCTCATCTCAAATGTTTTCAGGAACAAATTTTAGTGAGCTGTTTAACTGTAAAATGAAAAAAAAAAAAATTGTGTGGCTGGTGGGTGGTGCTTGGTACTCCACAGTGGCGGCTGCTGGTCTTTCAAACAGGGGAAGCTCACTTCAAGTTTACATCATAAAATTTGTCATATTGTAGTGAGGCAGTAATTTATAAAAGGAACATTTAATTGAAGCAGTTTTTCAACCACACTCATGCCATAGAACCATAGCAAAACACACTGCAAAGATTTTCAGATGGATATAAACCAGAACCTTTGCTGCATGTCATATTCTCTCTCTCTCCCCCTTTAACACTTGACTTTCCTATCAATTAAAGGCAAAACTGCCCCCCAAAATATCTTTAAAAAAGATGAAAGGAGCAGCACTGTGACACTTGCCCAGGTTACAAACATTGCTCTATAGCAACATTCTCTGAACATTCTCAAATATTACAGAAACACACATTTATTATATGAATTCTGACCTCCACTCCTTTTGCAGAAAATGGTCTGTGACCCTGACATACCAACTGCACACACACAACACAACTACAGCTTTCTGATTCAACGAACAAACAAACTAACTAACGACACTAAACAGGGTGCAATCTCAATTACGCAACGTTTATATCTTTATTTACAGTGTGTGTTGAGTGTGTACTGTACAAACGGTGAAAATGAGCTATATCGCTTATGGAAATAAGGAACTCCAGATGGCACTCTGTCAGAAGACTCAACAGCTGATGTTTGAACATCATAGTCATGATGTGAAATGCATCCTAGCACATGTTTAATGCAATGTAAATAATTATTTTAATGTAAATTCAATAGTGCATATTTGACCATTTCTTCTATGAAATTTTAGGGGAAGTTCAGCCTCCCTTGTTGTCTCAGAGCAATTGCCCCTGGTACTCCATGTAACTGTATCCAACATGGCAGCTTGGTTGCAGATGTGTTCATTTTACAACTAAA
Source organism: Epinephelus lanceolatus (assembly GCF_041903045.1). NCBI lineage: Eukaryota > Metazoa > Chordata > Actinopteri > Perciformes > Serranidae > Epinephelus > Epinephelus lanceolatus. The sequence goes on from NC_135747.1 coordinate 6,714,711, forward strand.
CTATACGCAGACGAAACCAACAAACATCAAAGCTGATGGTGATTTATCAAGTCATTGCTGTATCCAGGGGATTTTTCACATCCAATGTGGGGTGCTTGTAGTGACTGTGACTGTAGCTGCGTTTCTTCCTGGAATAGCGGCATGTAAAAGTAATCTGTAACCAAGATTTTTTGTGCCTAAACCTTGTTGAAATGTAAAGTTTCAATGTATCTGCAACATAATTACATGCAAATGTAATGTACAATTTGCTCTAACTCTTCTAACGTTGAATATCACATATGCGACAGCCCCATGCACAATGCTTCCACATGCAGAGAAATCAAAAGCTTGACTGTCCTGTTGTGCCTATTTGCAGTCACTAAGCTATGATTGGACAATCAAAGGAGGGTGTGGTTTGCATATTTTGGCAAAAAATGCTTTGATGAAGGCTTGCTTGCCAAAAAACCTGCCATGTAAAAAATAAAATGTTGAATAGTGATGCGGGTGAACTGCATGGCATAAGAGAGCACTGAGCATACCCAAAATATTTTTGTTACAAACTTGGTCTGGTAATCATTAACAAAATGTTTAGAAAAACATTACGAGGTCAGATTCTAATTGCTTAACTTTTTCAAAGCTTTTAATTGAATCAGAACTGCATCTGGTGATGAAGAAGTGATGCTGTTGAAAGTCCTGGAAAAAGCTTGCAAGTAGACCTTCAGTTGGGTTTTTTGTGCAACTACTATTTCCAAGGTTCAGAACACACAATGTCTAAATAGCCCAAATAATTTCTGTTTAAAATAAAAACAATAATATGTGAATTTTAGTCACATCTTCTTCTCAGTGCTCAGCTTCTGGTCCTTATATGTTCTGAAATCTGAACTGGATTTTCAAGCTAAATGCCTTAAATCTAAAATGTTAATGACATGATCCATCAGAGCTGAAGGGTTAGTGAATTGGTCTTTTAATATCAGCTGGTAGCTATGTTGGTTTATTAGTGTTAGCAGAGACAGACCCAGGTTCTACTGTTTAGCGTGTGAACCCCATACCTATCTTCAGTTTATTATGAAGGTGTCATGACCTGTAGCAATGAAAGCCATTAAGTCTGAAGAATGACGGTAATATAGCATGATAATAGTAATTCATTTCACTGCATGAGTCCTATTAATCCTATGTGGGTGAGAGTCACTTGAAACCCATTGCTGTGATTTAAAATCACACAACACCGTGACTAAATAGCAATACAAAACTTATGGAACCTGGTGCATTAGCACTCAGCGGCAGCCTGTTGCACCAGATGTGTGTAAGTTCAAACATAGCCTAGTCAATGTAAATATTACCAAGTTGTGATTTATGCATTACTTGAATGAAAGCAGTTGCACCACAAAGATAAGCTACATCATAGTAAGTAACAACTAGATACACATGCTCACAGATAGTTGTTAATCATAAAATGTTACAGAATTATACTCACCAATGGTAAACCTGCAGTTTTTCTGCCAAACAGAATTGATTAATTAAACAATCGCATGCCATTTTGCAACACAGTTACCCAGTAGAGACTTAATTTATTGATATATTTCAATAATGATCACACTGATAACAATGTGCTATGATACTAAGTGGCTGATGCCAGCCAGAAAGCTAATGTGCACAGTTACCTTTACAACGGATCTCTATCTGTGATTGTTGAGTGGCCACTTACCTTAGTTACAACTTTATTTTAGGTTATAGCCATGGACAGTATAAACAATGGACATAGCTAATGTGACACCGCCCACTGGTTTGTGAACTCCCGTTTTGAAGCCTCAAGTTCGGCCATCGCCATCTTGGTATTTTGGAGCCAGGAGTGACCATATTTGGGTGAAAGGTAGGAGCTGTGGAGGAGCGAAGGGTGGGGTTTGCCTGAGAAGCTGAGGATGCCATTGGCAGATAGCCTGTCACTCAAAGTGGCTCTGTCCTTAAATATGTATAACTTTAAACCTGAATTAAATATACACTGGTGAGTTATATAAAAGCTCAACCCCTACAACAGGTGTCATAATGATGATGTTGTAATTATCTATAGAGACTGAACATGTTTTTGTACTTGGCTGTACCTGGTCTGTCAGGAGTTACTCTATTTTGGAGCCAGCCTCAAGTGGCTGTTCATGAGCTGTGGCTCAGAGGTAGAGCAGGTCGTCCACCAATTGGAAGATCAGCTGTTCCATCCCTGGCTCCTCCAGTCTGCATGCTGAAGTATCCTTGAGAAAGATACTGAACCCCAAATTGCTCCTGATGATGCTGCCATCTGTGAATGAGAGACTTAAAAAAAACTGAGAAGCAGGTGGCACCTTGTATGGTAGCCTCGGCCACCAGTGTATGAATGTGTGTGTGAATGGGTGAATGTGACTCGTAGTGTAAAAGCGCTTTGAGTGGTCGGATGACTAGAAAAGCGTTATACAAATGCAGGTCCATTTACCATTTAAATGAATGTCTTCTACCTTTAAGCCTTAGCTTGACAAGGCTGCACTAGCTAGTTAACGCTGGCTTACCAGCCAGGCAGTTTGTGAGCTTGCACTATTATTCAGCATCAGAGTGAAAAGCTAGTGCTAGTATACATGCCGCATTTTTTTGTGCCCTCAAATTCATTGTTTTCAATGTAGATGTGCGGTATGCACACTCAAACGGCAGAGCAACACTGTTGTGGCGGACATGTGTTCCCGAATGCCTATTTTTCAGGGTGCAACGGCTGCGCGGCAGTGTACACCACATGTCATGTGACGAGAACCAACCAATCACAGCCGACAGATATCTTTCCCTCCTGTAAATATCAGTCTGTGATAAATATCGAGAGGAAGTTGATCATTTTAGTGCATGGCTGCCAGAACTTTACATCTGTCTCATGGACAATATTCCTACACACAAACAGGGCCTGAAAGAAGATCAGCTCTGCATTCAGAATTTCAGATAACTAGGCTATGATATGGTGCTTGTTGAGGTTGTTCAGACGCAACCTGCCACCACGCTCTTGAAACAAGAGGGACAAGAGGAGCACCCAGGGCCTGACCTCACATTTTCCAGGCGGTTAAAGACGCGACGTTTATGGCCCCTTAGCTTAAACGTTGGCTTCAGTGACCATAAAGACAGACTATCTTTTTGCTCTCAACAGAGTTGAGTGTATAACACAGTGACTGTAAAGTTGGATGGTATGACAGCTTCCCAAAAGTGAAGTTAAAACATCTTGAGTGCCTCCTGTTAGCTGGCTGCAGTATAGGTCATAAATACCACCTCCCTCATGTTAGCGAATGGGAAATACATTTTTCTTAAACATAGTCTGTCATTTAGGTAGCTCTTGTGTGTTCAGGTGTTCTTTTTTTTGCAAGTTTTGGTTTTCATTAGTTATTAGATGTTATAAAAAAGGGATTCTTTAAAATAGGATTTTGCACGTGTCAGTAGGTGTACTAGCGGTCGATGGTTCTGACCTTGACAGCATTGGATCGGTGTCCGGGCGAGAGCTTGATTTTGTGGCTCAACTTCCCGATTGCTACCACACAGACTCCGGATCCAGAAGTGCAAAAATGGCAGCACCTATATCCAGTATATAATGGGAGGAAGTGGAGGTGCGTTTTCCATCTTCATAAACAGTCTAACATCGGTCACACATTAGCTGCTGCCATTAACACTGCCTCTTAATTTTTATGCTGAGTAATAAGTCAAGCTAACAAATCTTTCCTATTTAGTCAGCCAGATTTTTATGTATTTACAATGCTCCACTGTGATAAGTGTTTACGTCATCAGTTGTCCATTCTTGTGTGAGGCAAAGCAAAGAGTTTTGATTTTGACCATAGCCGCAAAACTTTTTCTGCCATTATCCCAGGTAGTTTAATTTATCACAACACATCATGTTTTATTTACTTACTATAAATGTTTTGCTTTTAAAAAACTAGCTGCTTTGCAGTGCCTGGAGAGGCAGTCACTGAGTCAGAGGACAGCAGGACCCTCAGAGCATGTTGGAGGCGGGAGGATGGCAGGGTCTGTGCCCACTGCCGAGGGCCCTCTGTGGACTTTATCTGTTGTCTGTTTTTGGGCTTTCACACCCCTGATCACCAAACATTTGTTCACACTGATTGGAAGAACAATGTTTCACTCTCTGTCCAATCACAGTGTGATTCATGATAATGCATCCCTTCTCCATCCATTTTAGCATGAACCCATGAAGACAGATGTGAAATCAAAACAGACTTTTGAAAAAGAGAATTTTGAAACAAAGAAATCTATTATGAAAACAAAAATGCTGAACTAATGTCATAATGACGCAAGTTCTAAAAATTTCTTATTTCTTATTTATATGTGTAATACATTCACATTGAATAATGTGTATGTATTACACATATATGTATTCTGTTAAGTACATATGTCATTAAATATATAAATGATATGTAACTGTGAATATTTATTTCAAAGCATTTATTTTTTGTAATATTGAACACCTTGGGGCTCCGTTTAAGCTCACTTTATGGGCTCCTGCTAAAAGCATTCTTCCCACACTGACGTGTCATGATGTTTTTCTTGTTTTTCATTTCATTATTTATTTCATGTCTTTCCTCTTCAACTTAGATGTTTAAATGTACTCCATTTGGCTGTGGCTTGTAATGGGACCCCCTGCAGTACATGAGTCTTGGCTCCTCACGAGCATGATAATGTTATTTATGTTTTGCTGCCTAATATTTCCCTTGCCATCTGTACTCTGTCCTGTTGTGTAAATAAATAGATGCTAAAATTCAAAGTACATTCTCACTTCATGGTCCTGTTTTTCCAGTATGAAAGAGAGGCTGCCAGCTAAATTACAAAGGCAGCGTAAAGCACACGTGTCTGTACCTGCATTTACAGTAACAGTCCTTTTGTCACGCTCCTGTCCGCAGGATAACAACTCCTGCCAGTGGCCATGAAGATTTGGACAGGTAATCCAGTTTCCCAGCCACACATTTCATGCAGGCAACCCAACTGAGTGCTGGCGGTGAAAGGAAGAGAAGACTTAAATTCTCATTTGGAGTCCATTGCACGGGCAAGGTGCAAACCCCAGAAACGATGACCCATGAAATCAAGGCACGGACAACTGCCTCCACCAGGCCCCATCCTCATTACAACATCTTGCAAAACAGGGAGGAAAGGGTCATAGAGGCACTGAGACTGAGGAGAAGGGAAATCCAACCTTGAAAATATATACTAGGACATATATGCAGGGAATACACAACCCGGACATGGTCAGGGGCTATCACCAATGGCCAGTAATCACAGTATGAACTTAGATGAAAGGGTTTCTGTAGATGTTTTTCATTTAGTCTCTGCATGTACAAAAAAGAAAAAAGAAAAGAAAAAGCCAGGTAATCAGACGTTGTTAAGCCTACTTAAAAAATGCAAATTGTCGGCTTTTGGTTTCATAACAAAGAGTAAATAGGGACAAGTCTTTGTGTCCCACTGAGCTGTGATGGACTCTGTGAGATGAGGAAGCAATTTCCCCTTCAAAGCAAATTGAACAGAATTGATTCCGTCCCATCCTCTGCGAGAGCGCAGCTTCAAAGAGAATGTTTCTCCAAGGCCTCGTAACCAGTGTCATCTTACTGAAGCAAACCAAATCCCCTGTGTTGTGCGTGTGATCCAATGAACGTGTAGTTAATTCATTCCTCTAAAAGACAATTAGTCTGTTCAATCAAATCCTTTGGGCATGTTTGAATTTGGATAAGACCAATTTCCCACTAAAGCTAATTATTAATCACATTGATTACTCATTGTGTTCATAAATAGAATTTTTTAATCGACATACATGGTAAACCCTTCCTATGCTTTATCCCATGGTTTTGGTCGTGCATAGTGATTTACAACACAAACAGCATTTTGGTTTATTAAGACGACTCATTATGTAGGCTTATTAAACTTTCATGCCAATCACAATGCATATGTATGACTTCACTCACTGAAATTTGAACATTTTAGCATTTTTATTTACATATCAAAAGGCTTGTATCTGCACTGCAGAATTGCTCATGGAGGACAAACACTGTGAACAAGTATCCTTGTAAAGATCAACTCAAAGTTCAAGACATTTGATAGAAAAGAGAACACACGCTTGGCCTCGGGCCATTTGGTATTCGGGCTAACAAGTTTTCACAGTCACGCCGTGATTCTTTAGGATACATATGTTTCAATTCAATTCAATTCAATTTCAATTTTATTTATAAAGCCCAATATCACAAATCACAATTTGCCTCACAGGGCTTTACAGCACGATAGAAACCTCAGGAAGAGCAACTGAGGAGGGATCCCTCTTCCAGGACGGACAGACGTGCAATAGATGTCGTACAGAACAGATCAACATGATAAATTAACAGTAATCCGTATGACACAATGAGACAGAAAAAGAGAGAGACAGAAAGAGAGAGAGAGAGAGAGAGAGAGAGAGAGAGAGAGATGCAGGTAATGACAGTAGGTTACAACAACATTATTGAAAGTAATAATATTATCGTTATAGTTCTGGCTACTGTGGTACAATATGTTGAAAGTATGTATTAGTATCTGGCAGTATACATGTGTGACAATAGTCATATGTGTATAATAACAGTAGAAGTATGACTAATGACTAATGATGGCAGCAGCAGCAGGAGGCATCTGGCAGGACCACGGCAGCAGCACAACCACACACGTCACGCTGTCCAGGCACCGCTGCAATATGAGTTAATCTGAGAGACAGTGGAGCACAAAGGCTCCGGAGAAGAAGCCGAGTTAGTGACATCCAGAATGGCCGAGTTAGCAAGATGTAGTAATAGGATACGAGAGAAAGAGAGAGAGAGAGAGACAGAGAGAGAGAGAGAGAGAGAAGGAGAGAAGGTGCCCGGTGTATTATAGGGGGGTCCTCCGGCAGACTAGGCCTAAGTCAGCCTAACTAGGGGCTGGTACAGGGCAAGCCTGAGCCAGCCCTAACTATAAGCTTTATCAAAGAGGAAAGTCTTAAGTCTAGTCTTAAATGTGGAGATGGTGTCTGCCTCCCAGACCGTAACAGGAAGATGATTCCACAGGAGAGGAGCCTGATAGCTGAAGGCTCTGGCTCCTGATCTACTTTTGGAGACTTTAGGGACCACGAGTAACCCTGCGTTCTCAGAGCGCAGTGTTCTGGTGGGATAATATGGCACTATCAGCTCTCTAAGATGTGATGGAGCTTGACCATTTAGAGCTTTATAAGTTAACAGTAGGATTTTAAATTCAATTCTGGATTTTACAGGGAGCCAGTGCAGAGAAGCTGAAACAGGAGAAATATGATCACGTTTCTTAGTTCCTGTTAGTACACGTGCTGCTGCATTCTGAATTAGCTGGAGAGTTTTTAAGGACTTACTAGAGCTACCTGATAATAGAGAGTTACAGTAATCCAGCCTTGAGGTAACAAAAGCGTGGACCAATTTTTCTGCATCTTTTCGGGTCAGGATAGGCCGAATTTTCGCAATATTACGTAGATGAAAAAATGCAGTCCGTGAGGTTTGTTTTAAATGAGAATTAAAAGATAAATCTTGATCAAATATTACTCCAAGGTTTCTTACGGTAGTGCTAGAGGCCAGAGCAATGCCATCCAGACAAACTATGTCATCAGATAAAGAGTCTCTGAGTTGTTTGGGGCCAAGAACAATAACTTCAGTTTTGTCTGAATTTAACATCAGGAAATTGGTGCTCATCCAAGTTTTTATGTCTTTAAGGCAGTTATGGTTCATAGTCATGCAAACAGAAAATCATACTGGATTTTTCAAGGAGAAAGACACAGAAGGCTAAAATATAAAAAGCCAGAGGCTGAAAAGACTGTAACAAAAGCAAGTACCAAGGGGACAACAGATGGATCCCTTTTCGGGAGCAGCGAAGTCTCATTTCTTATTTTTCTTTTTTTTCATTCTTTGAGTTTTTCTTTATTTGTGTAAGAAATCAAAGAAAATGGCAAATGGTATCATAATATCATTCACTGATTGAACTACAGTTGAATAAAATGTTCCTTTACATGAATAAGGCTTTTTTCTTTGCTTGAGATGAATACAAGTATTATTTTAATGCATACTTCATAAAAACTGAACAATGTTCTGTCAAGTAGTTCTCTACTTTCCACTAAGTAGGTTTTTTTTCACAATATGGATGCAATGTGTTGCTTCAAAGATGCATACTATGAATGGAATCAATAGGTATCCTTGAATGACTTTCAGATATCCGTAGATTAAAGGACCTGAAGGGCTTATGTCGTACTATCATAGCTGAATGGACAACAATACAGGAAACCTTGTTTTCTAAAAGTTCTATATGCCCATTAGCCTGAAGCTTTTGCATGTTTCTTCTTTATCTATTGAAAAGCTCCCAGGAATTGCTTTAATGCTCAGCTCTGACAGTGTGAGGAGAAGGCAGGCAGCCATTCATTTAGGTGGTTGAATCCAGTTTTGCCTGCAGGTACTACGAATCTATTAGCCCCATCCACCACTTGCTGTGCATTGAACACTATGCATACAATGGTGCTTTGCAGTGATGGAACAAAACCTGGAGGTCACTGAAAGAAGCTATTATGCGAAGCATGCCTGCTCAGTCATGCGCATCACCTGTAGCTTTTCACTTATGGCCAGCCGAATGAGGGAATATTAGTTATCGAGGAGTGATAGTAATGTATCTCAGTGCTGGATTTTTAATTTAGTGCGCTAACAATACTAAGAGGATCTTTGTGTTGTTGAGATGTGCATATGTACATCTGCACATGGAGCTGAATGCAAACACACAGTAATGTAAAGTATGAATGTGTCTATATCTGCTCATAGTTGTTATTGGGTAAAACTTCTTCCAATTTTGTTTTACTATTCTGTAAATGTCAAGTCTAAAACAACAAAGAAATAAAACATTCAGTGTGAGTGCAGTAGATTGTTCAGGTTATACAATTTGGCATAGTGCCATTTAACACAGTTTTGGAGTTAAACATGAAAACTGCCAAAATAAAAGCAATAGTGTTTTCACATGGCAGTAATTTATTAAAGGTTTTCATATGCAGATACACAGACAGAAAGTCAGATCCATGCACAAACAATTAATTACAAGATACATCCACACTCAAACACACCCGCTCCTGCATGCAGTCGTATACACACCCATACACTCTCATCACCTATTCAGGCATGACAGATTAAAATGAACCTGAAGCTGTTGATTCAGTCACAGTATACACACCCCCTTGCATGAAATCCACCCCACGTATTTACACTAGGCTCACTGCACAGCCTATTATGTGCTGGCCCTGAGAGCACTATGCACTACAAATGAAGAAGACACATGCAAGAGACACAAGCAAATAGAAAAAACAAACAAACAAAAAAAACACTAATCTGACTACACATGCACATCATTTAGAATAAGTGCTGACAGAAAAAGAGATGGACATGGCTGGGAAACACAGCGTTGGCTGTTGACTTTGTGGATTACAAAGTAATTCAAGTCGGCTATCCGTCGGTGGTGTTGGAAAATGTAATACCTCACCTGCAAAATGACCATTAATAGAACAATTACCCACTGCGTGTTACCTTTAATTCATGAAAAATACTTTGATTTTCTCACATGCCTCCACGGTCAACCAAGAATCCAAAAAAGGCGAACATTCTTCATGAATTGAAATAAAGGAGTTCGGCATTATCAACAGGAGCAAAACTACATCAAAACATCTGTTTATAAACAGTCTCACAACTCAAGTCTCATTTATCCTCAGTATGCTCTGTACTTTACAAAGACATGGATTTTCACTAAAACATTACAATTTAAAACACATCATCACTACATTATATCATAACTGTACCCATGAGAATTATGTCAGTTGAATCAGATTTGGCCGTTTAATACGTATATTGGACGATTCATTTTTTTCCTCCATATTACGTTTTAAAGTTTGAACGGGGCTCAGTAGGATATTCAGAGTGACAGCAGCACTCGTAATATAGTAAACAAGCTAACAACAGATCAGAAATGTGCAACAACATTTTTTGCCAATACTAGATATCAAACAAAAGCCAGAGACTGTGTCATATTAAGTATCTTGTGAGCTGTGAATTCACCACTTCCAAGCAGAAGAGAGAAGATAGAGAGGAGCAGAAGATTTCAGAACGCCATGGTAGAAAGTTTCTCCTTTGTGTAGCGTGAAAGTCAAGAGCGCTGACTTTGCAGCAAAGTCTGTGGACCAAAACGTCCGCAGGAGTACACTGCAGAGCACATTGACTAGCAGTCAGTCATGAGCTAGTCATTTACACTAGCTCATACACAAGTGCTTCCCCAGGCACGCTCAGAGCATGCTACTCGTACAAGGAACTGTTTAATATTGTTTAACATTTAACAATATTGTATAAAGTTTTTGTGAAAATGCATGTGTTTTGGAAGCACTGACCAAACAACTGGATAAATGAGACCTGGATTCTACTGCACATGCTGTGTGAGAGTCAACAGTCAACAGATGCTTGCTATAGTTTTGCTGTTCTGAGACGAGGTCCCTATCAATTCATGACGAATGATCGCTTTTTTGGATTCTCCATTGACTGTGGACCCATGTGAGATAACCAAAGTTTTTATTCATGAATTCAGTGTAACACACAATGAGTAATTGGGACAAATATGGCTATTTTGCAGGTGAAGTATCTTTTAACCTTTTGATCACATGATTCAGATATTATTGCTGATATCTGCTATCTACCTAACAAAAGCCTTTTGCTTATTATATTGTATCTGAATTCTGCAATCACAATGATGTATAGCAGACCTAAATTAACATAATAATTCACAAATCACGGCAACAACAAGCATGTCCCAGCCATGTGCATCACTTTTTTTATGTCCCTTGGAAACACTTCCTGTGGCATTGTAAACTTAAGCGATTTTTCTAATCGCGGTCCATGTGTCGCCAAATGGGTGACGATGTATCTTCATTTGCTTGTGTTGGGTCTATTTGTGTTTTCTTATTTGCAGTGTGTTGAGCTCTCACCTTATTATTAATTCATCTGCCAATACACGTCTGCACATGGGAAGTAATTACAAGCAAGTCTGAACATGCAAAAGCAGCCACCTACAGTAATTTACACCTGCCTGGACACGCTAACTTATTTTAGCTGTATATAATCAGCTGAACTTAATTAGTTGAGTGTTGCCTGCTTCCAGTATTAGCATCAACCCTCCAGTATATCAAAGCTTAAAGGCTTAAATACACTTGAATATATTGCGATGCAGGGCATTAACACACTGCTGAATGGCACCACATTATGCAAAAAATAAATACAAATGAATAGCATTATCCTGTGTGGTATTAGGCCTCTTCCCCATATACAGACATTGATATGCAGCCTCAGACACTTACAAGGCAAAAAGCTAGTCAAGATGCAACGGGCAGGTTTGGTGTACAACATCCCTCTAATGAACCCCCCAGATAACAAGATAACAATGCATGATGGGAAACAGATGTGCTACAATTGTTCAATTAACCACCAGTCCTTTGATACAGAGGGTCTCTGAATACCTCCACACACTCAGCCATAACTGTCTGCAAAGCAGGACCCATGGAGACATGCCCACAACAGAAACAGGACAAAGGAGAAACACAAAAAAGATGAAAGACAGTTTTTTTTTCTTAGACAAAGAAGCAAAACTGAGACACCATGACACCAGAGGCGCAAGTGTAATTTATCAGCTTCTGAAGGCCACTGCAGACACATTTACTCACTGTGTCATGAAGAAACATATTTCTCCCCTGCCTGTGGAATCACCTCATATCAGCGCCTTTCCTCTGTAACTGAGAGTTTCCCTCAGCACTGTAATAAGATTGTGTCCCTGTACGCCATACCATCCATGATTAGGGTATTTTTCAATGTTAAATTCCATTATTGATGTACATAGTGTCAAGTATAGTGGACTGGGTGTGCTGGAATTGGGAAGACTTGTATTAGATGGTACTGTTCCTACATTCTAATGGCCATTATGACTAAGGTGTAAGAATAACATATATATTCTATTTCTCATTTCATAAATGTAAAGACTACATCACAGCTCTGAGATACCACACATCAACATACTTATTGGGTCACTTACTGGTGGACATTTGAGTTGTAGCCATGAGTAATAAAGCAATAAACCTTAATTTGACTTAAATTTGGAAAATGACCTTCCATCAGGTCTCTGTCATGTCCTCTGATAGATTAAATCTTGATGATCATGAATATGAACTGAACACATTGTCAAGATAATATCCATTTGTTTTTATTATCTGGCAACATGAAGAAATGTAGGAAGCTAAATTACAAACAGAGCTAAAATTGCACCCATGGTTTCATTCTCAAGCACATTTATAACTTTGTAGCCTTCTTAAGTGCCTCATAATTCATTGTGTTGTGGAATTATTCTAGTTTCACGAATGAATACAGCTTTTTATTAGACTGTTGCTGGAGATGTTACAGAAAGGTACTTGATTACACACCAAAGGGTAGCAGGTTCAGGTTGGATGGATCAAACCATGCAGGCTAAAAAAATGAAGCCAATGTAAAAATGCAAAAAACTACAGTTCCTCTAATGGCCACTCGAGGCTGGCTCCAAAAGTGAGCCCATTGCCATAGATCCCCATGTTAAAATGTCCAACTTTAGAGCAGAAATAAACATGTTCATGGCCTGGTTTTTATAACTAAACTGTTTAAAAGTTATTAAGAATTAAAGTTACACATGACAAAGGACAGGGCTGTTTTAAATGACAGGCTGCCTGTGAGTTGTCACCACAGTCTATGAATCAGGTCCGTCCCTCACCAGTGTTAATTTTGACAGCTATTTTAGATTTAGGCCCCGTTTATACGACAACGATTTCAACTGAAAACGGTAAACTTTAGTTGTGTTTTGGCCGATCATTTATACGACAGCGGCGTTTTGGGTACCTGAAAACGCAACGATTCGAAAACGGGTTCCAGAATGCAACGTTTTGGAAACGGCAGCGTCTCCGTTGTCATGTAAACTTGCAATATGCAGCTCCTCTGAAAACAGAGACTTTTCGCACATGCGCATTACGGTTCCAGTCACTAGGCATGCCAACCGTCACAACAACAATGCCGAGCTCTGTAATCACGGCGTTGTAGAGGAAGGCGCTTCAGCACAGGAGCATGGAGTCATGCCGT